>NC_141873.1:341440132-341743163 GCF_056163025.1 Triticum urartu | reverse complement strand
AGATGTTACTATTAAACTTGCTAATAGAGACACTATATCACCAATTGGGATTGTTAGAGATGTTGAAGTCTTGTGTGGGAAAATAAAATACCCTACTGATTTTCTTGTTCTTGGTTCCCCACTAGATGACTTTTGTCCCATTATCTTTGGTAGACCTTTCTTGAACACCGTTAATGCTAGAATAGACTGTGAGAAACAAACTGTCGGTGTTAGTTTTGGTGATGAGTCTCATGAGTTTATTTTTTCCAAGTTTAGTAGAAAGCTTCATGAAAAAGAATTGCCTAGTAAAGATGAATTAATCGGTCTTGCTTCTATTGTTGTTCCTCCCACTGATCCACTAGAACAATATTTACTAGACCATGAAAATGATTTACATATGCATGAAAGAAATGAAATAGATAAGATTTTCTTTGAACAACATCCTCTGCTTAAACACAATTTTCCTATTAAAACTCTAGGAGGTCCTCCTCCGCCTAAAGGTGATCCTGTGTTTGAATTAAAACAATTGCCAGACACTTCGAAATATGCTTATCTTGATGAAAAGAAGATATATCCTGTTATTATTAGTGCTAAACTTTCAGAACATGAAGAAGAAAGATTATTGAAAGTGTTGGGAAACGTATCATGCAATTTCAAAAAACTTCCTACAATCACGTAAGATCTATCTAGGAGATGCATAGCAACGAGAGGGGAAGGGTGTGTCTGAAGGAAATATGCCCTAGAGGCAATAATAAAGTTGTTATTTATATTTCCTTATATCATGATAAATGTTTATTATTCATGCTAGAATTGTATTAACCAGAAACTTAGTACATGTGTGAATACATACACAAACAGATTGTCACTAGTATGCCTCTAATTGACTAGCTCGTTGAATCAATGATGGTTATGTTTCCTGACCATAGACATCAGTTGTCATTTGATTAACGGGATCACATCATTGGAGAATGATGTGATTGACTTGACCCATCCATTAGCTTAGCACGATGATCGTTTAGTTTGTTTACTACAAAAAAAAGACACTTCCGTGATGATACGTGTTTGTCACAGTAGGTCACGTTTTCTGTCATGCATGTACATTCATGATAAATTTATGAAAGAATCAAGATAGTCATACATGTGCTGTCGTAGAAGTGTTCCATGACATTACCAAAATTATCATCATGGAAGTGTCCACTTCCATGACGATAAATCGCGCGTCATGGAAGTGCTTTCGTCAAGGGTGACCGACACATGGCATCCACCGTAACGGAACGCTGTTAACCTACCGGGTCCGGTTTTGGATCCGATAACCCGCTCACAACCCGAACCAATGAGGATTTTCCACGTGTAAAATTCTCATTGGCCGGAGGAAACACGTGTTCCCTCACCGTTGGGACAGATATCATCCATTCATTGGACAGGAGGCGCCTATGATACATTGACACGTGGCACGGCCCAACAGAGGCCCATTCCGGTGAAAAGGCCGGCCCTTTTGACTTGGTCAAAAGGTAACAGGCCGGCCCGCGGAAAGCCTGTTAATAGCCTGTTTGTATATAGCCCATTTACGGCCCGCTAACTCATGGCCCGTTATGGCTTATCCGAATTAAGCCCAGTAGCTTCATCTGGGCCTTCCAATATGATTCCAGCCCGTTGTAACTTCCGTCCCATGTATGGCCCATGATGTCTTTCGGCCCAAACGAGAGCATTTGTAACTCTTGGCCCATTAACGACCCATGGTGAATCTGGCCCGGAATGAACAGTGTACCCCTTTATACCCATTAATGGCCCATTATTCCATTGGGCCGTTTCCAACCCATGTTATATTTCGGCCTTCTCAGGGCCCATTTATTCTTGGGCTCATTTCCATCATTCGATTACTTATGGCCCGTCATTGGCCTTTTCTGCCCGTGGGCCAAATTCAGCCCGCGGTTACAATCGGCCCGTTTGCGGACTGTTACTCCGTTGGGCTGTTTTCATAACGTCATCAAATATGTCCGATTAATGACAGCCTGTTATTGTCGGCCCATGAACAGACAATTCCAAATCTAGCCCGTTCACGACCCATAATGCGGTCTGTTATTGGCCCATGTTTGGCCTATCGATCATACGGCACATAGAAGGCCCATTGATGCTACGGCCCATAGAAGGCCCATTGATTCTACGGCCCGTAGAAGGCCCATTGATTCTACGGCCCGTAGAAGGCCCATTGATAACCCACAAGTATAGGGGATCGCAACAGCTTTCGAGGGTAGAGTATTCAACCCAAATTTATTGATTCGACACAAGGGGAGCCAAAGAATATTCTCAAGTATTAGCAGCTGAGTTGTCAATTCAACCACACCTAGAAACTTAGTATCTGCAGCAAAGTGTTTAGTAGAAAGTAATATGATAGCGATGGTAACGGTAACAAAAGAGTAACGAAAGCAAAGTAATGTTTTTGGTATTTTGTAGTGATTGTAACAATAGCAACGGGAAAGTAAATAAGCGTAAACCAGTATATGGAAAGCTCGTAGGCACCGGATCAGTGATGGATAATTATGCCGGATGCGGTTCATCATGTAATAGTCATAACATAGGGCGAAAAAGAACTAGCTCCGATTCATCAATGTAATGTAGGCATGTATTCCGTATATAGTCATACGTGCTTATGGAAAAGAACTTGCATGACATCTTTTGTCCTACCCTCCCGTGGCAGCGAGGTCCTATTGGAAACGAAGGGATATTAAGGCCTCCTTTTAATAGAGAACCGGAACAAAGCATTAGCACATAGTGAATACATGAACTCCTCAAACTATGGTCATCACCGGGAGTGGTCCCGATTATTGTCACTTCGGGGTTGCCGGATCATAACACATAGTAGGTGACTATAGACTTGCAAGATAGGATCAATAACTCACATATATTCATAAAAACATAATAGGTTCAGATCTGAAATCATGGCACTTGGGCCCTAGTGACAAGCATTAAGCATAGCAAAGTCATAACATCAATCTCAGAACATAATGGATACTAGTGATCAAACCCTAACAAAACTAACTCGATTACATGATAAATCTCATCCAACCCATCACCGTCTAGCAAGCCTATGATGGAATTACTCATGCACGGCGGTGAGCATCATGAAATTGGTGATGGAGGATGGTTGATGATGACGACGGCGATGAATCCCCCTCTCCGGAGCCCCGAATGGACTCCAGATCAGCCCTCCCGAGAGGTTTTAGGGCTTGGCGGCGGCTCCGTATCGTAAAACGTGATGATTTCTTCTCTCTGATTTTTTCTCTTTGAAAGCAAATATATAGAGTTGGAGTTGGCGTCGGAGGGCATCTAGGGGGACCACGAGGTAGGGGGCGCGCCCTAGGGGGAGGCGCCCCCACCCTCGTGAGAAGGGTGTGGGCCCCCTGGTCTTCGTCTTTGGCGAGGATTTTTTATTATTTTTTCTAAGATGTTCCGTGGAGTTTCAGGTCATTCCAAGAATATTTGTTTTCTGCACATAAAACAACATCATGGCAATTCTGCTGAAAACAACGTCAGTCCGGGTTAGTTCCATTCAAATCATACAAGTTAGAGTCCAAAACAAGGGCAAAAGTGTTTGGAAAAGTAGATACGACAGAGACGTATCAACTCCCCCAAGCTTAAACCCTTTCTTGTCCTCAAGCAATTCAGTTGACAAACTGAAAGAAATAGAAACTTTTACAAACTCTGTTTGTTCTTGTTATTGTAACTATGTCAAGCCAGCATTCAAGTTTTCAGCATAGATCATAACTAACCACATTTGCAATAATTCTCAGGTCTCATAATTACTCATATCAATAGCATAATCAACTAGCAAGCCATAATAATAAATCTCGGATGACAACACTTTCTCAAAACAATCATAATATGATATAACAAGATGGTATCTCGCTAGCCCTTTCTGAGACCGCAAAACATAAATCCAGAGTACCATTAAAGATCAAGGACTGACTAGACATTGTAATTCATGGTAAAGGAGATCCAATCATAGTCACACCCAATATGAATTAACAGTGATGAATGCAAATGACGGCTGTTCTCTCCAGCTAGTGCTTTTTAATAAGAGGGTGATGACTCAACATAAAAGTAAAAGGATAGGCCCTTCGCAGAGGGAAGCAGGGATTTTTAGAGGTGCCAGAGCTCGGTTTTGAAATAGAGATAATTTGTATTTTGAGCGGTATACTTTCATTGTCAACGTAACAACTAAGAGATGGCGATATCTTCCATGCTAAACACATTATAGGCGGTTCCCAAACAGAATGGTAAAGTTTATACTCCCCCTCCACCAACAAGCATCAATCCATGTCTTGCTCGAAACAATGAGTGCCTCCAACATACATCAGGTCCCAGGGGGAGTTTTGTTTGCAATTAATTTTGATTTAGTTTGCATAAAGCATGGGACTGGGCATCCCAGTGACCAGCCATTTTCTCGTGAGTGAGGAGCGGAGTCCACTCCTCTTAAGAATAACCCGCCTATCACGGAAGATAAGGACAGCCTTGGTTGATACATGAGCTATTCGAGCATACAAAACAGGATGTTTATTTGAAGGTTTAGAGTTTGGCACATACAAATTTATTTGGAACGGCAGGTAGATATCGCATATAGGAAGGTATAGTGGACTCATCTGGAATAACTTTGGGGTTTAAGGGATTGGATGCACAAGCAGTATTCCCGCTTAGTACAAGTGAAGGCTAGCAAAATACTAGGAAGCGACCAACTAGAGAGCGACAACAGCCATGTACATGCATTAAAATTAATAAACATTGGATGCAAGCATGAGTAGGATATAATCCACCATGAACATAAATATCGTGAAGGCTATGTTGATTTTGTTTCAACTACATGCGTGAACATGTGCCAAGTCAAGTCACTTAAATCATTCAAAGGAGGATACCACCCCATCATACCACATCATAATCATCTCAATAGCATGCTGGCACACAAGGTAAACCATTATAACTCATAGCTAATCAAGCATGCCACAAGCAACTATGATCTCTAATTGTCATTGCAAACATGTTTATTCATAATAAGCTGAATCAAGAACAAGGGACTCATCATATTTACAAAAACAAAAGAGGTCGAGTTCATACCAGCTTTTCTCATCTCAGTCAGTCCATCATATATCATCATAATTGCCTTTCACTTGCACGACCGAACGGTGTGGATAATAACAAGAGTGCACGTGCATTGGACTAAGCTGGAATCTGCGAGCATTCAATAAACAGGAGAAGACAAGGCAATATGGGCTCTTGGTTAAATCAACAATAATGCATATAAGAGCCACTTCAACAATTTAATTATGGTCTTCTCCTACTGACCCCCAAAGAAAAGAAAAGAAATAAAACTATTTTCACGGGAAAGCTCCCAACAAGCAAAATAAGAATGAGAAATATTTTTGGGTTTTCTTTTTAATTATTACTACTACAGCTGAAAAATAAACTACTACTAATTTTTTTGGGTTTTCTTAAGGTTTAACAAACACACAATAAGAAAGCAGGAAAAAGAAAATAAACTAGCATGGATATTACAATGAAAAAGTATGAGCACCGACATCTAGCAATGAGTGTGTGAACATAAATGTAATGTCGGTGAGAAATACGTACTCCCCCAAGCTTAGGCTTTTGGCCTATGTTGGTCTATGGCCATGGCTGGCCTGGCGGATATCCATAATAATAGTTGTTGGGGTCATACTGTGATGAGGAAGAATAGTTGGGATCATACTGATGTGCAGCGGTTATCGCCTGCTGAGCTGCAGCGTGGAGTCGAGTTGCCTCCGCTCTCCTCTCGTACTCTTCTGCCTCCTCTCTGGTAATAACATATCTTCTTTTTGTCTGTGAATCAAAGAAGGCAGGAGCAGGGAGAGTAATATGGAAAACATGCCGTTTATCAAAAATTAAACGATATAAGAGAGGTGATTCAGGCCTCTCGACAAACTGGTGCGAAGCCATAGAGTCATAATCTAAATATGCAGGAGGCAACTCCGTATCTCCCTCAGGAATGTCTATCTCAAGAAAATGAGCTAAGCGGGTTGCATAAATTCCTCCAAAGAAATCTCCATTATGTCTATTATGATGCAACCTACGAGCTACAATGGCTCCCATATGATAAGATTGGTCTCCTAACACAGCACTCCTAAGAATGCTAAGATCAGGGACACACATGTGACATGCTTCATCCTTAGCATTTATGCATCTACCGTTGAAGAGAGAAAAATAATGTATAGCAGGAAAGTGAATGCTCCCTATGGTAGCCTACGTTATATCTCTAGATTCCCCCACAGTTATACTAGTAAGAAAGTTTCTAAATTCAGATTTAGGGGGTCCCTAACACTACCCCATGATGGAAGTTTGCAAGAAGAAGTGAAATCATCTAAGTCCATGGTATAAGATTTGTCATAGAGATCAAACATGACTGAATAAGAATTATGCGAAGATGAATACTCAAACCTCCTCACAAATGAACTTGTGAGATCATGATACTGGGGGCATCTGTTAGCCTCAAAATCCTCAAGACCGGCATTGCGCAAATATGCTTTGAATTCTTCTTTAATTCCCGCACGGTCCATAAAATTTTCCGACGGCCATTCGCAAGGCCGTACTGGAGCGTCTCTTGGTGGATCCTCGTCAGCATCGCGCATAGCAATCCTGGGTCCTTACTTCTTAGAGGAACCACCTTGGAACATCTTCCTAAGCATATTGTTTTTCTCTGAATTTTTTTGAAATTTTTAGTAACTTCAAACAAAAGTGAACCAACTTTAATAAAACTGATAGCAACTAATCCTACAAGTGCCTAGAGCATATATCAAGCATTAGAACTACTTGGAACCATATAAATTTGACATGCAAGCTCAAGAACATGGTCACCTATGCAGCACAAATTTGCAAAGAATAAAGCACTATAACAAAAAATAATTGTACCAATGGAGGAGTCACATACCAAGGAACAATCTCCCCAAGCAGTTTTGCGAGTGGTGCTTTGAGCAAGGAGATCGAAAATCACAGCAAAAGTGGCTGGAACTCATGCTTGAGTTGGTTTTTCGGGTTTGTGCGAGACAGAGGAAGAAGATGGGTGCTGGGATAAGTGGAGGAGGGCCACCATGGGCCCACGAGGCAGGGGGCACGCCCTAGAGGGGGGGGCGGGGGTGCCCACCACCCTCGTGGCCAGGTGGCAGCTCCTCCCGCGGTAATTTTTGTACAGTAAATCCTCAAATATTCCCGAAAAAATCATATTAAATTGGCATGGCATTCTGAGGACTTTTATTTTTGGGATATTTTTATATTGCACGAATAAGTCTGGAAACAGACAGGAAAATACTATTTTTACTTTATTTCTACTAATTAACAGAAAATATAGAGGGTACAGAAGGTTGTGCTTCTAGTTTCATCCATCTCATGCTCATAAAAAAGAATCCACTAACAAGGTTGATCAAGTCTTGTTAACAAACTCATTCCGATAATCATGAAACCGGAGAAATTTCGAATAACACTAAGTTACCTCAACGGGGATATGCACATCCCGAATAATAAGTATATCATATTTCTTCTTGACAGTAGGAAGAGGAAATTCAAAACCTCCAATTATAATCGATGGCATTTTTCCAATGGAGTTGATACTATGAACTTGAGGTTGTTTCCTCGGAAAGTGTACTGTATGCTCATTACCATTAAGATGAAAAGTGACATTGCCTTTGTTGCAATCAATAACATCCCCTGCAGTATTAAGAAAAGGTCTTCCAAGAATAATAGACATACTATCATCCTCGGGAATATCAAGTATAACAAAGTCCGTTAAAATAGTAACGTTTGCAACTACAACAGGCACATCCTCACAAATACCGACAGGTATAGCAGTTGATTTATCAGCCATTTGCAAAGATATTTCAGTAGGTGTCAACTTATTCAAGTCAAGTCTACGATATAAAGAGAGAGGCATAACACTAACACTGGCTCCAAGATCACATAAAGCAGTTTTAATATAATTTCTTTTAATGGAGCAAGGTATAGTAGGTACTCCGGGGTCTCCAAGTTTCTTTGGTATTCAACCCTTAAAAGTATAATTAGCAAGCATGGTGGAAATTTCAGCATCCGGTATCTTTCTTTTATTAGTAATGATATCCTTCATATATTTAGCATAAGGATTTGTTTTGAGCACATCAGTTAATCGCATACGCAAAAAGATAGGCCTAATCATTTCAGCAAAGCGCTCAAAATCCTCATCATCCTTTTTCATGGATGGTTTCGGAGGAAAATGCATGGGTTTCTGAACACAAGGTTCCCTTTCTTTACCATGTTTCCTAGCAACAAAGTCTCTTTTATCATAACGTTGATTCTTTGATTGTGGGTTATCAAGATCAACAGTAGGTTCAACTTCTACATCATTGTCATTACTAGGTTGAGCATCATCATGAACATCATTATCAATATTTTCATTAGGTTCATGTTCATTACCAGATTGTGTTTCAGTATCAGACATAGAAATATCATTTGGATTATCAGGTGGTTCAACAATAGGTTCACTAGAAGTTTGCACAGTTCTATCATTTTTCTTTTTCTTCTTTTTAGAAGAACTAGGAACATCAATATTATTTCTCTGAGAATCTTGCTCGATTCTCTTAGGGTGGCCTTCAGGATACAAAGGTTCCTGAGTCATTCTACCAGTTCTAGTAGCCACTATAACAGCATAATCATTTTTCTTACTATTCATTTCATCAAGCACTTCTTTTTGAACCTTAAGTACTTGTTCTACTTGAGTGGTAACCATAGAAGCATGTTTGCTAACAAGTTTAAGTTCACCTTTAATATTAGCCATATAATCACCCAAGCATCTAATCATATAAGCATTTTCTTTTAATTGTCTACCAAAATAAGCATTGAAGTCGTCTTGCTTAAACATACAGTTATCAAACTCATCCAAGCACTGACTAGCAATTTTAGTAGGAGGGACTTCAGCTTTATCATATCTATAGAGAGAATTTACCTTTATTACCTGTGTCAGGATATTGGGATCAAGAGGTTCTTCAGTAAATAAAGAATTGATATCATATGTTTCTTCAACATGCGGTATATTAAGACCATGTATTTCTTCAATAGGAGGTAAATTCTTAACGTCTTCAGCTTTAATACCTTTCTCTTTCATAGATTTCTTTGCCTCTTGCATATCTTCGGGACTGAGAAATAGAACACCTCTCTTCTTCGGAGTTGGTTTAGGAATAGGCTCAGTAATTGGAGCAGGAGTTGGCTCAGGAGCTGGCTCAGGAGGTGCCCAATTATTTTCATTTGTCAACATATTATTCAATAGGATTTCAGCTTCATCCGGTGTTCTTTCCCTGAAAAGAGAACCAGCACAACTATCCAGGTAATCTCTGGAAGCATCGGTTAGTCCATTATAAAAGATATCAAGTATTTCAGGTTTCTTAAGAGGATGATCAGGCAAAGCATTAAGTAACTTGAGAAGCCTCCCCCAAGCTTGTGGGAGACTCTCTTCTTTAATTTGCACGAAGTTGTATATTTCTCTCAAAGCAGCTTGTTTCTTATGAGCAGGGAAATATTTAGCAGAGAAGTAATAAATCATATCCTGGGGACTACGCACACAACCAGGATCAACAGAAATAAACCATATCTTAGCATCACCCTTTAATTAGAACGGAAATATTTTGAGTATATAAAAGTAACGCGATCTCTCATCATTAGTGAACAGGGCAGCTATATCATTTAACTTAGTAAGATGTGCCACAACAGTTTCAGATTCATAGTCATAAAACGGACCAGATTCAACCAAAGTAATTATATCAGGATCAACAGAGAATTCATAATCCTTATCAGGAACACATATAGGTGAAGTAGCAAAAGTAGGGTCGGGTTTCATTTTATCTCTAAGTGATTCTTTGTTCCATTTAACTAATAACTTCTTAAGCTCATATCTATCTTTGCAAGCTAAAATAGCGGCAGAAGATTCCATATCAAAAAGATAACCCTCAGGAATAACAGGCATATTTTCATCATCACTATCACCATCGTATTCAGATTCAATAATTTCTTTTTCTCTAGCCCTAGCAATTTGTTCATCAAGAAATTCACCAAGGGGCACAGTAGTATCAGGCATAGAAGCAGTTTCATCATAAGTATCATGCATAGCAGAAGTGGCATCATCAATAACATGCGACATATCAGAACGAATAGCAGAAGCAGGTGTAGGTGTCGCAAACTTACTCATAACAGAAGGTGAATCAAGTGCAGAGCTAGATGGCAGTTCCTTACCTCCCCTCGTAGTTGAGGGATAGATCTTGGTTTTTGGATCTCTCAAGTTCTTCATAGTGATAAGCAGATATAAATCCCAAGTGACTCAAAGAATAGAGCTATGCTCCCCGACAACGGCGCCAGAAATTTGTCTTGACAACCCACAAGTATAGGGGATCGCAACAGCTTTAGAGGGTAGAGTATTCAACCCAAATTTATTGATTCGACACAAGGGGAGACAAAGAATATTCTCAAGTATTAGCAGCTGAGTTGTCAATTCAAGCACACCTGGAAACTTAGTATCTGCAACAAAGTGTTTAGTAGCAAAGTAATATGATAGTGGTGGTAGCAGCAACAAAAGTAAAGACAGCAAAAGTAATGTTTTTGGTATTTTGTAGTGATTGTAATAGTAGCAGCGGGAAAGTAAATAAGCGAGAACCAGTATATGGAAAACTCGTAGGCACCGGATCAGTGATGGATAATTATGCCGGATGCGGTTCATCATGTAATAGTCATAACATAGGGCGACACAGAACTAGCTCCAATTCATCAATGTAATGTAGGCATGTATTCCGTATATAGTCATACGTGCTTATGGAAAAGAACTTGCATGACATCTTTTGTCCTACCCTCCTGTGGCAGCGGGGTCCTATTGGAAACTAAGGGATATTAAGGCCTCCGTTTAATAGAGAAGCGGAACAAAGCATTAGCACATAGTGAATACATGAACTCCTGAAACTATGGTCATCACCGGGAGTGGTCCCGATTATTGTCACTTCGGGGTTGCCGGATCATAACACATAGTAGGTGACTATAGACTTGCAAGATAGGATCAAGAACTCACATATATTCATAAAAACATAATAGGTTCAGATCCGAAATCATGGCACTCGGGCCCTAGTGACAAGCATTAAGCATAGCAAAGTCATAGCAACATCAATCTCAGAACATAATGGATACTAGGGATCAAACCCTAACAAAACTAACTCGATTACATGATAAATCTCATCCAACCCATCACCGTCCAGCAAGCCTACGATGGGATTACTCACGCACGGCGGTGAGCATCATGAAATTGGTGATGGAGGATGGTTGATGATGACGACGGCGACGAATCCCCCTCTCCGGAGCCCCGAACGGACTCCAGATCAGCCCTCCCAAGAGGTTTTAGGGCTTGGCGGCGGCTCCGTATTGTAAAACGCGATGATTTCTTCTCTCTGATTTTTCTCTCTCCGAAAGCAAATATATAGAGTTGGAGTTGGCGTCGGACGGCATCCAGGGGGCCCAAGAGGTAGAGGGCGCGCCCCCACCCTCGTGAGAAGGGTGTGGGCCCCTTGGTCTTCATCTTTGGCGAGGATTTATTATTATTATTTTTTCTAATATGTTCCGTGGAGTTTCAGGTCATTCCGAGAATATTTGTTTTCTGCACATAAAACAACATCATGGCAATTCTGCTGAAAACAGCGTCAGTCCGGGTTAGTTCCATTCAAATCATACAAGTTAGAGTCCAAAACAAGGGCAAAAGTGTTTGGAAAAGTAGATACGACGGAGACGTATCACCCATTCTTTCTACGGCCCTAAGAAGGCCCATTGCTTCTACGTCCCGTGGGAGGCCCATGGTAACTACAGTAAATATGTAGCCCATGGTTATTGTGGCCTAGTTTTAAAAAATAGGTTATTGCGGCCACTAGCAAACCGCGGAAGAAGAACATCACTGACTACAAGCAAACAAATAAACAAGACAACAAGGAAATAAATAAGGAAGCAACTTACACTAGGCTATCGCGGCTATTACACATATTACATCCACTAGGCATCAAAGTTCGCCACCAGTGCAAATATAGGGAACAAAGCAGCATATCATATACACTGGTTGTCAAAGTTGGCGACCAGTGCAAATAAACGCCGTAGCGAAACAAGTCCAGAACTGAAACCACTTCAGAAGATCTCAAGAAACAATATCCTGGGTACCCATAATGCTGGCAAGATGCTTAGCAAGCTTATTAACTTTCTCTTGTTTGGCGCTTAAATCCTCCAGCGCTTGCTGTTGCACCAGAAAGTATGCATCTGAATTATGTAGGAACTTTCTTAGTCCTTCAGCTTCCCGTCGCAGCACATCTGATCGATGTCTTTCAACTTGAAGTTGAGACTCAAGAAGACGAACTGATTCAGGCAGCGAGTTCGAAGAGCTTGTGCCAGCAATAGCGGCCAGTAACTCGAACACTACATCAAGACATGACTTTTGGGTTCTCTCACTGTCGTCAAGGTAGTTTTTATCAGCTTTCTTGGAGACCAACAGGGATGTATCACTATCTTGAACCTTATCTGCATTACTTCCTTTACCATTGCATAACAGGGTACTATTCTCCAATATTTTGTCCGCATTCTAAAAGAGAAACAAGCAGACACATCACATGTTTACCATGTTGTATATGAAACTCATTTTGGTAAATCAGTTCAGTAGTAAAGTGCACAGGATAACAACATGAAACAAACATATATCTATGTACCATGGTCACTTTATGGTCTATATCATTCTAGTTTTTGTTGCCAAATCAAGATAGAGGCACAGTTCAAATAATATTTGTTCAAGACAAAGCAAAATAGATAGAATATAAGTGTGGGAAACTATAGAGCAATAACAACACTTGTAATGTGCATGACATGAGAAAATAACTGTTTATTCAATTGAAACTGAAATCAACGTAGTGCAAGTTACAACAGCAAACCATTTAAAGAAACAGGTTTAAAACATACCTGTTGCGCCATTGGAGTTTCAATTCCATCCTTTAAATTTGAAAATAGTTGGTCTGAGTAAATACAGTGATGCAAGAGCAAAGGAGTACGAACCATAGCTACGGAACCTGACCTGAGAACAATTCTTCTTATCCTTTAAGAGTTGAGTTGGGATTCAGAGTGGTGGTCCTCATGCTTTGGGCACTGCAGTTCCCTTACTAACTGCTCGTGTTTGGGTGCTCTGCGATGGAGACGGTGCTCTGTCAACTGGAACTGGGTTACTATCTGCTGGGGTTGGGGTTAGAAGGGTTGTAGCTGGTTCTCTGTCCAACTGGGTAGGGGTACAGTCTGCGAGAGTCTGGGTTATGTGTGGTGGGACTAGTTCTTGGGCAAGTACAACCGTGGTTCTATCTGCATCAATTGGTAGCACTATCTTTTCTGAAGACCGTGCTGTTACTCCCTTAGATACTGCCATCACCCTCTCCAATTCAAATGGCTGATAAACAAGAAAATTAATTGAATGTACAGACATTGTATGATAGACAGGTGCAGTGGATAGTGGGGAATAAAAGAGGGCATGAAATAATTCACATTTATGTTGTCTAACCAAATAGGATAGCATGACACAATTTCACATATATGATGGCTAACTAAACAGGATAGCATGACACAATTTCACATATATGATGGCTAACTAAATAGGATGACATGATATAACTATATAATGTGTTTATTAAATAGGTTGGCATGCCATAATTCACATACATGCCGCCTATGGAAACATGATAGCATGATATAATTCCCGGATAGAATGACATAATTCAAAATATGATGACTGTAAACACTAAACAGGATGAGATGATATAACTATATGATGTCTTTATTAAATGAGTTGCCATGCCATAATTCAGATAGATGGTGTGTATGTAAACATGATGGCATGATATAATTCAAATATATGATTTATATAGTTAGTAGATGGCAATCCATATATGATGTAAAAACTAAGCAATGCAAGACAACATGCATGACATGGGTAATATAACCCTGCCAAGTTTGAGCATAGACCTCAGGGGGGAAATAGGACTGATCATCAGTCTCTGAATCCTCCTCTAAGGAGCTCTATGTATCCAGCAAGATGTCTGCTTTAGCAGGTAGCATTATCTGCTCTGAATACCTTGTTTTCACTCCAGATACTTCCATCATCGCTTTAAATGGCCGATGCACATGAAGAGTAGTTGAATATACAAACGTTGTCGACAAATGGAACATGTAATACAAAAAAATGATAGCATGATATAATTCACATACATGATGATTGGATCAACAGCATGGCATTGCATAATTCACATATATAATGCCTTTGCAACAAGATAGCATTGCATAATTCACATATATAATGTCTTGCAACAAGATGGCAATGCATAATTCACATATATGGTAATTAGACACTAAATATGTGACATTCATGCAAAGCATGTCTAAACTAATCAAATGACATAGCAATGCAAGACACCATGCGCACGATATGAGCAACATAACCCTACCAAGTTAGAGCATACACCTCGGGGGGGGGGGGGATAGGACTGGTCATCTGTCTCTGAATCCTCCTCTGAGGAGCTATCCGTAACCAGCGAGATATGCGCTTCGTCAGATAGCATAGTCTGCTTTGAAGACCTTGTTTTCACTCCAGAATTTTCCATCACCGTGTCAAATGGCTGATGCACACAAAGAGTAGTTGAATGTACTAAGATTGTTGACAAATGTAATACGTAACGAAAAAGGATGGCTTGATATAATTCACATATAAGATGACTGGCTAAGCAGGATGGCATTGCAAAATTCACATATATGATGCCTGGCTAAACAATATGGCATTGCATAATTCACATAAACGATGAATAAACTAAACAGATGGCATTCACACAAAGCATGTCTAAACTAAGCAGTTGACATATTTGATGTATAAAGTAAGCAATGCAAGGCATCATATGCATGATATAACCAACATCAGCATGCCAAGTTAGAGAGAAGACCTCAGGGGGTAAATAGGAGTGGTCTTCCCCTTCTAAATCCCCCTCAGAACAGATATCTTCCTCTCGATTACAATCCGAAATGGGTGGCGGGGGGGGGGGGGGGGCTGCCTTTGCGCCTACCATGGAGCGGCGTCTGTATGAAATTTTATTACCATGCAAGGCTCATCTCTTTTACTCTACATGTTCAGTTCCATTGTGTACAATAATTGACATGCATAGGAATAAAACATAGTGAGATTATGTAAGGAGTGCATGCAGAAATCCAGAGTGATGGTAGCAACCTGTGGATAGACCCAAAACCAATGATAGCAGGCAGATAATGGCTTCAGTTAAAAAATACAGATAATGGCTTCTTTACTGTTTGTTTCCCACCCAACATGAAACTCATAATAGACACCAGAGATTAACCAGATAGTAGATCGATACTATTGATTGTGGCCCCAATATGTACCCCACAACCATTTAAAAACTCAAGTTTGACCATTAGTTTGGAGCTGAGTCTAATCGGTGAACAGGACGATAAAGTAGCATGTAATATTAAGCGATGCATAACGTAAGTAGACATGAAAGAGTGCGACCTCTCTTGCGGACCCGTGTAGTCCTCGAGGTCATTTGCCTCTCATGTAATATTAAGCGATGCAGTTGTCATGGCTGCCGGCAGCGGGGAAGAAGATCCGAGGTGGTGAAAGACAGTATGGAGGCCGGATCCCTGCTATGCTGGACCCTTATGTCGTTGGAGCAGCTGAGCTTGGGTGGACGATGGCGCAGCAGGAGCGAGACAAACCACACAAGGTTTTCTTTCACAACTATTTGTAAGAGAAGCAATTCTGCAAGGGCTCGTTTGAATTGGAGGATTCTAACAACGCATGGATAGGAAATACACAATAATAGGATAAGAATGCACGTGCAAAACAGATAATTTAAAAACACATGATTTTTGCCAATCTGGGTGTTTGGTTCACAAAAATTGGAAGATCACAGGATGCAAAGAAGCATGGTGAGATTAAGTCAAACCACAACAAAATGTACGGTTATAATGCTATTATGCTACTATCTCTTAGTCTTGTCCTTCATGAATAGGAATTTGAAAAGGAGGACAAGTGGAAATTAAAATTCGTATGGTTTTTCTTTCAAGGAGACACTAAAGGAACAAATCCTACAATTTTCCTTTGCTCCATTCCTTTGAACCAAATGCATGAATAGTAGTACCATAGAAAACTTTCCAATTTCTATGTTTTTCCTTCACTTTTCCTTTCAAGCACTGGCGATTCTAGTAGGCAGGATTGAGCAAGGAAAAGCTACACTCAAAAAATGTTTTTGTGCTACTTGCCTACTTCTACTACTTTGGACCCAGGCCACTGCCGTACTAGCTCAACTCCCAGGCCCATCGACAAATGACAGCTCAAACACGCATAGATAAATAATGATGGCATTCAAGAGAGTCCATCACGGATAGCTAAGTTGCCTGGTACCTCACTGCATGTCATATAGTAGGAGAAACTAATCGTATTTCACGTTACTGTGTGTGCTCAGTGGACAATATATATAACATGTAGAGTAAAAAAGAGATGCAACAAGTGTACAACCTCTTTGGGGAAGACATGTTGACCTCAGCGTGATTGGGTTGGTCGGTGGGGATGATCCGACTGACTTGGCTGTCGGAGGAGGGGAAGAAGATCTTAGGCGTCTGGAGATGGAGCCCGGGGTACTACTCCGCTGTGATGGAGGGTTTCGTCGTTGGAGCAGCTCCGGTGAGTTGTACGACGCCGAGGCTGAAGCAGGACAAGAGAGACAACATTAACCTGAGTGGAATTCTAATAGCATCTCCAATAGATGACGTAAAATACATAACCACAAAGTGCTAGATGTAAAATACATCAGCCGCTCATCTCTGAACTTAACTATTGAAACTGAATTTAACTGTCGATACTGAACTTAACTGTCGAAACTGAATTTTACTGTCGAAACTGAATTTTACTGTCAAAACTGAACACACTAGCTAGTAGCAGAAAAGCAGTAGCAGCTGCGCGTGCGAGAGCCGGGGCAGCTGGTCGTGTAGCAGCATTAGGTGAGGTTACCCTAAGCCGCCATCCACCACCAGTCGAACAGCTGCCCCCGTCCCTCGTGGCCGGCGATGCGCCGCCCCGCCCACCCCGAAACCACTCCCCACCACTGGTCCGCTGCCGCCCCGGCCATCCCTCTACCCCCCCGTGTCGAGCTTTTTCTCCAGCAATCCTCACGCCACCGCCCCACCACCGCTGGTGACCACCGCCCTGATGTCTACTACACAACCTTCTTCTTGTAGACGTTGTTGGGCCTCCAAGTGCAGAGGTTTGTAGGACAGTAGCAAATTTCCCTCAAGTGGATGACCTAAGGTTTATCAATCCATAGGAGGCGTAGGATGAAGATGGTCTCTCTCAAGCAACCCTGCAACCAAATAACAAAGAGTCTCTGGTGTACCCAACACACCCAATACAATGGTAAATTGTATAGGTGCACTAGTTCGGCGAAGAGATGGTGATACAAGTGCAATATGGATGGCAGATAATGGTTTTTGTAATCTGAAAATATAAAAACAGCAAGGTAACTAATGATAAAAGTGAGCACAAACGGTATTGCAATATGTTAAAACAAGGCCTAGGGTTCATACTTTCACTAGTGCAAGTTCTCTCAACAATAATAACATAATTGGATCACATAACCATCCCTCAACATGCAACAGACAGTCACCCCAAAGTCACTAATAGCGGAGAACAAACGAAGAGATTATGGTAGGGTACGAAACCACCTCAAAGTTATCCTTTCTGATCGATCTATTCAAGAGTCCGTAGTAAAATAACACGAAGCTATTCTTTCCGTTCAATCTATCCTAGGGTATGATTATACGATATGCATCACACAATCTCAGATTCATCTATTCAAACCAATACAAAGAACTTCAAAGAGTGCCCCAAAGATTCTACCGGAGAGTCAAGACGAAAACGTGTGCCAACCCCTATGCATAGGTTCATGGGAGGAACCCGCAAGTTGATCACCAAAACATACATCAAGTGGATCAATAGGATACTCCATTGTCACCACGGGTATCCCACGCAAGACATACATCAAGTGTTCTCAAATCCTTAAAGACTCAATCCGATAAGATAACTTCAAAGGGAAAAGTCAATCCATTACAAGAGAGTAGAGGGGGAGAAACATCATAAGATCCAACTATAATAGCAAAGCTCGCGATACATCAAGATCATACCACCTCAAGAACACGAGAGAGAGATCAAACACATAGCTACTGGTACATACCCTCGGCCCCGAGGGAAAACTACTCCCTCCTCGTCATGGAGAGCACCGGGATGATGAAGATGGCCACCGGAGAGGGATTCCCCCTCCGGCAGGGTGCCGGAACGGGTCTAGATTGGTTTTCGGTGGCTACGGAGGCTTATGACGGTAGAACTCCCGATCTATTCTGCTCCCCAATGGTTTTAGGGTATATTGGTATATATAGGTGGAAGAAATATGTCAGGGGAGCCACAAGGGGCCCACGAGGGTGGAGGGCGCGCCCAGGGAGGGTGGGCGCGCCCCCTGCCTCGTTCCCTCCTTGTTGCTTCCCTTACGTACACCCCAAGTCTTCTGGATTGCTTCTGTTCCAAAAATAACTCCCCCGAAGGTTTCATTCCGTTTGGACTCTGTTTGATATTCCTTTTCTACGGAACACTGAAACAAGGGAAAAAATAGAAAATGGCACTGGGCACTGGGTTAATAGGTTAGTCCCAAAAATAATATAAAAGTGTTTAGCAAAGCCCATAAACATCCAAAACAGATAATATAATAGCATGAATACTTCATAAATTATAGATACGTTGGAGACGTATCAGCATCTCCAAGCTTAATTCATGCTCGCCCTCGAGTAGGTAAATGATAAAAGAAATAATTTATGAAGTGTGAATGCTAGCGGGTGCACAAGTTTGATCAATGATAATTTCAATCACCTTTTCTAGCATCATTATACATCATAACAGTAGCTCATCTCATAAAGCTTCTCATGATCAAGTAACAAGCTATTCACATGTTAAAGTATAGATCAGAAACTTTCTTGAAAACTAACAAACCATGCTATTAGTCATCAAACAATTACAATTCATCTTATTTTCAGGAAGAGTCCATGTTAGAGCTTTGATTTAGCAAACTCCACATACTCAACTATCATTTAGTCTTTCACAATTGCTAACACCCACGCGATATTTATGGGTTCAAAGTTTTAATCAAACACAGAGAAAGATAGGGGCTTATAGATTCGCCTCCCAACCTTTTAGCTCAAGGGTAATGTCAACAATAATAGTTCATGATGCCTTACATCCAATTGGATATATATATATCAGAATCTTTCCAACACGAGGTGCTTGCCAAAGGGTAAAATGAAAAAAGGGAAAGGTGAAGATCACCATGACTCTTGCATAAGGTAAAATACAATAATAAAAGATAGGCCCTTTGTAGAGGGAAGCAGAGGTTGCCATGCGCTTTTATAGTTGGATGCACAAAATCTTAATGCGAGGGAACATCACTTTATATTGCCACTTGTGATAGGGACCTTTATTATGCAGTTCGTCGCTTTTATTGCTTCCATATCACAAGATCGTATAAATCTTATTTTCTCCACACTAAAAGATCATACATATTTAGAGAGCAATTTTTATTGCATGCACCGATGATAACTTACTTGAAGGATCTTACTCAATCCATAGGTAGGTATGGTGGACTCTCATGGCAATACTGGTTTAAGGGATGTTTGGAAGCACAAGTAGTATTTCTACTTGGTGCAAAGAATTTGGCTATCATGAGGGGGAAAGGCAAGCTCAACGTGTTGGGCGATCCATGACAATGTACTTTATTTCGAATGTAAGAAAACATAACCCATTACGTTGTCTTCCTTGTTCAACATCAACCTTTTAGCATGTCATATTTTAATGAGTGCTCACATTTACAAAAGATGTCCAAGATAGTATATTTGTATGTGAAATCTCTCTTCCTTCAATATTCTTTCATGAATTGTTCAAGTGACCAATACAATGTTTGCTAACCTTCAATAAATTTACCACCTCTACTTCTTATATGTAAAGTCATTACTCCCCATGGGATAAGCATATGAAACAAATATAATTTCAGATTTATGACATTCAAATCATTCAACCATTTACTCATAGGATATAAGTGAGGCACACGAGTAAATGAAAAACTACTCCAAAAAGATATACGTGAAGATCAATGAGTAGTTAAATAATTATGTAGCTATGTGAAGACTCTTTCTCATTTAAGAATTTCAGATCTGGATATTTTATTCAAACAGCAATCAAAACAAAGTAAAATGACATTCTAAGAATGGCAAACATCATGTGAAGAAGCAAAAACTTAGGATCAACCGAAACTAACCGATAATTGTTGAAGAAGAAAGGTGGGATGCCAACCGGGGCATCCCCAAGCTTAGATGCTTGAGACTTCTTGAAATATTATCTTGGGATGCCTTGGGCATCCCCAAGCTGGAGCTTTTGTGTCTCCTTAATTCCTCTCATATCACGGTCTTCCTAAATCTCAAAAGCTTCATCCACACAAAACTCAACAAGGACTCGTGAGATAAGTTAGTATAAACCAATGCAAAAACCTTATCATACTCTAATGTAGCAAATCACTAAAATTATTATTCAACATTGCATACTAAATGCCCCTGCATATTTTATAGTCTATCCTCAAATAGAATCATTAAAGAAGCAAACATATGCAAACAATGCAAACATAACAGCAATATGCCTAAACAGGACAGTCTGTAAAGAGTGCAGCAAGATCCATACTTCCCTACCTCCAAAAATTATGAAAGAAAATTCCCACTGTAGTAAATTTATCAGATCTTATTATACAAAATTTTCAACATTTTATCATATTCTGACTTTTCTAGGGAATTTTTGCAACAGCGGTAAACTTTCTGTTTTCAAACAGCAACATGTGGACTTGTAAAATAGGCATAGTAAAGGCTATCAATGCCACTTTTATTGAAATAAAAGATGCAAAACATTGTTCTAAATAACATCAAGCAAATCCTAATTAAATAAATTTACGCTCCAAGCAAAACACATATCATGTGGTGGATAAAAATATAGCTCCAAGTAAAGTTACCGATGAACAAAGACGAAAGAGGGGATGCCTTCCGGGGCATCCCCAAGCTTAGGCTCTTGGTTGTCCTTTAATATTTACTTGGTCTGCCTTGGGCATACCCAATATTAGGCTCTTGCCACTCCTTATTCCATAATCCATCGAATCTTTACCCAAAACTTGAAAACTTCACAACACAAAACTTAACAGAAAACTCGTAAGCTCCGTTAGCGAAAGAAAACAAAACACCACTTCAAGGTACTGTAATGAACTCATTCTTTATTTATATTGGTTTTAAACCTACTGTATTCCAACTTCTCTATGGTTTATAAACTCTTTTACTAGCCATAGATTCATCAAAATAAGCAAACAACACACGAAAAACAGAATCTGTTAAAAGCAGAACAGTCCGTAGTAATCTGTAGCTAACGCAAGTTATGGTACCCCAAAAATTCTAAAATAAATTTCTGGACGTGAGGAATTTATCTATTAATCATATGCAAAAAGAATTAACTAAATATCACTCTCCAATAAAAAATAGCAGCAATTCTCGTGAGCGCTAAAGTTTCTGTTTTTTACAGCAAGATCAACAAGACTTTCCCCAAGTCTTCCCAACGGTTCTACTTGGCACAAACAGTAATTAAAACATAAAAACTCAATCATAACAGAGGCTAGATAAATTATTTATTACTAAACAGGAGAAAAAAGCAAGGAACAAAAATAAAGTTGGGTTGCCTCCCAACAAGCGCTATCTTTTAACGCCCCTAGCTAGGCATGATGATTTCAATGATGCTCACATAAAAGATAATAATTGTAACATAAAGAGAGCATCATGAAGAATATGACTAGAACATTTAAGTCTAACCCACTTCCTATGCATAGGGATTTTGTGAGTGAACAACTTGTGGGAACAAGAATCAACTTGCATAGGAAGGTAAAACAAGCATAACTTCAAAATTTTAAGCACATAGAGAGGAAACTTGATATTATTGCAACTCCTACAAGCATATATTCCTTCCTCATAATAATTTTCAGTAGCATAATGAATGAATTTAACAATATAACCAGAACCTAGAGAATTCTTTTCATGATCTACAAGCATAGAAAATTTACTACTCTCTACATAAGCAAAATTCTTCTCATGAATAATAGTGGGAGCAAACTCAATAAAATAATTATCATGTGAGGCATAATCCAATTGAAAACTAAAATCATGATGACAAGTTTCATAGATATCATTATTATTTATAGCATACATGTCATCACAATAATCATCATAGATAGGAGGCATGCTTTCATCATAATAAATTTGCTCATCAAAACTTGGGGGATAAAAAAATATCATCTTCATCAAACATAGCTTCCCCAAGCTTGTGGCTTTGCATATCATTAGCATCATGGATATTCAAGGAATTCATACTAACAACATGGCAATCATGCTCATCATTCAAATATTTAGTGCCAAACATTTTAATGCATTTTTCTTCTAACACTTTGGCACAATTTTCCTTTCCATCATACTCACGAAACATATTAAAAAGATGAAGCGTATGAGGCAAACTCAATTCCATTTTTTGTAGTTTCCTTTTATAAACTAAACTAGTGCTAAAACAAGAAACAAAAACAGATTGCAAGATCTAAAATATACCTTCAAGAGCTAACCTCCCCGGCAACGGCGCCAGAAAAGAGCTTGATGTCTACTACACAACCTTCTTCTTGTAGACGTTGTTGGGCCTCCAAGTGCAGAGGTTTGTAGGACAGTAGCAAATTTCCCTCAAGTGGATGACCTAAGGTTTATCAATCTGTAGGAGGCGTAGGATGAAGATGGTCTCTCTCAAGCAACCCTACAACCAAATAACAAAGAGTCTCTTGTGTCCCCAACACACCCAATACAATGGTAAATTGTATAGGTGCACTAGTTCGGCGAAGAGATGGTGATACAAGTGCAATATGGATGGTAGATAATGGTTTTTGTAATATGAAAATATAAAAACAACAAGGTAACTAATGATAAATGTGAGCACAAACGGTATTGCAATGTGTTAAAACAAGGTCTATGGTTCATACTTTCACTAGTGCAAGTTCTCTCAACAATAATAACATAATTGGATCACATAACTATCCCTCAACATGCAACGAAGAGTCACTCCAAAGTCACTAATATCGGAGAACAAACGAAGAGATTATGATAGGGTACGAAACCACCTCAAAGTTATCCTTTCTAATCGATCTATTCAAGAGTCCGTAGTAAAATAACACGAAGCTATTCTTTCCATTCAATCTATCCTAGAGTTCGTACAAGAATAACACCTTAAGACACAAATCAATCAAAACCCTAATGTCACCTAGATACTCCAATGTCACCTCAAGTATCTGTGGGTATGATTATACGATATGCATCACACAATCTCAGATTCATCTATTCAAACCAACACAAAGAACTTCAAAGAGTGCCCCAAAGATTCTACCGGAGAGTCAAGATGAAAACATGCGCCAACCCCTATGCATAGGTTCATGGGCGGAACCCGCAAGTTGATCACCAAAACATACATCAAGTGGATCAATAGAATACCCCATTGTCACCACGGGTATCCCATGCAAGACATACATCAAGTGTTCTCAAATGCTTAAAGACTCAATCCGATAAGATAACTTCAAAGGGAAAACTCAATCCATTACAAGAGAGTAGAGGGGGAGAAACATCATAAGATCCAACTATAATAGCAAAGCTCGCGATACATCATGATCGTACCACCTCAAGAACACGAGAGAGAGAGAGAGATCAAACACATAGCTACTGGTACATACCCTCAGCCCCGAGGGAGAACTACTTCCTCCTCGTCATGGAGAGCACCGGTATGATGAAGATGTCCACCGGAGAGGGATTCCCCCTCTGGCAGGGTGCCAGAACGGGTCTAGATTGGTTTTCGGTGGCTACAGAGGCTTCTGGCGGCGGAACTCCCAATCTATTCGGCTCCCCGATGGTTTTAGGGTATATTGGTATATATAGGAAGAAGAAATACGTCAAGGGAGCCACGAGGGGCCCACGAGGGTGGAGGGCACGCCCAGGGGGGTGGGCGCCCCCTGCCTCATGCCTTCCTCGTTGCTTCCCTTACGTACACCCCAAGTCTTCTGGATTGCTTCCGTTCCAAAAATAACTCTCCTGAAGGTTTCATTCCGTTTGGGCTCCGTTTGATATTCCTTTTCCGCGAAACACTGAAACAAGGGAAAAAGCAGAAACTAGCACTGGGCTCTTGGTTAATAGGTTAGTCCCAAAAATAATATAGAAGTGTTTAGTAAAGCCCATAAACATCCAAAACAGAAAATATAATAGCATGAATACTTCATTAATTATAGATACGTTGGAGACATATCATGCCCCCACCTTGAACCCTAAGATATATAGTGGGGTACCTCTCCGGCGAGCCCCCCTGCCCACTGCGGCTGGTTCTTCCTTAACTCCGGCAAGCCCTGTCGGTGTCAAAACCGGCGGATCTCGGGTAGGGGGTCCCGAACTGTGCGTCTAAGGTTGATGGTAACAGGAGACATGGAACACAATGTTTACCCAGGTTTGGGCCCTCTTAATGGAGGTAAAACCCTACGTCCTGCTAGATTAATATTAATGAGTATGGGGGTTACAAGAGTTGATCTACCACGAGATCGTAATGGCTAAAACCCTAGAAGTCTAGCCTATCTGATTATGATTGTCCTCCTCTATGGACTAAGCCCGCCGGTTTATATAGACACCGAGGGGGTCTAGGGTTGTACAAAGTCGGTTACAGAGAAAGGAATCTTCATATTGGGACGCCAATCTTGCCTTCCATGCCAAGGAGAGTCCCGTCTGGACACGGGAGATAATCTTTGGTCCGATATCTTTATAGCCCATCAGTCCGGCCCACGTACCATAGTCCGGACACCCGATGACTACCTAGTCCAGGACTCCCTCAGTAGCCCCTGAACCAGGCTTCAATGACGAGGTGTTCGGCGCGCAAACTGGCTTCGACATTGCAAGGCGGGTTCCTCCTCCGAATACTCCAACACAGTCTTCGGATGCAACGAACGTGTCCAGTTCTGCAAAACAAATTCCACACACAACTGCAGAGAGTATAATATATTTGGAGTCCAATTCGCAGACAACTATTGGTAATGTGACACCACGTCACCACCCAGTCATTATTTCGAACCGTTTTTCAGCCTGCCACTTGGAGATGCGGTCTCATTGGCACGCCTTGTCAAAGCAGAGATCGTGTCCCCTTATTGCGGGATTCTCATCAATACGGGCGTGGGAAATCCAACCGCGCCATTCGCACGGCTCTTGGGAACAGGCAAGTTTCAAGGCAAGTGGGGAGGCGCTTGATATTCACCGCCTTTATAAGGAGATAAGGCTTCCCTTCTTTCACCCACGCCTTCTCCTTCTCCCCGCCCCATTCTCAAGCTCCGTTACCCGATTCCTCATATTTTCCGCCTCAAGGAAGCACTCGACCATGTCCGGATCTGGAGCGCAAGGCAAATGGCTGGCCTCCTCCATCAAGGAGAAGGACATCACCAAGCTTCGGGAGGCCGGGTATCTAGCGAAGGAAATCACCCATCGGCTTCCGGCCAAGGGGCAAATCGTCCCCACCCCGAAGCCTAATGAGAGGGTGGTGTTTATCCCCCATTTCATCCGCGGGTTAGGGTTTCCTCTCCACCCTTTCGTCCGCGGACTCATGTTTTATTACGGGCTAGATTTCCATGATCTAGCTGCAAACTCCTTCCTCAACATCTCAACATTCATTGTTGTGTGTGAGGCCTTCCTCCGCATTCCACCCCACTTCGGACAGTGGCTCAAGATCTTCAACGTGAAGCCAAAGGTGGTGGATGGCCAACACGCGGAGTGCAGAGGCGCCATGGTGAGCAAGCTGCCCAACGTCACATGGCCCAAGGGTACTTTTGTGGAGACTGTCAAAGAGTGGCAGAAACTATGGTTCTATATCACCGAGCCCCACGATACCACCTGGGCCGCGGCTCCCGAATTCAAGTCTGGAGCTCCAATGCGACTCACCTCATGGATAGAGAAGGGCCCGAATTGGTCCTCATCGGAAGAGCTGACCGTGCTACAAACGCGCATCCAGAGTATGGTAGAAAAAAACACCAAGCTCGTCAATGTGATCCAGGTGATGTTAGTTCGACGGATCCTCCCATGCCAAAACTGGACTTGCCCTTTATGAGAATTCGATCCGGAGAAGCACCGGACCGTGGAGAGGCTCTTCGGAACCACGCATGAAGATATCTGGAAGTTGCTCTTCAAGGGCAACGAGACAACGCCGGAGACAGACGAGGACCGCGGGCACGATCTGGCCCATCCTACCAGTGTGGTAAGTCTTTTGCGTTTGCAGGTGTATCCTCTACTTGCTTATTCAAGGAAGATACCTAAACTCCACAAGTTATATTTTTAGGTATGGATAGAGAAAGCGGAGCGGATTAAGTGTCCGGCTCCGCTGCCCAAGGAACCAGCCATCCCTCTTCTGACCAAGATGCTGGTTCCGGCGCCTTACCAGGCGCCGGAGAAGAAGGCCAAGGGGGCCTGGAGTGGCCTCCATCGTAAAGGAGCTTCGGACAGGACGTCCGGAGACAACGAGACTCCCTCCTCTGCCGCCGAAGATGACGATGAGGACGAGGAGGAAAGCAGTTCTCCCCCTGAAGGGGAAAGAAGAAAAGGGCGTCCTCCACAAATCTGGAGGCAGAGGCATCCAAGAGGGGGAAGAGCTCCCTCACGGATAACTCCGCGTGGGACGTCGACAGCAGCCCAAAGCCACGCCACAAAACAAGCCCCCGGCCGCATCGTGAGTACTCAAAAGACTCTGGCATATTATATTCAGCCTCTTCGGTTCGTAGTTTTAACGCGTTAAATCATGTGCTTGTAGTCCAACCCATGACAGCTCCCTGCGATCCTCATCGTTAGGTTTGCTGGATTCAAAGGCGATGGCTAGTGAGTCACCGCCGACTGCTCAATCTCCCACAGCCAAGGGCGACAATGAGGTACTGTCCCAAAGGACCTTCCCGGGCCAGGGAGAGGTTCAGGAGGCTGTCCGGCTAGCGCCAGAGGGTGACCCTTCAGCCGCCGGACACCTGGGAGAGAAAACCCCCATGGATACTGCCGATGGGGGCCTTTTCCAGTTCGGACCCCGGCCGAATACGATCCCGGAGACCTATACGGTTCCGGAATCCGGCAAGCAGCCTCCTTCGAGGGAAGGAGGTGTGCCTATTCTGCCGGTGACCTATATCCAGCCAGAGGCACCGGATAATCTACTGGAAGCGCTGCAAGGCGCTTCCATTGTGGAGGAACACCGTATCCTTATGGGTACGGTGGTTGAGAAGGTTCACTCCGTCAAGAGCAGACTGACCGAAGCCTGCACCAGCCTGCTGACAGGCTTTGAGGTAAGTGATGCGAAAGAAAAGATCATAGTATAGATAGTGTAGCCCCTGAGACACTGTCCGGTGTTCGGAAAGAAAAGCCGGACAAAGGATCAAGTAATTTTTGCAGGAAACTAACTAAATATGTCTTATGAACATAGGCGTCGCTGCTGGCCGCCACCTCTCATGCCGTTGAGGTCTCCAGACTAAAGCAGAGTCTGGAGCGGGCCGAAGAAGAGCTCCTCCTTGTAAAAAGGCAGCTGGAGGACAAGCAAGGTATGTGGAGACTTGCTGTATATTCGGAAAGAATAAATGATGTATATTGATTGTAGTGCCGTGATATTTGTAGGAGTGGCGAGTGAGGTTGAAACCCTCAAGAAAGCGCTGGCCGAGGCCGAGGAGAGGGCGGCGAAGGAACAAGCCATCCGAAAAAAGCATGAGGCCAGGGTTAGGGAGGTCCAGCAGGAGCTCCAGGACGCTTTGAAGAAATACAAGTCCTTGGAGCATCAGCATGCGGACCAAGAATCTAAACTTGAGAAGGCCTGCCAGAGCGCACAAAAGGCCCAGACCAAAGCCCAAGGCACCCGCTAGGAAATCCAGGAGGCCAAAAAGATCATGGCGGGTAAGGCTTTTATTATGCAAAGCGAGTATGTGAAGAAGAGGTATCTCTTACTGACCCGGATTTGGAGTTCTCCAGGAGCGTTTGCGGATCTACCACACAGCGTTTCTGATGCTGCTGAATTCTTCCGAGCCGGAGAGGGGAGCTCGACGGAGAAGCTGTTCTGGTCGCAATACCTTGCGCCAGAACATCCGGTGCCCTTGAGCGACCAGCTAAAACAGTTGGTCGAATTGCATAGGGTGGCTGAACTGGCCATGAAGGACTTGATAGTCCGGCTGTGGCCAGCCGAAGTTATACCCAGCAGCTACTTCGGTCTCGTGAAGTGGCTAGTCGATGCCTGCCCTCGGCTTGATGCCATCAAGTGGTCGGTTTGTATCGAAGGTGCGCGGATGGCCTTCGCCCGTGTCAAGATGCAGTGGGCGAAGATGAATGCTGCCACGGTCGTGACCGAAGGACCACCCATGGGCAAGGAGTACCGCACGCCCGAGCGATGTTTTAACGAAGTCCTTGGTGGATCCCGCATTGTGGCGGAGTAGTGAATGAAGGATGTAATCTTTGAATGAATATTGTCTCGCCCTGTAACAAGTTCGGCTATGCAATATAATGTTTCTTTAATATTTTACCTCCTGCGCGGCCGTGTTTATGAAATTTTGAGAGTTGGCCAGTCTTCGACTTCAGCCCCCACATAGGTAGTACGGGGGTGTTCGGGATGGAATCTAAACACTCTTGATCCAATTTGTTTGGTCCTTAAAGGAGGTGTTTAGCGCAACGAACCAGGCAATCGGACTATGTGGCTTTATCACCCTCACTTAGCCATAGGAGTTCTACAATGAAAATTTAGGCGCAACCCCTAGTATCCGAACTAGGGTACTATAAACACCTGATCGGGTAAAAAGCCAATTCATCGCATAATGCGGAAAAAATCGCTAAAGATTTGAAACCTCCGAAGAGCTGACCAGCTCTCGCCGCATCATGACAGTCAGTTTTCGGCTTTCTCTACTGAGGTGCTCATCCGGATAAGCCAGGACACAATCGCAGTAGTTCTCCCTTTACTACCCTAGCCGATATAGCGGAACGTAAGGGAGTAAGCACAGGAGCCGGGCAACCCAACTATTGACCAAAGACATGATTCGGAGCCAATGCATATAATGCTAAATTCGGGGTACCGAACTATGTTGTAGAAATTGCTCGGACTTTGTTGTCGTATTATGGGTCACGATGAAGCCCCTGCCAGATTAAAGCGTACCAAAGTGTACGGTCACAACTTTGAGAAGAATCATCAAAGAAAAAAGGAAAAGGGTAGTAAGCTAGTGCCGCAGAAGTTGGGCCCCAAACTGTTTCCATTATAGTATTGATTAATACGGCAAAGCGTATTTGTACAAGTGGTGTGATAAGCAGCCGGGCTATTTAACA
The DNA here is from genome assembly GCF_056163025.1 of Triticum urartu. Taxonomy (NCBI): domain Eukaryota; kingdom Viridiplantae; phylum Streptophyta; class Magnoliopsida; order Poales; family Poaceae; genus Triticum; species Triticum urartu. Next base: position 341,713,598 of record NC_141873.1, on the reverse strand, counting down.
TGCCACAACCAAGGGAGAGCTGCGTCTGGGTCCTGAAAGCAGGTAGAGTGATCGTTAAAGAGACCATCTAAGAATTCCCTTGTACGCCAGTGCTTCTTGCCATCTTGGTGTATCCATCCTGCTGAGAGGACCAATGATCAGGTTGTTAGAAGAAACCTGCGAAAAAAGACCTAAAAGGGATAAAAAGGAAAAATTGAAAGTATGTGTGTCCAGGAGCGGTCGAGCCGTATTATGGATCACAAGACAGATATGCCTCCGTCTATGCCCATGGTATTTTGAGCGCGTAGTTATGTACGCGCGGTATGAATGTCGCTTCTTGGTTGGGACTGGGACAGAGGCCGGATTGCTAGTCGAGCTCTTAACGAGCTAGGCTATTCTGCTGCAGAGCAGTCCAGATTCGTTTGACAGTGTCTGGGAGTTCGGTCGACGAATTAAGGTTCTGCTTGAGGAGGCCGCTCTGTACTTCTACTGCCAACGCAGCGGTGTGCTCCTCGGTACGGAGGGAGCATTCCGTGTTTCCATTGACTATTATGACGCTGTGTGGACTGGGCATCTTGAGCTTAAGATAAGCGTAGTGTGGCACCGCGTTGAAGCGTGCAAATGCAGTTTGTTCCAGCAGTGCGTGATAGCCGCTGCGAAAGGGTACGATATCAAAGATCAGCTCTTCGCTTCGGAAGTATTCCGGAGATCCGAAGACAACCTCTAGTGTGATTGAGCCCGTACAGCAGGCCTCTACACCTGGTATGACTCCTTTAAAGGTAGTCTTTGTGGGCTTAATTCTTGATGGATTAATGCCCATTTTGCGCGCTGTATCCTAATAGAGCAGGTTCAGGCTGCTACCACCGTCCATGAGGACTCGCGTGAGCTGAAATCCATCAATGATTGGGTCGAGGACCAGTGCGGCTGAACCGCCGTGACGGATACTGGTCGGATGGTCCCTGCGATCAAAAGTGATCGGGCAGGAAGACCATGGGTTGAACTTTGGGACGACTGGCTCCATCGCGTAGACGTCCCAGAGCGCGCGCTTGCATTCCCTCTTGGGGATGTGGGTAGCGTATATCATGTTTACCGTTTTAACTTGGGGGGAAACTTATTCTGTCCCCATGTGTTCAGTGGCCGGGGCTCCTCGTCATCGTCCTCGCTTTGTGACCCCTTCTCCTTGTTTTCGACATTTAACTCGCCGGCCTGTTTAAAAACCCAACCGTCTCTGTTGGTGTGATTGGCTGGTTTGTCAGGAGTGTCGTGTATCTGGCATGGGCGATCGAGTATGTGGTCCAGACTGGATGGGCCCGAATTGTTCCTTTTGAACGGTTTCTTCCACTGGCCGAATTTGGAGCCGCTAAATCCGGCGTTGACCGCTGTATCATCAGCATTATCACCGTTGTTTCGACGCTTGTGTCTGTTGCGTCGGGGCTTGCCGTTGCTATTTTTGGCTTCCGCAGTGCCAGGTTCACTTGCACTGTTATTGCTACGGGCTAGCCAGCTATCTTCGCCCGCGCAAAAGTGGGTCATAAGTGCCGTAAGGGCTGCCATGGTCTTCGGCTTCTCTTGGCCGAGGTGTCAGGCGAGCCATTCGTCCCGGACGCTGTGTTTAAAGGCCGCCAAGGCTTCGCATCCGGGCAGTCGACGATCTGGTTCTTTTTAGTTAAGAACCTAGTCTAGAGTTTCCTGGCTGACACTCTGGGCTGTTGAATTATGTGACTTAAGTCATCGGCATCCGGAGGTCGAACATATGTACCTTGAAAGTTGTCAAGAAAGGCATCTTCCAAGTCCTCCCAGCTGCCGATGGACTTTTCAGGCAGACTGTTCAACCAGTGCCGGGCTGGTCCTTTGAGTTTTAGTGGGAGGTATTTGATGGCGTGGAGATCCTTGCCGCGGGCCATATGAATGTGAATAAGAAAGTCCTCAATCCATACCACGAGGTCTGTTGTTCCATCGTATGATTCGATGTTTACTGGTTTAAACCCTGCTGGGAATTCATACTCCATTACTTCGTCGGTGAAGCAAAGTGGGTGAGCGGTGCCTCTATATCGTGCCACGTCGCGACGTACCTCGGATGGAGTCCGTCTGCGGTTATCGGCCTGGGCATGAGTATGACTATTGCATCCGGCTAGATAGCCATTATCGCGTGTCGGGGCACGTCCCCGTGATCCATAGATCGATCTGTTCTGACCTGCCCTACTGTCCAGGTCCTGTCGTAGGTCATATGTGTGTCCCCGAGCTGTTTTATCTCTGCCTTTACGGTGAGGTGGGGTAGGCTGGTGTTCGGCTTGAGTTGCCGCTTTATCCCGACCACGTGCTGGTCGGTCAGCCGCATTGCGTGATGATGGTACAGGCTCCAGCGCCTCGTCATCAAACTGAGGTAGAAATTTGCGCTTCGGGTAACTTTTGGCTGGGCGCTTGAGGCCGTATTCCTCGGCTGCCAGGACATCAGTCCATCTATCATTGAGCAGATCTTGATCAGCTTGAAGCTGCTGTTGTTTCTTTTTCAGGCTCCTTTGAGTGGCTATTAGCTGGCGCTTGAAGCACTCCTGTTCGAGAGGTTCCTCAGGCATGATAAAATCCTCGGTGCTGAGGCTCGCCTCATCCTCGGAGAGCGGAAGATAATTACTGTCCTCCGAGTCTTCATGCGTGGCCTGTTCACCAGGGCTATCTTGCCCGTCTTCCCGTTCTTGTTCAAAAGTTGCATCAACGGGGTCTTCATTGTCTTCGGCACCATCCGGAGTGTTATCTTCTCCTGTGCCGGTGTTGCTGTCTTTGCTGCGGCGTGACTTAGAGCGGCGCCGCTGACACCAACGCTTTGGTTGTATCTCCGGAGGTTTATCCTCGACTGGATATTCCTTGTCATCGCCGCTATTCTCTTTTGGTGCATCCACCATGTATACGTCATACGAGGAAGTGGCCGTCCAGCGTCCGGTAAACGACGGGTTTTGGGCCTCTTCTTCTCCGGCATTGTCGTCCATACCATCAATGTTGTCAGAGCCGTAATCGAGCATGTCAGTTAAGTCCTCGACAGTGGCTATTAAGTGGGTGGGGGGGTGGGAAGCGAAATTTATTATCAGCCTCCAGTTCAAACCGGATATAACTCGGTCGTGAGTCCCCCACTAAGGAAAGTGTTTTTAATGAGTTTAGCACATCGCGTAAAGGCGAGTGCCGGAAGATGTCCGCAGAGCTGAATTCAACAATCGACGCCCGATCAAGCTCATCGTGCGCGGACGCACATGCTTCGGAACCTATAGCCGGAAACGTGTCTGAGGTTCTGGCAACACAGATCTCACTTGAGGTTGGGTCTGTGTGCGGCTCCAACGCCGCTGAGTCTGCGGCCTCCATCGCGGGGTTGAGCCTCCCGTCCTTGAATGGCGTGACCTGCTCCGGATCTAGAGCCGGAGCAGTTGCAGGTTCTATCTCCTGGGTGTAGTTTGATGACAGATTTAAGTCATGTTCATCACGGTGACAGGGAGCGGCTACTGCTGCGGTCTCGAATCCGTCGAAGATCAAGTCTCCGTGGATGTCGCGACGTAGTTCAAGCTTCCAAATCTGACCTGATGGCCAGGGGCGTAGCTATCAATCTGCTCTAGATGGCCAAGCGAGTTAGCCCGCAGTGTGAAGCCGCTGAACACGAAGATCTGTCCGGGGAGGAAGGTTTCTCCCTGGACAATGTTGTTGTGGATGATTGACGGGGCCATCGAACCTCTTGGCGATGACACAGCAGAAATCTCAATGAAAGCACCAATGTCGGTGTCAAAACCGGCGGATCTCGGGTAGGGGTCCCGAACTATGCGTCTAAGGTTGATGGTAACATGAGACAGGGAACACAATGTTTACCCAGGTTCGGGCCCTCTTGATGGAGGTAAAACCCTACATCCTGCTAGATTAATATTGATGAGTATGGGGGTTACAAGAGTTGATCTACCACGACATCATAATGGCTAAAACCCTAGAAGTCTAGCTTATCTGATTATGATTGTCCTCCTCTACGGAGTAATCCCTCTGGTTTATATAGACACCGAGGGGGACTAGGGTTGTACAAAGTCGTTTACAGAGAAAGGAATCTTCATATTGGGACGCCAAGCTTGCCTTCCACGCCAAGGAGAGTCCCGTCCGGACACGGAGATAATCTTCGGTCTAATATCTTTATAGCCCATCAGTCCGGCCCACGTACCATAGTCCAGACACCCGAGGACCCCCTAGTCCAGGACTCCCTCAATCCCCCACCCCCTGAAAATCGACTGACCCAAAAGTCAATTCAGTCGGCTGAAGTGTAGCTAAATCAGAGCAGCATCGCAAGCAAGAGCAAGAGCGAGAGCAGCAGCGCGAGCAATAGCAAGAGCAGACCAAGCAGGGGACCGAGAGCAAGAACAGAGCAGCAGCGCAAGTGAGAGCTAAAGTAGCAGCAGCTCCTACTGATGTGGACGTCGCCGCTGAGGGAGCGACGCCGTGGAGGAAGTGGCCGGCGACGCTGCCGTGGATGGAGCCGCGCCGTGTCGGCTCGGGACCAAGCGCCGATAGCACAATGAGATCGAATCAAGAAGAAAATGCGGCGATTAGTGTACAACCTCTTTGGTGGCACCGATTAGGCCTCAGCTTTATCCGAGGAAATGGTGATGATGATGCTCTTCCGGTGGTGCAGGTGAAGACGGCGGTGTGGGAATGGAGGTGGCGCGGAAGATGAGGGGAACGTCGGGGCAGCTCCTTGGAGGTGGAGGACGGAGTGGCTGAACCGGCGGGATGACGAGATCGACAAGGGATACTCATCCGGTACGGTGGATGAGGGACGTCGAGGTGTTGCTATGGACGACGTCGTCGGGGAAGAGGCTCCGGCTGGGTGGCAGACGGAGGAGGGTGTGGGGCTTCGCGAGTTTTTGCGACCTCGTTGTATGAATGGGTGGGCGGATGGGATGGGAGTGGGGAACCATGGCTTAGGGACACTCTTGTCCGAAATGTGGGGTAAGTTATGAAATTACCCCCACCAATTTGAGCTAGGCGGTTCTTTCGGTTCAGGGGTATCACGGGCATTTCGCGTGTCGGGATTTCACACGAGGTGGGAGTTTTCGCGCGCGTTGTAATTTTGGAATAGCAAGGCGCGGGTTGAGATGGAGGGAGTTGTCGGAGCACAACGAGACAAAGATATATCTTAAATATTTCCGGGTAGCAAAGCGTGGGTTGAAATTTCCGGACAAGCCCAACGTGTACTGTCGGGGATATACCCCGCGGTGTAAACCGGCCGGAAGTTAACCCGGCCGGACTTGGCGGTTTATCTGAAGACCCGCTGACACTTGGCGAGTTACTGGCGACCCGCCCTGACCTGGCGGTTTAAAAGCAACCCACCTGGTCATTATGACTCACTGGTGATCCGGTGGGCGGGATCGACGGATGACAAGGCCCAAAGCCCAGAAGGCCAGTTCACGTTTAACGGTGGGCCGGTTTAAGAGGAAAGGCATGAGGAACATTATCTTACAAGGAGCTAAGACCTGGACTTGTATCCGGTTTGTATTAGAGATAGACTAGTCCTAATCCTAATAGGACTCCACATGTAAACCGCCCCCTCAACATATATAAGGAGGGGCAGGACTCCCCAAAAGGGGGCAAGATTGACAAGTTCCACGAGTTGGACAAATTAGGTTTAGACAATAGCTCTCGAGATAGAGCACTCTTGTAACCGTGATCATCATCATCAATATCAATGAAGCAGGATGTAGGCTTTTACCTCCACCGTGAGGGGCCGAACCTGGGTAAAACATCGCGTCTCTCGTCCCGCTTAACCCCTCTCAAGCTACCACATAGATGCGTTGGCCTCGCGACTAAGTCCTGACACCTAGGACATCTGTCGTGACAATTCCACGACATGTACTGTACCAAATCAATTCGCACTTCCGTCGACGAAAAAACTAAAAGAAATCAATTCGCATCACACAAGAGAGTCTAGTCTGGTGTGCCTCTGCCACCAGGCTGACCTCGTGGACGCGCCGCCGCGTCTGCGGTGCTCCTCTGCTGCTTCAAGTTGCCTTGCTTGCCACTTCCGTCGGGCTTCGCTGCTACCGCCACCCGCATTTGCGGCCGCGAGTTGTCGCCTCCGCGGCCACGGCAAGCCACCCTGTTTCTGCTGGGTTTCGCAACTGAAGGAGAAAGCAGAGGCGGACTATAAAAGTGGCCGGGTGCTCGTTTGTTAAAAAGGGATAAGAACACATGCGGCCAGCATACTATGTCCAGCATTATTTTGTGCATCAGTGTTCGCCTTATACGACAAAAAAAACCAGGTGATATCCTTTCGGTTTTTTTATTATTATCAATACTTGTTAATTTTTTGTGAAAACAACTACTCTGTCATACTGTGTTGTTATACGCAGAGCAAATTATTTATTACAAAGCCGGTGTTATATCGCGGGGACGCAGCATGCGCCAACAACGTTCTACACCGGCGCTCGTCTGTGCCTTGCTATTCGATGGACATGGGTACGAACCGCTGCCCCACGGTCCAGTCTACATCAATTTTTCGAACCGCGCCCATGATTGACTCGTCCGACCACGCGGCTTACCGCGCCTGCGATTGACTCGCCCGTCTGCACCGGTTTACGATGCCGCGGCCGGTTCATTCGTCTGCTCCCGCGGCCGCCTCACCCGTGGTGATCATCAACTTCATGGCGGATTATTTTCGGCCTAAACACATCAGGTGATATCCATCTAATGTATTTTATCAGCACATATTATTTTTGTCAAAGAGTAGTTTATCTTTGCCTTGGTCTGGAAAATTGTTTATGCAGGACAATTATTCAGTATAAACATGGTTTATACCATGGGTACGGAGTACGCGCTGGCAACGTCCTGCCCGGTGTTCGTCCGTGCCACATTACACGGTGAATGGATGCGTGCAAAGACGCCGCCCTTATGGCCCGGTTTACATCAGCTTGCCGGGACCGCGCCTGCGGTTGTCTCCCCCGTCCGAACCGGTTTACAACGTCGTGGCCGACTCATCTGTCTGTGCCGCTTCTGATGCTGCGGTCGTATTTTCCATCCGTCTCTCGCGGCCTGGTCTACACCAACACGCCACGCCGCACCTGTCTGCATGAGCTGTTTATTGAGTATAAAGCCAGTCACTGCTTGGGTAGCCCGATTTTCTTTCAAATTGGTGGCAAATTATCATCAACCGCCACCTGCACTGGATGGCTCAATGAGCAGGCGCACAAGTCGCCGCCACTACAGTTTGGTTAATTTCAATAGCCAGTTGGAAGGAACCATTGGCCGAGTTGCTGACACGGCTCACACAGGATCATTTATACCCCGCCGCAGTCACCTCAACCTTCTATGGATTCACATCGTGCTATCAAGGCCAATGATATACAAGTTATGCCGGTTTATATCACGGTCAAATATGGAGAATCTCAAGCCAACTCCTCGAGTCACCTTGAGACTTGGGGGCTACAATGATATGACTTAGCAAACGTTGCCGGTTTTCAGTGAAGTCAAGAACCCCAATACGTTGGAGGGAAAGATAACCCGGTCCCGGATTCACATCGTGCTGTCAGAAGATTTCTGGATTAGAAAGTATATGACAGTTACAAAAACCCGGCTCAATGAAGAAGTTTCGGGTCATCAGAAAAGGATTCCGGTTTAAAATCTGGTTCAAGGGAAAGATATCTCCCACAAAGCTTTGAAGCTCTCAATATCCGGTTTAACATCCGGTTCAAGAAGGATTTATCTCTTGCAAAAAATTAAAAATTGCAGAAGAGGATCTGCTACCACGATGCGCGGTTCAAACATGGGTATCCCGCCTTACTGGACTGACATACAATTGATCACATGGGGGCTTCTGCTTCATAAAGCGGGGTCTCTGTTCTTTTACATCATGTGTGGTTACACGGAGTTGTTCTAAAGCGGCCTCCAGTTTACCCCTTGAGTTAGCTTTTTAAAGCATCATGTTATATCACTTGGGGGTTTGGTCGTGTCCGAACCAATACAATACCTTTTGATAGGCGAGAGCCACCAGATCACTTGGGGACTTGGTCACGTCTGAACCAGTCATGCCTCTTGATCGGCCTAAGGCCACAGAATCACTTGGGGGATTGGTCGAACCCGAACCATTGCCATGCCACTTGATCGGCATAAATGCCACGGTTTCATTTGGGGACCTGGCTGACTAGAACCATAGTTACACCTATCGAGAGCTTCGTCGTGTTCGGCCATGGTAATGCCATCTGATCAGCTCGAATAAACCTTTTTTTTTGCAAACGGTTTTGTCATTGCCTTTGCTTCATACTTTTCTTTGAAAGATATTTCTTTCTTTTCATTGCGTTTTTTAAACCGACAAGGTTTTCAACCAATCAATTGACGGAACACAGTTCACGTCAATCCGGAGACTATTTGCCCGGTTTGATCCTTGTTGTTAACATCCTCTTATGGAGTAACACGGTGTTTATCACAAACCGGCACGGTTTTATCATAAACCGGCACAATATGGAGGGAGTTATCAGTACTCAAAATTTGGGTTATTACTTTTACTACAAAAAGTTGGTAAAACCAACAATGTGATTCAATGTCACAGGTATGATATATTTCATATTTGATTATTCTTAAGTGCAGCCTTGGTTATAAACCCGGGTTATATGTTGGCCATTATGACCCGTCCGGCGGTAAACCGCCAGGACACTTTAAACTTGTTGTATGCAGAAACAGGTTTGTTAAACCGTCCTGGCTTTTGACTATAAGTCGCCAGTATGATGAGAAATTATCCGGTGTTTGTTAAACCGGCCTGGCTTTTGGACTATAAGTCGCTAGTATATATACATTTGGATTGCACCATCAGAATTATGCGCTTATAAATCATTGGGTTATATTATTCAAATAGCCAAACTTGGCTGAATTTCCATTATGATATTGAATGAATAAGGTTTTTCACCGGATTTTATTATCTTGAATAGCCAACATGGCTGGATTTTTATGGTTATTAATAACCGGTATTATTGAGTTTTCAAAGTCGCTATAGCGCAATGTCTACTATTTTATCAAAGGATATGATTTATTCTACAATGGAAGGAATAGTCCCGAGTCGCTGCAGGCTTACAACCCGGCCCTTGGGGGCTACCAATTGCTCCTGTCAACAATTCAAGGTACACAAGTTTTCGTCCATAATATTGAAGGATTCATTGCTCAGTTGGTAAAGCACAAAACTCTTAACCTTGTGGACGTGGGTTCAAGCCCTACGATGGAAGCTACATTATAAGATGTTATTTTCATTGAAGTATATATCAAGTCCCGGTTCAGTATTATATTACTAAGCCGGCCCTTGGGGGCTACACATCACTGCTCAAGTCTACATGATTATATTTATAAAGTCCCTGCTAATTATTGCATAATGACCCGGCCCTTGGGGGCTACACTGATTGAAGTTTTTATAAGCAATTGCAAGTCCCAGGTTGCTGCAAGCATGACAACCCGGCACTTGGGGGCTACATATATGGAGTATTCAGTTTATATGATTGAGATGAACAAACCGTATTTCTTCAAGGTTGAAACACTTATTGGAGCAAGTCTTAAGTTATCACTATGTTCTCCTCTTAAGACTTGGGGGCTACAGGTATTATGCATATAAAGGAGGAACATCTTCATTTTATTAGTTTTGAGCAAATCAGGAAGATCAATTACATGACCTGGTGTCGACAACAATTATGACCCGGCGCCATCAATATTTATAAACCGGCCATTTTGGTAATATTAAACCGGCAAGTTTTACATCTTCAAACCGGCTGAATATCAGATAAGTATTTTCAGACCCATATTTCTTAAATCGGCACTTTGGGAGCTGAGTCAAAGGAGTTATTCTTCACAATATTTCTCGATGACAAACCAATGTCGGCAAATTGATTACGAAGCTGGTCTGTTGACCCGGATTTCCCAGAAGGAGGAAATAACAAGGACTTAAGGATGATCAGGTACCGGTTTACAAAAATTCTTAACCCGGAGCATAACCTGTCAAATTTGTTCTTGTGTTTATTTTGCAGTATAAGTTTACCATGAATAAATCCAAGCTAAACTTGGGGGCTAATGTCGGGGATATACCCCGCGGTGTAAACCGGCCGGAAGTTAACCCGGCCGGACTTGGCGGTTTATCTGAAGACCCCGCTGACACTTGGCGAGTTACTGGCGACCCGCCCTGACCTGGCGGTTTACAAGGAACCCACCTGGTCATTATGACTCACTGGTGATCCGGCAGGCGGGATCAACGGATGACAAGGCCCAAAGCCCAGAAGGCCGGTTCATGTTTGACGGTGGGCCGGTTTAAGAGGAAAGGCATGAGGAACATTATCTTACAAGGAGCTAAGACCTGGACTTGTATCCGGTTTGTATTAGAGATAGACTAGTCCTAATCCTAATAGGACTCCACATGTAAACCGCCCCCTCAACATATATAAGGAGGGGCAGGACTCCCCAAAAGGGGGCAAGATTGACAAGTTCCACGAGTTGGACAAATTAGGTTTAGACAATAGCTCTCGAGATAGAGCACTCTTGTAACCGTGATCATCATCATCAATATCAATGAAGCAGGATGTAGGCTTTTACCTCCACCGTGAGGGGCCGAACCTAGGTAAAACATCGCGTCTCTTGTCCCGCTCAACCCCTCTCAAGCTACCACATAGATGCGTTGGCCTCGCGACTAAGTCCTGACACCTAGGACATCTGCCGTGACAATTCCACGACATGTACTGTACCAAATCAATTCGCACTTCCGTCGACAAAAATCTAAAAGAAATCAATTCGCATCACACAAGAGAGTCTAGTCTCGTGTACTGTACCAAATCAATTCACACTACAAATGTCATTCGAAACTTTGAATTCATGTTATGTTCAATTAAAATATTTTGCTACATGTATAATGCATGCAACCTGCTACTCAAATGAACGTTTTTGTGCATTCCAAACGTATATACTACCACTACAATATGAACTAAATTTGAATTCGTTTCTCTATTTGAATAAGATCGACAATGATGATTGTTGTGAAGTCAAACCATTTGAATTCATTTCTATATTTTAGTAAGATCTACAATCATCATTATTGTCAAGTTAAACCATCGTTTGTGTATTATCTTCACAGCACACCACATGATTACTCTCGAGTTAGATATGAACTATGTGTACTATATGAACTCGAACTCGATTTTTTGAATCCACTTTATGTTGATTTCAAATCACAGTACATTTCAAGCTCTAGCTAGATCTTCATAATGTAAACCATGTCTCATATGTATAATGTGTTTATCACATAATGTATGGTGCCCCCCAACGCCTACAAGTATTTAGATGTGAGTTGCAAACACCACACATTACCACAAATTCAAATAAAATGTGAGATTGTTTGATATATAGTATTGTTTAGATTGTTCGATATTTAGTTGTAAGCTGCAAACGCCACACATTATCACAAATTCAAATAAGATGTGAGATTGTTCAATATATAGTATGGTTTAGATTGTTCGACATTTAGCTCTGAGTTGCAAATTCCATGCATTATCACATTATGGTATAACATGTGCAAAACCAAAGCACGCATATCACTGCTATATTCATGCATGCATATGTTTATAACACTATGATCTCCTATTCAAATATATGAATCCACTTTCATATAAAATTATGATCTTTGTTAGTCTCTTACACCCACACAATCCTCTAACCTTTGTAGCTAGCACTAACTTTCTCCCGTGCATGCACACACCCTCCCCCTCCCTCAGCATTCTGTCCATCGCACACATTCATTTTTTTCTTTAGGTCATTCTCCCACAGTCTCCACAACTCCTTTCCGACACACACCGATCGATAAACCTCTCCAGCGTCTCCCTACAACATACGTACACACACACACCTTCCATCTCCTCCTTTCTGTGTGCATACCTCGTGTCTCTCATACGGTCCCACACACGTGTAAACTCTCGCCCCTCTTTTCATCGATCTCACAACTGCACACTCCTCCCCCTATCTAGCTAGTAGCTCGGCCTCTCGCACCACCTCCTAGCTCCATTCTCTCTGTCTATCTGTCTCACTGGGCCTTATTTGCCTCTAACAAATGGATGTACACCGACCGATCTCCCGCTATACATATGCTAGCTAGGTCCTTAATTATAACTCGTTTTCCCCACGCGTCGATCGATCTACCTTATTAGTTATGTCTCTCCCTTCCTCCGACAAACAACAATTGATCTACCGATCTAGTTAGGTTTTCTTAGCAAACACATGGTTCCCCTTCATCATCCATGCATGCGTCCCGACAGACCTATCACGCACAGGCACACACAGAAACACATCTCCACTCTTATTGATAATATCGCAGTTCTACCCTCAGTTTGTCTAGTAGGCCTCTCCCACCATCTTCGAGAAGCAAGTCCATCACCCATCCAGCACTCTACCCCTCTCCCTCCCTCTCTCCTCTCTCTCCTCTCTCTCTCTCTGTCCCAACCTATTTCCCGTCCTTCAGTTATGTATGGATGTCGACCCATCTCCCTCAAGACTTAGCTGGGTCTTTCCTTCTCAACACATATACGAGTCATTCTACCTCTTTAGTTAGGCCTCTGCCTTCCCCTCCCCCACCCCCACACACACCGATACATCGAGCGCTCTAGTCATGTCTCCCTTCCACACACAAACTTCCCCTGTGCCCTATGACGTTCTAGTAGGTCAGTCGCCCTATATCTTTGACTTGCACACAGACAATTTCGATGGCTCTGTTCATCCATCTCGCACCCACCCACTTGATCCTCTCTTCGACTCTATCGATATATATATGACCCCTCCCTCTCTTCTCGTGGATCGCCCCCTCTGGCCCTCTCTATATGATATGGATATGCCTCTATTTCACACACATTGCAAGCAAAATTTTGTTTGAGATGTCATCGACACATATTCCCACAAATACATTCACGAAATCACCACCCCCCAAAAAAAACAAAAAACACTCACAAACGCACATGCCATCTTTCTAGGTTTGTGTCTCTCTTACACACACCCACGTAGGTGGGGGACGTGCACGAAGAGAAGAGGTGCACGCACGGCGCACGTACTCCCGTATCTTTCCCAACCACACCCGCACGGGTACACGGTGGAGCTCATTTCTGTACAAAAAGGCAGCCCACGTGGTAATTTGACACGTGTACTGGTTGTCCACTTGATGGAGGATCGTCTACCACAGGTGAACAAACAAATTGCGACTTGACACGTTATGTTAAAAAAGAGGCAAACCATGTAGGGCCTACCTTACAGGCAAGGCTCTATACACTGGAGTACTTTTGATGTGTCCCGTCAACTCGCAGAATGAGGAGAAGCTTGCTTAGTACGCTGTCTCCCCCGCCCACGAGCGCGGTGGATCGTAGGATGAGGTGAAGCTTGCTTACTAGTACGCCTTACGCTCGCTCCCTCGCCCACACGCACGGTGGCTCACACGACGAGGAGAAAATTTTACTACTCCCTCCGTTTACTCCTCGTCCCTACCTTGGTTAGAGAGATTATCATATTGTTTGGAATATATGTCCTTTACTAGATTTAGATTTCAATATGAACTACTAGGACATACTCCAAACACTGATGTATATAGACATATTTTAGAGTGTAGATTCACTCATTTCTCTCCGTATGTAGTCCATCTTGAAACGGACGTAATAGTACACACTCTCCCTCGCCCCTCGCCCACGTGGTGGACGTGCAGCAATTCATTCGGTCTCATATAGCCAGAACGATATATACTGCAGTACCATTATTGTTGGACTTCCCGAAGAGGCGAAGAGCCAATCGCAAGGTTAATATTTTGGAGATGCCTCCTCCCGCCACCCTTCTCTAGGTTGAGCTACGTCCCGACATCCCTCAGGTACAACTCCCTTTACAGCCGGCTTGCACCACTGCTCCAGCTGCCCACATGACTCCATGTGGATATTTCTCTACTTCTTTGCCCCGCACATACCTCTACTGGCTTCTACATATTGTATTTGTGATGAGTTTATGTCTCATCAACTAGTCCTAGTAATCTTATTCTAATCACGCTTCTTCAATTTCTTTGCCACAGGGATGCTCATCTCAATTTTGGTGAAACTGTACAAAATGATCCGATGGTCAAAGGGTTGCAAACTTATTCATTTCTTCAAAAGCTCCAATGTTGCCAGCAAATGAAAGCCTGGTTAGGGTTTACGGTTCAAGGGCTAGGGACTGCATGGATATTTTTTTCTTTAGCTGTCTCTGTCCTAAAATAAGTGTCAACTTTAGTAGTAATACACCTTTGTACTAAAGTTTGCATAAAGTTGAGACACTTATTTTGGGACGGAGGGAGTACATATTGGCTATGATCTATCAATCATTGAGATGCAATAACATGCATGTTAGTCTCCTTTGTATTTGATGAAATGTTGCAACGGGCAACCTTGGACGCAAGATACATGAAACAGAAGCTGGAAGCTTCATAGCATTGTACAAATTTATCTCGCTGATAAATTACAGTACATACTATACTAGTACTATGTAAAGAGTTAGGTGTCGCACGGTGTCCAGAAAATATGGTGATAGTGTGAGGTGGGCCATGTAATCACTGAGCCCGCGTGTTTTCATTGCTCTCACACTCCTCCGCTGAGAATGGAGAAAATTATAATCTAGTAGTACCTCCTTTCGCCGGAAGCGTGGGACATCCAGCAGTCCTACCACCTCAGTAATAATGACCAATGAGCCGTCAAATCACATAGACCCAGCAGTAAGTTGGACGGACGAAGCAACCATCACTCTTGAATCCGCTTCTCCCTTCAACGTAGGCGCTAGTGAGAGGTCGCGTCCGCTTTGCCCGGGCATGAATGCGGCACCGATTCTTTGGAGCGGCGCTGACCGTTTTGGGTGGGAAGCGCGCGCGGGTGATGGAGGGGCTTTGGGGGGGCCAGGCTGGTCAGGAGCGGGCGTGTCAGCTGTCCCGCCTGTCCCGACAGGATGCCCGGAAACGAGAGAATGCACCGACTCTCGCGGCTAAATCGTACACTACACACCATCTCTCTGTAGGAGTAGGTCGATGTGTCGCTCTTTCTAACACACACACACACACACACACACCGAGGTAAAATGAGTCTATATCTCAATTAATGAAGACTTTCATGTTACCATCTATATGTTACTACCTACTATGAAAGTAGTAACGTAGACTAGTAACATATGCATGTTACTAGTCCAAGTTACTCACCACTATGACCAGCCTAGCAATGTAACCAAACGCTCCTTACTCTGCCTTGTTATCTCCCCTGGAAACCCAATGCATGGAGCGCAACTACGCGTTGATGCATATGTGGCCCTGCATGGTAGCTAAAACAACATCTCTTAGTTGTTGTTATTATTTTTTGTGTTTAGAGACAGAAATCAGGGCTTTGATTGGAGGAAGGACCGGTCAAGTTTCTCCTTCTCCTCCAATCTGCTTGCACCTCGTTTCGAAAAAAAAATCTGCTTGCACCTTGGTCCCGCTGCACCTTCGAACGTGACTTATTACACCTAGACGGAGGGAGTAGTACGAGATACGGTGGCACACTGACTTAGGTCGAATACAAGTGCCCAAAATTGTGTGCATGTTATAATACAAATTCACTTAAAATAGTACATGAGCGAACAGAGGGATCAATTGGACAGTGTTCACGAGCAGTAGCGAGATGTGTGAGGTAAGATACACCGCTGGCGCTTTTAATTTTTCTTATTAATTTGTTTGTTTCACCCTCTGACTAGTGGGACCCAACGTACTACATGGAGAAAAGTAAGGTGACTAAGGCTGCATTATTTCTGTACCGCCAACACTGCTTTAAATCCCAAAAGACCTTACCACCAAAGCCACATGACACGATTATGATTTAAATCCCAATGACTCCCATGCAAAAAAACACGGCATGCTTGTCACACGAATGCATGAATGTACTAAAGGTTATTTTGCTCTCGTTTAACATAACGTGGGGGTGGTGTAGCTGGTTAGCCTGTTTGCTCATCGAACTTGAGGTCTCGGGTTCGATAACTACACTTGAGCATAATTTTGTCTTTGTTCGACTTCTTTCTTCCACCCAATGACAGGTAAGCCCCGCATGACAGAGAGAAAGTGATCTGGGGCGGTGCTAGGAGGATTCTTTGACTAGTAAAAATGGATGGATACGGAGCTATATGATCTTGTAGTGATCGTATAATCACCTCATCACGTATACGCTGGCTGCAGCCTCGACACTTGTTTTCTGGGGTTTGCACTCTTCACACTCTCTCTCCAGTATATATACACGCTGGAGCCTCAGCGCTTGTAGTTGCTCTCTTCACACTCTCTCACCCTCTCCAGATCTAAACAAGACTTCGTTGGCCTCTCTCTCCCCCTCACTGCTGGTTAAAGAGCCGGCAGGATCCGTCTGTCGGGAAGGGAAGGAGGCTTAACGCTGTCGCCGTTGGCGAGGAAGGGAATCCACTACCGGCGCAACTGTTCTCTTTCTCCCAACGGCAGCGCGGGAGGGTCTCTGACTCCTTCTTCCTCGCCGCCGTACATAGTGTGGGCCGAGCGGCCTCCGGTCGCCCACCGAACCCCACCCCAAGAACCTTAAGGTATAATTTACTTATTCCACATGCATTGCTGTAGCCGCATGTGGGCTTTTTCCGCTTCTGCACTCGAATCTAGGTGTTGGATCAAACAGGAAAGTAGTGGGGAAAGTTGTATAGCATGAACCTAGGACGTGGTTCAAAGAGGAAAGGAAGGGGGAAGTACTAGTACAGACTGTCTATCCAGCACCTACGTTGGTCGAAAAGGGGAAACAATGAAAAACGCAGTACACACATCTGTAACGAACTGATCTTTTGTTTTTGGGGACAAGGCTGTAGAGTTTGAGCGGGACTAGATTTGCTATGCTCACATAGGGAAAGGTGTCTAAAGATAACAAAACTGGGACCAACACAAATATGCTCCTTGGTTGTTTTTGTTCTTTGTTGCAAAAGACTGTGCATCACCCCTTCATACATCGGTAGATGCACATGGTGCTTGAGGGAATCATGGACTAAGGGGTCCTCGGGCGTCCGACTTGTTGGACATGGGCCGGACTGATGGGCTATGAAGATACAAGACCGAAGACTCGCACCCGTGTCTGGATGGGACTCTCCTTGGAGTGGATGGCAAGCTTGGTGTTCGGATATGAAGATTCGTTTCTCTATAACTGACTTTGTACAACGCTAGTCCCCTCCGGTGTCTATATAAAACGGAGGGTCTAGTCCATAGGGACAAACATAAACACATAGGCTAGACTTTTAGGGTTTTAGCCATTACGATCTCTAGGTAGATCAACTCTTGTAATACTCATATTCATCAAGATCAATCAAGCAAGAAGTAGGGTATTACCTCCATAGAGAGGGCCTGAACCTGGGTAAACATTGTGTCCCCTGTCTCCTGTTACCATCAACCTTAGACGCACAGTTCGGGACCCCCTACCCGAGATCCGCCGGTTTTGACACCAACATTGGTGCTTTCATTGAGAGTTCCACTGTGACGTCAAAGTCAGGGTTGATGGCTCACCTTGTGATCAAGGACAATATCACCGCCGAAGGAGCTCTAGCCTCGGGCCAAACCCTCCGGCTGGGTGGCTTCATCATGACCGCCCATTCGGACGGCGAGCCGATGATAACTTCTCGGGTCATTGAAAATCGCCTCGGAATTGACTCTGAATACTCCAAACAGATGGATCCAACGGAATTGTCGTCCTTGAACGAACTCCTGGATCGCATCGCCGCCTTGGGGGTCACTACAGACTACGATCGGATTGGGCTTAAACCCGATCAGAGAGCAATCAAACCTCCACCGATCACCCATCAGATAGCGGTGGTAGAAGAGAAAAACAACAACTCTCCCTCTATACTGAGGACGAACTATGTTCGGATCTCCAAGCTCGAAGAGCCGGATACTTGTCCATGGAACGGCTTGCCTTGTTCTCTGGACCCGGAATCCGACGGTAGACGTGAAAAATCGGTCGATCTCCCAGAGCCCGAACTATCAAACTCGGAAATTTCTCAAACTCCGGATCCCAAATTGGTTCAGGGTTCAGATTTAAATCCACCCACCCACCCAGATATACGAGATCTCACATATCTATGGCAGCAGTCTCAGGAAACAGTCCATCACTTTTGGGCCAGATTCCTCCTTGTTAAGGATAAGATTAAAGATTGCCGCGATGAAGACACGATCTCAATATTCCGCAGTAATTGTACGGATGAAGGAATCCTCAACGCCATCAACCGCCATCACATGTTACACTTCGCGGACTTGGAAACCATAGTACGGAAGTACCGTACAATGGAAAGCGCCTGGAAAACTCAGGCAGCTCACTGGGAACCACCAATTTCCACTCAACCCTTCATCCGGGAAAAAAGGATGCACCCTCACGGGGCGTCCAACACAGCAGCAAAGAAATCTAAACCCATTACGGGGCGCAGAACCGTTCTGGAGGGATGGCTCGATAGGCCATGGAAAATACACACAACACCGGATACCATACCTACCCACAGCCTAAGAGCACATTGGATACTCCGGCAAGTGGCCAAGAGTGGCGAGGACATCCTCACCAAAAATACCTCAGAGAAACACCCCCTGGAGGACAACGACCTCAGGGTATTGATGGTCTTTGAGACTTTCGCTTCAAACAATCGGCGCAAAAGAGCCCTACGTGACCTCGCCGAAGTCTGCCAAGTCACAACAATAAACCCCTGGAACAACACGGCCATAACTTTCAATGCCAGTGATGAACCAAAATTCCGGACAGCCCGGGCACCAGCCGCCTTGGTCCTCAATCCAATTGTGGACGGTTTTTGGCTCACCAAAGTGCTGATGGACGGCGGCAGCGGATTAAACCTCATCTACGAGGATACACTCAATAAAATGGAAATAGACATGAGTCGTATCGAGCAAAGTAACATGACCTTCCAAGGAATCATTCCCAGTTGGGAGGCACAATGCACGGGAAAAATTACACTTGACGTGGTATTCGGCATGCCAGAGAACTACCGGTCCGAAGAGATAACCTTCCTAGTGGCCCCGTTCAACAGTGGATACCATGCCCTGTTGGGGCAAGATGCATTCCCACGCTTTCAAGACATACCTCATTACGGGTATATGAAGCTCAAGATGCCCGGGCGCAACGGTATTATCACTCTTGCTAGTGATCCGGACATATCCCTCCGCACCGAAAACAAAACAGCATCCCTGGCCCTCGAGGCACTATCTGAGGCCCTCGCAATGAAGAATTAACCGCGCTGCGCTCAACAATGGATAGGGACGACATAATCCTTGATAAGTGCTCCAAATCCACCTCCTTTAAACCAGCAGACAAAATAGTCAAATTTCAAGTCCACCCGACGGACCCAAAGAAGACAGCCTCCATCGGGGCACACCTGGACCCAATGGTAGACGCCACACTACAAGCGTTTCTACGTGAGAACTGGGAAATATTCGCCTGGCACCCTTCTGATATGCCAGGAATCCCACGCAGGTTGGCCGAGCACATCCTCAATGTAGTGAAGGGATATAAGTCAGTCAAGCAAACATTGCGGCGCTTTTCCGAACCCAAACAACAAGCTATGGGGGAAGAGCTAGCCAAAATTAATTGAGGCCGGATTCATCAGAGAAATAAAACACCCGGACTGGCTAGCAAACCTGGTGATTGTGCCAAAGAAGGATAAATCATGGCGCCTGTGCGTCGATTTCAAAGACCTCAACAAAGCTTTCCCTGAGGACCCCTTCTCCCTCCCTCGCATCTATCAAATTATTGATGCCATTGCAGGACACGACTCACTGTGTTTCCTCGACGCATATTCCGGATACCATCAAATTAAAGTGAAGGAATATGACCAAGACGCAATGACATTTATTACCCCATATGGGCCTTTCTGCTTCAACACTATGCCCTTTGGGCTTAAAAACGCCGGCGCCACCTACCAACGCATGATTCAAACATGCTTGGAGAAACAAATCGGAAAGGCAGTTGAAGCATATGTGGACGAAGTCGTCATCAAAGACCAAGCACGTTGAGTCATTAATAGACGACCTACGCCTCACATTCGACAATCTCCATACATATGACGTTAAGCTCAATCCGAAAAAATGTGTTTTTGACGTCCCCTCTGGAAAACTGCTGGGCTTCATTGTCTCCAGTAGAGGAATTGAGTCAAATCCAGCCAAAATCCGAGCTTTATCACAATTGGCTGCACCAACAGACCTTAAACAGGTCCAAAAACTAGCCGGATGTGTGGCAGCTTTAAGCCGCTTTATCTCTAGACTAGGAGAAAAATCATTGCCACTTTATCGACTTCTCCGGCGCACCGACCACTTCGAGTGGACGAATGCGGTGACGGCCGGATTGGAAGAAATAAAGGCTCTTTTAGCGAGCAACCCAATCCTGGCCACGCCAGGCGTCGATGAACCAATGTTATTATACATCTCTGCAACACACCAGGTGGTGAGCGCAGTACTCGTTGTCGAGCAAGAGGAGGACGCACACAAATTCCCGCTCCAGAAGCCGGTATACTATGTATCGATTGTCCTAACTCCATGTAAGTCCCGGTACCCTCATTATAAAGAGATAGCATACGCGGTTTTCATGGCATCCCGGAAGCTACGACACT
This sequence comes from Triticum urartu, assembly GCF_056163025.1. Classification (NCBI taxonomy): domain Eukaryota; kingdom Viridiplantae; phylum Streptophyta; class Magnoliopsida; order Poales; family Poaceae; genus Triticum; species Triticum urartu. The sequence goes on along the minus strand of NC_141873.1, from coordinate 341,692,973 downwards.
ATTTTGAAGAGTGTTCGATCACGGTGGCTTCCGAAGTACCACTGGATGACATAATAAACAACCGCAATCCCACGGGCCGGATTGCCAAGTGGGCCATTGAGCTCCTTCCATTCGATATAACATACAAGCCGCGCCGGGCCATCAAATCCCAAGTATTGGCAGACTTCATCGCTGAATGGACAGAGGCCGAACTCCCTAAAGAGTACGACACGTATTCCAACTGGGTCATGCACTTCGATGGTTCCAAAATGCTGGCGGGCTTACGGGTGGGCATTGCCTTAACGTCCCCAACGGAGATACAGTTCAGTACGTACTCCAAATATTATACACAGACTCCAACAATGTAGCCGAATATGAGGCCTTATTACATGGTCTTCGGATGGCTGTCTCCATGGGCATACAACACCTGGAAGTGTGCGGGGACTCGAACCTCGCAATATCTCAAATAAATGGAGATTTTGATGCCAAAGATCCGAAGATGGCGGCTTACCGTAACGCCGTCCTCAAAATGTCGGCTCGGTTCGAGGGGCTCGAGTTTCACCATGTGGCTCGAGAAAGTAATCAAGTGACGGATGTCCTTGCTCACATTGGTGCCAAGCGCGATCCCGTCCCACCTAACATCTTTCTGGGAAGGATTTTCAAGCCATCCGTGGTGTGGCAAGGGGAGAGCGGCAACACCAGTCCAAATCTGACCATAACCTCAGATTCCGAACACACTGATATCATCGGAGGCTCAACCACCGAAATAACACCGTCGACCCATCTTATCATGGCAGTCATTGCCCCATGGACCGAACCCTTCTTGGCCTACTTTAATAGGCAAGAGCTCCCTGAGGATCAGAATGAGGCTCGCTGCATTGTTCAGCGTTCGAAAGCCTGAAAGGTCCACGAAGGAGAGCTCTACAAGAAAAAGCGCTACTGGAGTACTTCAAAGATGTATCTTCGAGGAAGAGAGGCGGTAGATCTTGGCTGAAATTCATGTCGGTCTCGGTGGTCACCACGCCGCAGCTCGAGCCCTTGTAAGCAAGGCCTCCCGTACAGGTTTCTACTCACCGACGGCCCGAGCAGATGCACAGGACCTTGTCCAACGTTGCGTCGGATGCCAGCTTTTCGCCGACCAAAGCCATATGCCACCCACTGCTCTACAAACAATCCCCATCACTTGGCCTTTCGTGGTCTGGGGACTTGACATGGTCGGACCCCTTAAAGGAGGAAGCCATAAGAAAAAAGTATCTTCTAGTCATGGTGGATAAATTCACTAAATGGATAGAGGCCAAACCAGTTAAAACGGCCGAAGCCGGACCAATGATAAACTTCATATCCGGCGTTGTGCACCATTATGGTGTTCCACACAACATCATCACCGATAACGGCTCCAATTTTACAGCCGATGAGGTGAAAGCCTAGTGTGCTAATCTAGGCATTAAGCTCGATTACGCCTCCGTCTATCATCCGCAAACACACGGTCAAGTTGAACGAGCCAATGGCCTTATTATGAGCGGCATTAAACCCGGACTAGTGCAGTCTTTGAAAGAATTAGACAAGCACTGGGTTGGGGAGCTCGACTCCGTACTCTGGGGGCTGCGGACCACGCCCAATCGTACTATCGGATATACACCTTTCTTTATGGTGTACGGCGCAGAGGCTGTGTTACCCTGTAATATTATTCATGACTCACCTCGAGTGCGCATGTACGAAGAGAGAGAGGCCGAGCTTGATCGGTAGGACAACTTAGATGCCCTAGAGGAGGAGCGCGACGTTGGAAAAGCCCGTTCTGCATTTTATCAACAGCAGGCACGCAGATATCAAAGCAGAGAAGTACGGGCCAAGACTTATAATGTTGGCGAACTCGTTCTGCGCTTGCCGGAGAAGAAAAAGGACAAACTCAAGCTCAAGTGGGAGGGTCCCTTCATCATTATGAAGTTCTCACTGGAGGAGCGTACCGCCTGCGTGAAGCATTAGATAATCGCCTAGAGCCGAACCCCTGGAACGCGGCCAGACTCCAAAGATTCTATGCCTAGCGCCAAACTCTTCATTCGTATCCTTCTCCCTATTGTCTCCATTAATTTTCTTTCCTCTCTTTTCGCTTTTTTTGTAGCCTTAAAGCTTTCCTACGGCCAAAACATGCAAATATGACGTACACACCTTCAAATGTAAGCGTCCATTATACCTAGGGGCTTCTCGCACAGAAGCTTATTATTGTTATTTTTCGATCATCAAGCTCATCACATATGCATTTTCTCCTCATATGTACCTTTTTCGCCATTATATGCATCGATATGACTTAAGTTTTGGCCAAGCTGGGTTGCCTGGCTCCTATGCTTATGCCCTACGTTCCCGTTAGTTTGGCTAGGGCATAAAGGGAGCACCTCTGTGTTTGCTACTGCCGGGTCATCCGGATGTGTATCTCAGACTGGGTGAAGCCGAAAGCTAGCGTTCTTAAGGGAATATTCGGTCGGCGGACTAAAGATGTCTTTATATTTCTCCCACTATGAACCCCCAGATGTTATGTATACTGCGATCTTTTTAATCACAGTTCGGACATGCACATTAACACATGTACACCCAGGGAAAGGAACCCCTAATGAAACTATTCTCTCTGGAAGATGTTTCTTACAATCACAATGTAACATAACATAGCTGGATACAACTTGTCTGTTCAAGCAACTATGACCCCTATGCCTGGTTTCCATGCATACCCCGGTCTATTTCACCACTCAGGTATTCGGAAACACTCCGGACCTTCGGGTCCAGAGGTCGAAGCGAAATGGTCGGCCATGACAATCGTTTTACAATCCGGCTAGGGACAAATATGTCAAGGAAAGTACATAGTCACTTGGACTCAAAAATTTCCTCCTGTATACCGTCTAGCAGGATGTCTAGCTTACAATCCTATTGGGAATATTTGGCGGCTACTTCTACTTGGTCATATATCAAGTTAACGGGAATTTCTTTCCCATCTGACCCTAGAGGTCCGTCCCGGGCCATATGATTTGGATCAAGCCTGGTATATCGTGTATTTACCATGTCCCAGGCTTCTCACGCACCTTCCTGGTAGGCTGATATCTTCCATAATCGAATACACTGCTGTGCCCCTTTGAACAGCTCCACGATCTCCGCCATACCTCCTGGAGGAGAGGCGGATGGCCATAAAGCCTTGGTGTAGGATCGAAAGTATGTCTAGATGGGGGTGATTAGACTACTTGACCAAATAAAACTTATCCTTTTCCCAATTTTAGTTCTTGGCAGATTTTAGCAACTTTGGACAAGTCAAGCAATCTTAACACAATTCAAGCAAGCATGCAAAGAGTATATGAGCAGCGGAAAGTAAAGCATGCAACTTGCAAGAATGTAAAGGGAAGGGTTTGGAGGATTCAAATGCAATAGGAGACACGGATGTTTTTGTCATGGTTCCTAAGGGAGTCCTGGATTAGGGGGTCTCCGGACAGCCGGACTATATCCTTCGGCCGGACTGTTGGACTATGAAGATACAAGATTGAAGACTTCGTCCCGTGTCCGGATGGGACTCTCCTTGGCGTGGAAGGCAAGCTAGGCAATACAGATATGTAGATCTCCTCCCTTGTAACCGACTCTGTGTAACCCTAGCCCCCTCCGGTGTCTATATAAACCGGAGGGTTTAGTCCGTAGGACAACATACAATCATACCATAGGCTTGCTTCTAGGGTTTAGCCTCTACGATCTCATGGTAGATCAACTCTTGTAATACTCATATCATCAAGAACAATCAAGCAGGACGTAGGGTATTACCTCCATCAAGAGGGCCTGAACCTGGGTAAACATTGTGTCCCCTGCCTCCTGTTACCATCCGCCTTAGACGCACAGTTTGGGACCCCCTACCCGAGATCCGCCGGTTTTGACACCAACATTGGTGCTTTCATTCAGAGTTCCAGTGTGCCGTCACCGTAAGGCTTGATGGCTCCTTCGATCATCGGTAACGATGCGGTCCAGGGTGAGGTTTTCCTCCCCGGACAGATCTTCGTATTCGGCGGCTTCGCACTGCGGGCCAATTCGCTTGGCCATCTGGAGCAGATCGAGAGCTACGCCCCTGGCCATCAGGTCAGGTTCGGAAACTTAAACTACACTATCGACATCCGCGGAGACTTGATCTTCGATGGATTCGAGCCCATGTCAGGTGCGCTGCGCAGTCACAACGAGCATGATGTAACTCTGTCGTCGGACAATATTCGGGAGATCGCATCTGCAACTACTCCGGCCGTCAATCCGGAGCAAAATCGCGCCATCCGAGAGCGGAGGGATAGACGCCGCCATGGAGGCTGCACTCTCAGTGGCGATAGAGCCAGATACTGACTTCACCCCTTACGAGAGCCGTGTCGCCGAACCACTTGATTCACCTCCGGCCACAGACTCCGAGCCGCTTACATCCGTGCCCGTCGAATCCGACTGGGCGCCGATCATGGAGTTCACCTCCGCGGATATATTTCAGCACTCGCCTTTCATCGACGTGCTAAATTCATTAAGGTCTCTCTCCCTGTCAGGAGAACCTTGGACGAACTATGTCCGGCTAGAATGGGATGCGGATGACGAAGAAATTCGCTGCCCACCCACCACCCACTCAGTAGCCACTGTCGACGATTTAACCGACATGCTCGACTTCGGCTCCGAAGACATCGACGGTATGGACGACGATGCAAGAGACGAGCAGGAACCACTGCCCACAGGGCGCTGGACCGCTACCTCATCATATGATATATACATGGTGGACACCCCCAAAGAAGGCAATGGCGACGAGACAGTGGAGGATGACCCCTCCAAGAAGCAACCCAAGCGCCGACGTCAGTGGCGCAACTCTAAGTCCCGCCACAGCAAAAGTAGTGATACCGGCACAAGAGACAATAACACTCCGGATAGTGCCAAAGACAACCACAATCCCCCCCAACACGATGTAGAGCCGGAGGATGAACAAGCTAGCCCTCCAGAGCAGGCAGCAGATGGAGAACCGGAGGAGGACAATTACATGCCTCTCTCCGAAGATGAGGCGAGCCTCGGCGACGAAGAATTTATCGTTCCTGAGGATCCCGTCGAGTAGGAGCGCTTCAAGCGCTGGCTTATGGCCACAACAAATAGCCTGAAGAAAAAACAACAACAGCTTCAAGCTGATCAAGACTTGCTAGCAGACAGATGGACCGAAGTCCTTGCAGCCGAGGAATACGAACTCGAGCGCCCCTCCAAGAGTTACCCAAAACGCATGTTGCTACCTCATCTCGAGGAGGAAGCATTGAAACCTCCATCACCAGTGTATGATGCGGCTGACCGACCACCGCGTGGCCGAGCCAGAGAGGCGTTTCAGCCTGCACCCCGCCGCCACTCAATCAAAAATACCAAGGCCCGGGGCAACACACGGGACCTGCGAGACGTATTGGACAGCAGGGCAAAACATGCAAGGTCAATATACGGGTCACGGGGGCGTGCGCCAACACAGGACGATGACCGCCATGCCTGATACACTAAAGGTAAACCCGACCGGGCCGAATTCAGCAGACAAGTCTCATACGAACTGCGTCATGATATAGCCTGGCACAAAGGCGCCACACACCCCCTATGCTTCACTGATGAAGTTATGGATCATGAATTTCTGGAGGGTTTTAAACCCATAAATATCGAATCATATGATGATACAACAGATCCCGCTGTGTGGATTGAGGATTTCCTCCTTCACATCCACATGGCTCGCGGTGATGATCTACATGCCATCAAGTACCTCCCAGTAAAACTCAAAGGACCAGCTCAGCATTGGCTGAATAGCTTGCCAGCAGACTCCGTCGGCAGTTGGGAGGATTTGGAAGACGCATTCCTTGACAACTTCCAGGGCACTTATGTGCGACCACCGGACGCTGATGACTTGAGCCATATAACTCAGCAGCCAGGGGAATCGGCCAGACAATTCTGGACACGGTTCCTGACTAAGAAAAACCAAATTGTCGACTTTCCAGACGTAGAGCCCTAGCGGCATTCGGGCACAACATCCGTGACGAGTGGCTTGCCCGCCACCTTGGCAAGGAGAAGCCGAAGTCCATGGCATCCCTCACGACACTCATGACCCGCTTTTGGGCTGGCGAGGATAGCTGGCTGGCTCGCAGGAACAACACATTCAAGGAATCCGGGCACTTCGGATACCAAAGATGCCAATGGCAGACCACATCCTAACAGACCAAAGCGCCGCAATAACGGCGATAACACTGAGGATACGACAGTCAATGCCGGATTCAGAGGCTCTAGATTCGGTCAGCAGAAAAAGGCATTTAAAAGAAGTACTCCGGCTCCGTCTAGTTTGGATCGCATACTGGATCACACGTGTCAAATCCATGGCACCCCGACAAGCCAGCCAATCACACCAACAGAGAATGCTGGGTGTTCAAGCAGGCCGGCAAGTTAAATGCCGAAAACAAGGACAAGGGGATGCATAGTGATGATGAGGAGGAGCCCCGGCTGCCAAACACGGGAGGACAGAAGGGGTTCCCCCCACAAGTGAAGATGGTGAACATGATATACGCAACCCACATTCCCAAGAGGGAGCGGAAGCGTGCACTAAGGGACGTCTATGCGATGGAGCCCATCGCCCCAAAGTTCAACCCATGGTCCGCTTGTCCGATCACCTTTGCTCGCAGGGACGACCCCACTAGTATCCGTCATGGAGGATCCGCCGCACTGGTCCTAGACCCCATCATCGACGGATTTCACCTCACTCGAGTCCTTATGGACGGCAGAAGGAGCCTGAACCTGCTCTGTCAGGATACAGTGCAAAAAATGGGTATCGATCCCTCGAGGATCAAACCCACTAAAACCACCTTTAAGGGCGTCATCCCAGGTGTAGAGGCCCATTGCACGGGCTCAATCACACTGGAAGTGGTCTTCGGATCACCGGACAACTTCTGAAGCGAGGAGTTAATCTTCGATATTGTCCCATTTCGCAGTGGCTATCACGCACTGCTCAGACGAACAACATTTGCAAAATTTAATGCAGTACCACATTACACATACCTCAAGCTCAAGATGCCAGGACCTAGGGGGGTCATAACAATAAATGGAAACACAGAACCCTGGCTCTGCACGGAAGAGCACACTGCGGCCCTCGCAGCAAAAGCACAAAGCAGCCTCTTAAGGCAAACCACTAATTCGACGTTACAACCCCCGGACACCTTCAAGCGAGTCCGGAGTAAACTGCAACCGGATCGCCTGGCACGTTCAGAGCTCGCCTAGCAATTCAGCCCCCATCCTAGTCCCAATCAAGCGACGAAATCCGTGCCGCGCGTACATAATTACGCACTGAAAATACCATGGACATAGGCGGGGGCACGATCAGGGCACGTCCCTCAATGCGGCTTAACCGCCCTAGGGGCTGTATACCTTTATCATTTCTTTTCTCTTTCAGGGCCTAACTCTCTTGAAGCCCTTTCTGGCAGTACGATTGCCGGACATATTACGGGAAGGAACAACCAAGGCGGCAAGAAGCTAAGATGTACAAGGGAACCCCCAGGTGGTCTCTAATAATAATTGATATACCCGCTTTCTACTATCCATACGCAGCTTGCCCTTGGATAGGACATTTCAAATAGTCCTACTTTCTCCTTATTGCACTACCTGTACCAGTACGCTTCGACGTATTATTTAAATAACAATGCATAGCATTAGTCTATTATTGCATTATTTATCTTTTTTTCCTATATGTCCATTTATGACAATCCGCACCCGTACATTTGGGTACGGTCAGTACGCCAGGGGCTTTCGTTTACCCCATAATACGGCGTGAGAAGTCCGAACACTTTCGATAGTGCGGCACCCCGAACTTATAGCACTATATGCATCAACTCCGAATCATGTCTTGGGTCAATAGTTGGGTTTGCTCGGCTCCCATCCTTTGGTGCCTTATGTTCCGCTATATCGGCTAAGGTAGCGGTGGGAGAACTACTGCGATTGTGTCCCGGTTCTTCCAGACGAGCACCTCAGTAGAGAAAGCCGAAAACTGACTGTCATGATAAGGCGACAGACTGGTCGCTGTTCGAGAGGTCTCAAGTCCTTAAAGACTTTTTCCGCTTCGGGCGAGGAGTCGGCCTAGTCCGGCTTAGGCGTGTATAGCGCCCAAATTCGGCCTTCCGAATACTAGGGGCTTCGCCAAAATTTAAAATTGTAGACTTGTATGGCTAAGTGAGAGTGATAAAGCCTTATAGTCCGATTGCTTGGTTCGTTGCGCTGAACACCTCCCTTGAAGGACCCAAAATTGGGGTAAAGAGTGCTCAGGTTTATCCCGAACACCCCAGTACTAGTTACATGGGGGCAGAAGCCGACGACTGGCCAACTCTCAGATTTTATAAACGGCCGCACAGAAGGTAATATTTTAAATTATAAAAGTGTTGCATAGCGCAGATGAACTCGTTTCACATTACAGGACCACATGAACATGTTCATTCAAAAATTACATCCTTGGCGCATTCATTCGCCACAAGGCGGGAAACCTTCAGGACACTCTCATAATACATCTCGGGGCAGCGATGCTCCTTGCCCTCCGGCGGCCCCTCCTTCACCAGCTTCACGGCGTCCAGCTTCACCAAGTGTACCTTCGCCCGGGCAAAAGCCCTGCGCGCACCCTTGATGTAGACGGACCGCTTTATGACTTCAAGCCGTGGGCAGGCATCCAGAAGCCGCCTCACCGGACCAAAGTAGCTGCCGTACAGGGGCTCGCCGGGCCACATCCATACTGTAAGGCCCTTCATTGCCTGTTCGGCCGCCTTGTGAAGCTCGACCAGTTGCTTCAGTTGGTCGCTCAAGGGCATTGGGTGTTCGGTCCCAATATACTAAGACCAAAACAACTTTTTCGCCGAGCTCCCCTCCTCAGCTCGGTAAAACTCCACGGCATCCAGTACACTGCGGGGAATATCTGCGAATGCTCCTGGAGAGCTCCGAACTCGGGTAAGAAAAAGGAAAGTTTCCTTCACATGCTTGCTTTGCGTAATGAATGCCTAACCCACTGCTATCTTCCTCACCGCATCAATCTCCTGGAGGGCCTTGTGGGCTTCAGCCTTGGCGCTCCGGGCGCTTTCAAGCGCCTGCGCGAGCTCGGGCTCTCGCGTCTTAGAGTCAAGCTCCAAGGACTCGTGTTTATTGGCGAGAGCCTCAAGCTCTTGCTGCACCTCGCCCACTTGGGCTTCTTGTTTTGCCCGCTCAAGGTGCTCCTTGGCCGCTTTTTTTTCGGCCTCGGACAGCGCCTTCTTCAGGGTCAACACTTCGGATGTGGCCCCTAGCAAATTCATGATGATCCTATTATTTTGCAACCGAACTTCTTTTCAAAGCGTAGACAAGGTATTGCTTACCTTTGCTCTCCTTGAGCTGCCTCTTGATAAGGCCGAGCTCGTTCTCGAACCGCTCCAGGTCCTGCTTCAGTGCAGAGACCTCGGCAGTACGTGCGGCAGCGGCCAACAGTGAAGCCTGCACATACACATAGATATATTCTGATTAGACTCCTGAGGCACATTTGATCCTCTATTCGGCCTTTCTTCTCGAACGCCGAACAGAGCATCAGGGGCTACTATCTATGCGGTAATATCTTCTTATATATTGATTACTTACCTCAAAGCCTGTTAGGAGGCCGGCGCAAGCTTCGGTCAGTCCATTTTTGGCAGACTGAACTTTCTCGATCACCGCACTCATGATAATGCGGTGCTCTTCGTCGATGGAGGCGCTACGAAGCACTTCCAGCAAGTTGTCCGGTGCCTCTGGATGGACAGAGGACACCGGCACGGGCGGCTGGCCCCCCTTAACGGGGGATCGCCTGCCGGAGTCCGGAACCATCGAAGGTTCCAGCGCAGTGTTCGGCTGGAGGCCAAACTCGGAGCCCATGGGAAGGTTGCTCCCTTTGTGCCCAGGGTCCGGGAGGTCGCCTCGAGGCGCCCCCAGGACCACGTCCCCTCGGATCGGTGCCTTTCGAGAGAAAACCTCGACATTGTCCGTAGGGCGAGGGGTGGAGGCGGTCGGAAGAGAGCCACTGTTCATATTCGACGAGTCCAATGAGCCGCTCGACGAGGATACGTCGAGATGAGCTCGGGACAGTTTGCACAATCATGTTCGGCATGAGGAGAAGCAGTGCAATAAAACATACCATGAATTACTATGGTGTCCGGATACTTACGACTTCGCCAGGGGCTTGACCCTTGGTAGCCACTCGTCACCGCTGTAGGCGGCCGTCGTGGAGCAGTCCGGAGGGAGGGTCCTTCCCTTCTTGGACCCTTCGGCCTTCCCGGTTGGGTCGGCCTTCCTTTTCTTGTCTCCCCCGGCTGGGGGGAGAGAACTTTCCTCCTCCTCCTCCTCGTTTTCGTGGGAGGAGTGCGCGTCGGAGTCATCGGACAACGAGTCCAATACAACCTTGCGTCGGAGACCCTTTCGGGTCCCCGTGGCCTTCTTCTTGGTCTTCTTCGCTGACACCTCGTAAGCTGCCGGAGCCAGCATCTCCTTCAGGAGAGCATCTGCGGGACCTTCAGGCAGGAGGCTGGGCAATCGAGCTGCTCCGCTGTCTTTATCCAGTCCTGTTAATGGCATGGGAGCTTAGATCCCGCACATCATTTAACTGGGCCAAATAAATACCCAGTGAGATGCAAAAACTTACCGGATTGTCATGGCGCTTTGCGCTGAGTCCGCGGTCCTCGGTGAGGGAAGGAGGTACCTCGGCGCCCTTGAATAGCACCTTCCAGACGTCCTTGTGCGTCGTGTCATAGAGCTCTCGCAGCGTCTGGTGCTGGGCCGGGTCGAACTCCCACAAATTGAGTGCCCGTCGTTGACATGGGAGAATCCGGCGGAAGAGCATGACCTGGACCACATTGACGAGCTTGATTTTCTTGCTCACCATGTTCCTGATGCAGGTCTAGAGTCTGGTCAGCTCTACAGAAGAACCCCAAGACATGCCCTTCTCTTTCCAAGAAGTGAGCCGCGTGGGGATTCCAGATTGAAATTTGGAGGCCGCCACCCAGTTGGTGTCGCGTGGCTCGGTGATGTAGAACCACCCCGATTGCCATCCCTTTATGGTAGCCACATAGGAGCCTTCGAGCCAGGTGACGCTAGGCATTTTCCCCACCATTGCGCCTCCGCACTCTGCTTGCTGGCCAACCACCACCTTCGGTTTAACATTGAAGCTCTTCAGCCAAAGGCCGAAGTGGGGCCTGATGCGGAGGAAGGCCTCGCACACGATGATAAACACCAAAATGTTGAGGATGAAATTGGGGGCCAGATCATGAAAATCCAGCCCGTAGTAGAACATGAGCCCACAGACAAACGGGTGGAGGGGAAATCCCAGTCCGCGGATGAAGTGGGTAAGAAAAACTACCCTCTCATGGGGTTCGGGTGTAGGGATGAGTTGCCCTGCATCTGGCAGCCGGTGCGCGATACCCGCGGCCAGATATCTGGCTTCCCATAACTTTGTGATGTTCTCCTCCATGATGGAGGAGACCATCCAGTTGCCTCCTGCTCCGGACATGCTTGGAGTGGTTTGCGAAGAAAGACGCGAACTTGGGCGCTAGAGCTCGAGTGTGCGAGAATGGGTAAGCAAGGAGGAAGAAGGCGTGGGTAAAAAGGGTGAATCCTTGTCCCTTTATAGGGGCGGAAGAGGCGATGCGCCTCCCCACTTGCCTAGTAAAATCGCTTATTCCCCAAACACCGTAATTGATGGCACGGTTGGGTTACCCACGTCCGTATGAGAATCCCGTAATAAGGGGGGCAGGATCTCTGCTTTGACAAGACGTGTCAAGAAAACCGCCTCGCGATATGTGCGGTGCTGGTTGAGGAAAATGGTTTGAATAATGACCGGGCCATGACATGATGTCGTGCTGTCAAAACGTGGCAGCAGATTAGATTAGTGGAAATATTATTGTCTCTACGGTGGTGTATGGAACTTGTTTTGCAGTGCCGAACACTATCCTTGTGTTCAAAATCTTCCATGGAGTATTCGGAGGAGGAACCCGCCTTGCAATGTCGAAGACAGATCTGCGCGCCGGACTCATTGTCATTGAAGCCTGGTTCAGGGGCTACTGAGGGAGTCCTGGATTAGGAGGTCTCCGGACAGCCGGACTATATCCTTCGGCCGGACTGTTGGACTATGAAGATACAAGATTGAAGACCTTGTCCCGTGTCCGGATGGGACTCTCCTTGGCGTGGAAGGCAAGCTAGGCAATACAGATATGTAGATCTCCTCCCTTGTAACCGACTCTCTGTAACCCTAGCCCCCTCCGGTGTCTATATAAACCGGAGGGTTTAGTCCGTAGGAGAACATACAATCATACCATAGGCTAGCTTCTAGGTTTAGCCTTTATGATCTCGTGGTAGATCAACTCTTGTAATACTCATATCATCAAGAACAATCAAGCAGGACGTAGGGTATTACCTCCATCAAGAGGGCCCAAACCTGGGTAAACATCGTGTCCCCTGCCTCCTGTTACCATCCGCCTTAGACGCATAGTTCGGGAACCCCTACCCGAGATCCGCCGGTTTTGACACCGACAGTTCCGATAGGTGGTGCTATCGTACATCCACGTTGACGGAGACTTCAACCCACAAAGGGTAACGGCTGCGCGAGTCCACGGAGGGCTCCACCCACGAAGGGTCCACGAAGAAGCAACCTTGTCTATCCCACCATGGCCGTCGCCCACGAAGGACTTGCCTCACTAGCGGTAGATCTTCACAAAGTAGGCGATCTCCTTGCCCTTACAAACTCCTTGGTTACACTCCACAATCTTGTCGGAGGCTCCCAAGTGACACCTAGCCAATCTAGGAGACACCACTCTCCAAGAAGTAACAAATGGTGTGTTGATGATGAACTCCTTGCTCTTTTGCTTCAAATGATAGTCTCCCCAACACTCAACTCTCTCTCACAGGATATGGATTTGGTGGAAAGAAGATTTGAGTGGAAAGCAACTTGGGGAAGGCTAGAGATCAAGATTCATATGGTAAGAATGGAATATCTTGGCCTCAACACAAGTGTAGGTGGTTCTTTCTCAGAAAAAGTAAGTTGGAAGTGTAGGTTTGTTCTGATGGCTCTCTCCACGAATGAAGAGGTGGTGGAGGGGTATATATAGCCTCCACACAAAATCTAACCGTTACACACAACTTGCCAATCTCGGTGGGACCGAATTGTTAAACTCGGTCAGATCGATTCAGCAAAGCTAGTGACTGTTAAGAGTTTCAGTGGGACTGACATGCAACTCGGTAGGACTGATATGGTTAGGGTTAGGGCATAACGTAATATCGGTGAGACCTATTACACAAACTCGGTGAGACCGATTTGGTAATAAGTTAACCAAAGAGTTGGTCAGGTAAACTCGGTGGGACCGATTCGCTCATTTCGGTGAGACCAAAATGTTACAAAAGGGAAACAGAGAGTTTACATTGCAATCTCGGTGGGACCGATCGCTCATCTTGGTGGTACCAAAACGTTACAAAGGGAAACAGATAGATTACAATCCCTTCTCGGTGAGATCGAGATCCCTATCGGTGAGACCGATTTGCCTAGGGTTTGTGGCAGTGGCTATGACATTTGAACTCGGTGGCGCCGGATAGAAAGAATCGGTGGGGCTGAGTTTGACTTTTGGTTTAGGTCATATGTGGATGTGAGAAAGTAGTTGAGGACTTTGGAGCATATCACTAAGCATTTTGAGCAAGAGCCTCATTAAGCAACACCTCATCCCTCCTTGATAGTATTGGCTTTTCCTATAGACTCAATGTGATCTTGGATCACTAAAATAGAAAATGTAGAGTCTTGAGCTTTGAGCTTGAGCCAATCCTTTTGTCCTTAGTATTTTGAGGGGTCCACTTTTCTCATCCATGTCATGCCAATAATTGAGCTTTCCTGAGATATTAATCTTGAAATAGCATTAGCTCAATGAGCTATATGTTGTTAGGAATTACCAAAACCACCTAGGGATAGTTGCACTTTCAATCTCCCCCTTTTTAGTACTTGATGATAACATATAGATCAAAGCTTCGACAAATGATAATAAGAGCGAAAAACTTTGTCGCTTGTGAAAAGCAAGAGCTCCCCCTAAATTTGTGCATAGTTTAAGATTTGCTTTGGACTGCAAATGCACAATGAGTTAGGAACATGGGTTACTCTTCCACGTCACATACATCTTGGTGGAGTGCTCAAAATGATAATAATGAAATACATGCACTCATCACCAAGCAAAGTGAATGATCATATGTGGATATAAAAGGATAATGTCATCCAATGAGCATTAAGGTAGCATATGATCAAACACATGATCATCCAAGTATCACACAAAAGCATAAAGTATCTCAAACAAGCAAATGAATAAAGTTTAACCACCAAACAATAAGAGAGAATAAAAAGCAACACTCTCTCTCAAAGCCTATGATCTATACATTTTCTCTCACTTTGGCAACAAGTTACCAAAAAGTTCATAAAAATGCATAGTCTAGATCGACTCTCAGGCTTGGTCTTCAGGCGGTGGTGTAGATAACACGCCAAGGATGAAGGCATCAGTTGATGTAGATGGAGCTGGTGGAGTGGGTGCTGGAGATGGTGGCACTAAAGCTGTAGCTGGTGCAGATGAAGTTGCTCGCGTGTCTGTAACAAGCACTGCAGTAGATATCTGTCCTCTGAGCACTCTAGCAAAAGCATCAGTGGTAGACTTGCCCTTCTTCTCCTGCACTTCATCCTGAAGATGCTCAACAACTGACTGTATCTCAGTGACCTTCACATCTAAGTCATAGAACTTCTGCTCCATGATCCTCTCCAAGCTCTCCTGGTTTTGAGTCAGGGTGTTCAATCCCTTCTCAATCCTCAGAGTGGAGGCAATCAAGTAGCCAAGTTGATCTTGCTTGCTCTTCAAAAGATACTAAGATGCCTCATCAATGGTTGGCATCTTTGCAGCCTTTTCAGTCCTTTCCTTCTCCCTCTTTGCTTGTGCGTGCACAGAAGATGGTTCATTTTCATCCATCACCACAGTGTTGTCCTCAAAGTCTGGGTAGATGGGCATGTGTTCCTTGTCCAAGAGATATGTGCCAGTGCCCATCTTGGAGTTGATTAGCTCCTGGATCTGTGGGGCATACCCACAACTTCTCTTCTGATCTGCAGCTGTTCTCTTTATGGTTTCCACAATTAGGCTCATGACTTTAAACTTTTGAGGCACATCAAATATGTGAAGCAGGTTAATTGCATGGCCTCTGATCATCTTGTGATCACCTGACTTTGGCAAGAGAGTGTGACTGAGGATCCAATTGATTGTTGGCAAACCTGACAGAAGGTAATGTACTGATCCAAACTTGTGTGTCTCAAGAGCAGCATCTAGGATCTCTTTGTACATATGTGCCATGGTGTTGTGATCCTTCTTCTTCTTGGCATAGACATCCAAGTCATATTCACTCTCCTCAGGAGCATTGATCAATTTTGCCCACTCTTCAACCGTTGACTGGTACCTAGTACCTTCAGACATCCAGACAATCCTTCCATCTGGGTAGAAATGAGCTGTGGAGTAGAACTGCATAATAAGCTCATCATTCCACTTTGTGAGCTTCTGAGCCACAAACTCATCGACTCCACATGCCTTGAAGCTGTCATATACACGGGAAGTGATCTTCATTTTCCTCAATGAATTTCCAGTCAACCCATCTCATGTCACACACTATGGGCTTCTTGTCAAGTAAAATAGTCTCATAGAAGTCCTGTTGTTCCTTTCTATGGAACCTGTAGTCCACAATGGTCCTTCTCCTGGTGGCATATGGATTAGACTCTCTCCATAGCCTTAATCCTGAATCCTTCCTGATTTTCATGTTCTTTGCAACTGGGTGAGCATCATTGTGATCTGGAATTTTGGGCTTCAACTTCCTCAAAACAACAGAATCATCTTCTTCTTCAGCAGCTTGAGGCACTAGGGCCTTGTTCTCCTCCTCAGCAGGGATGTTCCTGGTGCTCCTCTTGGGTTTTGGCTTTGGAGCTAGAGCAGCAGTCTTAGGAGCAGTTTTGGGCTTAGATGGAGCAACCCCTGCCCTTATAGCATCTCCCATAAGTTTTTGAGCTTTGGGTGCTGGTGCTGCATCCTCTTCCTCTTCCTGTTCTTCAGAATCTCTCATTATTGAAGATCTTCCAAGAACTCTAGCAGTGGTCTTATTGACCCTTTCCTTCCTTTTCTTCTCTGCCACAACCTGTTCTTTGGGTGCAGATCCCAAAGTCTCTTGAGTGGATGTTCTGGCCTTTGACATGGGAACTCTCTTGGCAGGAACCTTTTGCTTCATTCCTGGCTTAGTAGCAGCAGCTGTGCCATATTCCTTTTTCAGGACTTTCCTCTTTGAGGTGGCCTCTTCCTCAACAGCCACATAGTCCTCATCCTCAGAATTTGAGGTTCTCTTCTTTCTGGTCCTGGTGGCTGCCTTAGGCAAGTTGCTGGGTGTACTCCTGCTTCCTTCATCAAAGCTGCTAGAGGGACTAGTGCCCTCACTTATGTTAACTTGCTCCTCAGACTTGTTCTGACTTTCACTCTGATCTTACATGATGCAAACACTAATAGCAGACCCTGTGAATAGATATAGATGAGATAGATTTGATGAGGATCACAAAGTATAGAGGTTTTTGCAAAAGAATGAGTCAAAAACTTAGTTTTAGTTTTCCACAGAATGCATTTCGGATCTACCGATTTGAAAACTCGATGATACCGAAGCAGCTTTTGGAACCTAAACTAGTGAACTCGGTCAGACCGAGTCACAGTTCGGTGGCATCGAGACTGCTAGGGTTTCACAAAGTATTGAACTCGGTCACACCGATTTGCAATTTTCGGTCAGACCGAGAATCACATGTGCAATGGCCTTAACCAAATCGGTGGAACCGACTTCAACAACTCGGTTGGTCCGAGATGATTTCGGCGGAAACCTAACCCTAAATTTTCAATCCACGACTAAGCTACGGAGTGATTTTGCTGGATAGAGTGATCTCAATCGTGGCAAGATACATGGCAAAACAATGTGCTAGGAATCAGAGGGGGATTAGCACAAGGATCAAGTCCATACCCTAAGTGCGGCGATGGACCTGCTACGGCAGCAATGGCGGAGACGATTCCCGTTGACGGCGGCGGAGACCAGTGGCGGGAGGCAGCTGGCGATGAGGAGGACGATCCGGAGACCCAGGGAGGCAGAGCAGGATGAGCGCGGGCGAAGGGGCTTGGAAAATTTTCCAAATTTTGGCCCGGGGATATATATAGCTTGACCCTGTCGGTGTGACCGAGTGGAACAACTCGGTGGCACCGAGATGCATAACTGCAAGCAGTTACTGCAACTCAGTGTGACCGAAAAGTTCGAATCGGTTGCACCGAGATTGAAAACCTAGATCGACTTAGTGATCTCGGTATGACCGAAATGGATGAATCGGTCAGACCGAAACGCACAAAGAACTTCTGGAAGTTTAAGTCTATGACGAATCGGGGACTCCGAGTGCTCCTCACACATAGTGGTTCGAACCTGACTTGATCAAACTTTGTGATGTAGCATGAATAGAGTTTGAGACAAGAAAAGCATAGATAGCTAGAGAAGGTTCTTAGGCATTCTTGTCCATCCACTTGGTAAAAGAAAAAGGAACAAACAATCAAAACAACAAGTGGATGTCCTCGAATGAGTAAATTATGCAACCAACATGCTCACACAATAAAATGGCAAATGAAATATGTGGCAAAACATGCACAACCAATTCTAGCATCTATCGAGCAATTGGCGATGACTAGGTCATCTATATATGAGTATATTGACTTAGGAGTCAAATGGGAACATTTGATCATAGGTCATACTCATCGTTTAAGCACAAGTGGGGTTACCACTTTTACATAAAGCGTTGTTGTGTTCACACCATTAGAGTTGCTTTAGCTCAATTCTTAGAGTAAAGCTCCCCCTAGATGTGAGATCCCCCCTAAGAGGGATGAACTAACCTTGGGTTTTGTCAATGATGACTTCATGTAGGTGTTGAAGATGTGGATGCTCAATGTTGATGTAGATCATTTGGAGCAATCCTTTGGAGTGAGTTGCACTTTCAATACCTACACGGGTTAGTCCCACAAGGAACAAACAAGGATGTCCATAGACAGAGAGTGATGCACACACAAGATGATATCTATGAAAGCATTAGGTTACCTTGTCCCTTGTCTTACCAACAAGAGGGTTTGTGACTCCTTGAACTAGTGCAAGATGTGGAAGTTGATTGCACTTGTTTTTGCCAAAATGATAAGAGAGAAGTATGTTGGCGGAGTCACCCTCAAGAACTCTCTAGTTCTTCTTCTTCGAGATCCACATCATCTTGATGGGAATCCTTGGAGTTATAGTCATTCTTGATGAAGTAGAACTTGATGTAGTCTTGGGAACCCACTTGACCAAGGCCTTGGGTGCTTCTTCAAATGCATCAATTTCCTCTTGAAGATTATCCTTGCCTTTTGCTTGTGGTCTTGTGGTGGAAGATCATCTTGAGCTTGTGTCCCCTTGAAGGAAGTAGGATCATACTTCTCTTGTTGAGGAACAAACTTCGTCTTGGGGTATTGATCTTCTTCCCACTCAACTCCATTGGCATTGAACTTTCGTTCAAAACCAACACCTTCATTCTTCCGGTGCCTTCCTTGCTTGCGTACAATTTCCTTGAATTGCTTACTCCCGGCAAGGCTCTTGTAAACACCTTTCTCTATAATTCCCTTCAATAAGCTATTTTCTTGCTCAAGCGTAACTTGGCTAAGAGAATCATTAGTGGAATCAAGAGAATTACTAGAAGCAACAACATTAGATTTAACATGATTATTGTCACTACTAGAGGAAGAATCTTTCTTGTTCTTGTTACTAGACTTGACTTGAGGCATGTAAGTGGATAAGAGTAAACGCTTGGCAATGTAAGAAGAACTTTTCTTGCGAAGATCATCATTGATTGCCTTTAAGAACTCATGCTCTTGCTCAAGGTTGAGCTTTTCAAAACATAATTTCTCATGAGTCCTTAAAAATTCCCGATGATCTCTTAAGATAGTTTCATGAGCTAACTTAAGAGTGTTTAGTTCTTTAGTTAGAAACTCAATCTTCTCCTTATCATTGTCATTCATTTTATCTTGATTAGCATGATTAATTGACGTTTCATCATAGTATTCATCACTAGAGTTGTCAACAAGTAAATCATCATCACCTAACAAGTCATCTTCATCACTATTGAAATCAACATACTCAGGGTGTGATACCTTTGGGCCTTTAGCCATGAAGCATCTTCCAAGTCCTTCATTTGGTGAATCAAATATGTCGTAGGAGTTGGTTGACACAAGTGCTAGACCGGCAACACCTTCATCTTGAGTATATTCGGAGTCGGAGTGATAGCTTCTCTCGGAGTGATTGTCTGAGTCGGAGCCGGATACCCATTCACCAACATGAGCTTGATGTCTTCGTTTTGTGTAGCTCCTTGATGACTTGTCCTTCCTTTCCGAATCCTTGCTTCTCTGGGATGTTCTTCGTTCATAACGATCATCTCTACTCCTTCTCTCTCTTGATGGTGATTCTTCTCTTCTACTTCTTCTTTTTGGAGAATCTTCTCTTCTTTTGTAGGGTGCCGTACACTCATTGGAATAGTGTCCGGGTCTTCCACAATTGTAGCAATTTCGCTTTCGACTAGAAGATCTTTTGTCATTATAGGACCTTGACTTGGAACTTCTCTCTTTGCTTCTACTCTTATAGAACTTGTTGAAGTTCTTCACCATTAGGCTCAATTCTTCGTTGAAGGTTTGTTTCTCACTTGATGATGTGGGAGCTTCACATGAGGCTTTGTAAGCACCACTTGACTTGTTATGGAGCTCCTCCTTATCCTTGAGTGACATCTAGTGAGCAACAATTCTTCCAATGACTTCCGTTGGCTTGAGATCTTTGTAATTGGGCATCATTTGGATCAATGTGCATACGGTATCATATTTTCCATCCAAAGCTCTTAGGATCTTCTTGATGATGAATTTGTCGGTCATCTCTTCACTTCCTAAGCCGGTGATCTCATTTGTGATAAGAGCAAGCCTAGAGTATATTTCAGCGACACGTTCACCATCCTTCATTTTGAACTTGTCAAGCTGACTTTGAAGCACATCCAACTTGGATTCCTTGACGGAGTCGGTACCTTCGTGCATATCAATGAAAGTGTCCCAAATTTCCTTTGCATTCTCAAGATGGCTGGTTTTGTTGAATTCTTCAGGGCACAATCCGTTGAAGAGGATATCACAAGCTTGAGCACTGTATTGCAGCATCTTCAACTCTTCCGCGGTAGCTTCACAGTTACGTTCTCTCCCATCAAATAATTCACCTTGCAAGCCAATACACACAATAGCCCATACGGCGGGGTTATGTCCAAGAATATGCATTTTCATCTTATGCTTCCAACTAGCAAAATTAGTACCATTAAAGTAAGGACCTCTACGGTGGTAATTTCCCTCGCTAGACGCCATACTCTCCTAGGTTGTGAAACCAAGGCTATGACTACCAAAAGCTATGGAAATCAAAGCAAATAGAGACCAAAGCTCTGATACCACTTGTAGGATCAAAAGTATGTCTAGAGGGGGCTGATTAGACTACTTGACCAAATAAAACTTACCCTTTTCCCAATTTTAGTTCTTGGCAGATTTTAGCAACTTTGGACAAGTCAAGCAATCTTAACACAATTCAAGCAAGCATGCAAAGAGTATATGAGCAGCGGAAAGTAAAGCATGCAACTTGCAAGAATGTAAAGGGAAGGGTTTGGAGGATTCAAATGGAATAGGAGACACGGATGTTTCTGTCGTGGTTCTGATAGGTGGTGCTATCATACATCCACGTTGATGGAGACTTCAACCCACGAAGGGTAACGGCTGCGCGAGTCCACAGAGGGCTCCACTCACGAAGGGTCCACGAAGAAGCAACCTTGTCTATCCCACCATGGCCGTCGCCTACGAAGGACTTGCCTCACTAGCGGTAGATCTTCATGAAGTAGGCGATCTCCTTGCCCTTACAAACTCATTGGTTCAACTCCACAATCTTGTCGGAGGCTCCCAAGTGACACCTAGCCAATCTAGGAGACACCACTCTCCAAGAAGTAACAAATGGTGTGTTGATGATGAACTCCTTGCTCTTGTGCTTCAAATAATAGTCTCCCCAACACTCAGCTCTCTCTCACAGGATATGGATTTGGTGGAAAGAAGATTTGAGTGGAAAGCAACTTGGGAAGGCTAGAGATCAAGATTCATATAGTAAGAATGGAATATCTTGGCCTCAACACAAGTGTAGGTGGTTCTTTCTCAGAAAAAGTAAGTTGGAAGTGTAGGTTTGTTCTGATGGCTCTCTCCACGAATGAAGAGGTGGTGGAGGGGTATATATAGCCTCCACACAAAATCTAACCATTACACACAACTTGCCAATCTCGGTGGGACCGAATTGTTAAACTCAGTCGGACCGATTCAGCAAAGCTAGTGACCGTTAGGAGTTTCGGTGGGACCGACATGCAACTCAGTAGGACCGATATGGTTAGGGTTAGGGCATAACGTAATCTCAGTGAGACAGATTACACAAACTCGGTGAGACCGATTTTGGTAATAAGTTAACCAGAGAGTTGGTCAGGTAAACTCGGTGGGACCAATTCGCTCATTTCGGTGAGACCGAAATGTTACAAAAGGGAAACAGAGAGTTTAAATTTTAATCTCGGTGGGACCGATCGCTCATCTCGGAGGGACCGAAATGTTACGAAGGGAAACAGAGAGATTGCAATCCCATCTCAGTGAGATCGAGATCCCTATCGGTGAGACCGATTTGCCTAGGGTTTGTGGCAGTGGCTATGACATTTGAACTCGGTGGCGCCGGATAGAAAGAATCGGTGGGGCCGAGTTTGACTTTTGGTTTTGGGTCATATGTGGATGTGAGAAAGTAGTTGAGGGCTTTGGAGCATATCACTAAGCATTTTGAGCAAGAGCCTCATTAAGCAACACCTCATCCCTCCTTGATAGTATTAGCTTTTCCTATAGACTCAATGTGATCTTGGATCACTAAAATAGAAAATGTAGAGTCTTGAGCTTTGAGATTGAGCCAATCCTTTTGTCCTTAGTATTTTGAGGGGTCCACTTTTCTCATCCATGCCATGCCAATCATTGAGCTTTCCTGAGATATTAATCTTGAAATAGCATTAGCTCAATGAGCTATATGTTGTTCGGAATTACCAAAACCACCTAGGGATAGTTGCACTTTCACTTGGCAACACTCCGCATTGCTTGCCGAACTCGCTCGTGCATCTGGGACAACTCTTGTAGCAGGTCGCCTTGAGATCCGGACATTTCCTCTTCGGGACGGCCAGTCAGCATACCAGCAGACATAAATCTGTCAGTTCCGGCCCTCTCTGAATTATAGGGAGGCAAGTTTGAAAAACATACTGAATATGCCGCCTTGTAGCCTCCTATTCTCCTTGACGGTGTTAGCCAGCTGGGTTCGAACATATTTCAGTTCTTCGCCTAGTTGGGTATGGGAATCCTACAGCTTGTTCCTTTCATCCCTAACCCGCGTCAGCACGCGTTTGCCTGCCGCATGTTGCCTTTCGGCCTCTTGTTCACCAGCCTGGGCTTCCTTCAGTTTCCCTCTCAGTTGCTCTACTAATTCTGTTAGTAGAAACACAACAGCATTAATACAGTTGGTATATGATTATACTTTTTTCTGATGGGGAGAAGCATTACCAGGAGGTGCCCCCTTGGATTTTTCCAATTCGGCGGTAGCTGCAGTTAGCTGAGTCTGACACTTTGCCACCTCTTGAGACAGCAGGCTATTCTTCTCCATAAGTGCCTGATTGTACAATGATCCTTAAATCAGTTGTATCAACTGCTTTAAGTCTCGGGGGCTACTAGTATATGATTATTAAATCTACACTTACCCGCATATCTTTTAGATGCTGGTCCGTGGCTCTGGCAAGTCCATCCTGAGCAGCTCGGATGTACGCATCGGCCGAGCTGAAGGCATCAAATGCCTCCTTTGAAAAGCCGGGGTCATAGAGAACGGCCCTCCGACGACGATGAGATCATCATCGCGCTCTCCACTTCAGATTTCATGACGGACATATCATCCGAATCCTCTGTGAAAGGACAGTCCGACGCCACTCCTGTGTCAGCCCCCGTCCTTAGGGCAGGGTCTGGAACCTGACTAGTGGAGGCACGACCGGCAGGATCCCCGGACATAGTCCGGTGGACACTTTTCCTAATAGAATGCGGTGGATGACATCACGATTTGATGTGGCGACCAGGAGGCATATTTTTAAAAGAAAGCATTACCTCTTTGAAGGTTCTACCGTATTATCGTTTGCCTTTCTATTCGAAGACATGCTCGGCGCGGGCGCCGCTCTCCTCGGAGATGCTTCTGGTGCGCGTTGCGGCGTCGAGCGCCTCCCCTTTGGAGCACGAAATAGTGCGGTGGGTGAGGCATAATAAGGAAGCTCTTTCGAAGAAGGTGTCTGTTAAAATTACTTACATGCGAAGCATGGAGGAGGCCGGGATAATCGGCAATAATGGGCACTTCCGTACCATCATAGCTCCTCTGGTAGAACACTCCATTTCTCAAGCTCCACAAATATGTCCGGATCCTCTTTGAATCCAGGGTCGAGGTCTCGGTTGTGACCCTCCGGCTGGGGGCGGGGCTATGGATCCCCTCGGTAGCCTTCCGCCATTCCTGTTGCGTGTGGATAGGTCACTATCCATTAGAAATGATTCAGGGAGAGGATTGAGTAAAATAGTGGGATTGGAACTTACCCAGCTAGGAGGATTATACATGGAAAATCCATCTCGACATTGGAGATGAGTGAACTCCTCCTTCTCCCCTTTGTATAGTTCGTCCAATATTTTGGCCAAAGCGGCGGGGGTTTTCGGACCCTTCCGACCGTAGCGTGAAGCGTCATCTTCCCCATTATAGTGCCACATAGGAAGCCCTCTGTATTGGAGTGGTTGGACCCCTCACACTATGGAAATTGCCATCACCTCAATTATTGATAATCCGGACTGGGCGAGCATCTTAATCTTGCCCATCAACTGACTGACTTCCGTGCTATCCTCCTCCACGAGGCTCCGAGGGTGCCAGCTGTGGCGTTTCTTCAATGGAGCACTTGAAAATCCGGGGAGACCCATCCGGACTAGGTCAAGAAGAGCGACGTCGTCAATATAGAACCATTCGGAAGGCCACTCTTCGGATGCCTTCTTCGGCATGTCGGATAGGTATCTGGTCCCGGCGATGCGCCATACCTTTGCTCCTCCCACTTCGAAAACAGATCCCCCTTGGTTACGAGGGACGAGGCATAACGTTTCCTCCATAATTCAAAATGGGCCTCACAGCCCAGGAATAGCTCACAGAGAGCAACGTAACCTGCAATGTGCAGGATGGAGGCAGGAGTAAAATTGTACAGTTGGAGGCCATAATACTCCAGAAGTCCTCGAAGGAATGGATGGATTGGAAATCCGATGCCTATTAGCAAGTAGGGAACAAAGTACACCCGTTCCCCCTGGATGGATAGGGGAAATTCTCCGCCTGAACCCCGCCGTTGAAGGACATCGATCCTGCTCGGACGGGGACTAGATCCGCGGGGGGGAGAAAGCCCTGTTTTTGCAGCTTCGTCAGCTGACCGTGAGATACAAAACATCTCTCTGAATCACCTTTTTCGGAGCCGTGGGGACGAGAGGAAGAGCTGGGAGCGCTAGCCATGTTGGAGTGGTCTCTCCTAGCGAGATCTGAGGATTTTTTCGCAGGGCGTGGAATGGATCTGAGATCTAATCTCGTTAAATAGGCACCTTTCTTGTATGGTCAGGGTGATATGTGCAAAAATACATCGACCTCTCATATTCGCTCGACACGTGGAGGCTGCAGTCAGGAAGGTGTGGAAGCTAATGGGCGCAACATTAAATGGAAAGTCGAATATTGCTCTTTAAGTCAGGGACTTTGAAGTAATCGTAGGAGGAACCTGCCTTGCAATACCGAAGACAACCTGCGCGCCGGACACATCGTCATTGGAAGACTGGTTTAGGGGCTACCGAGGGAGTCCTGGACTAAGGGGTCCTCGGGCGTCCGGCCTGTTGGACATGGGCCGGACTGATGGGCTATGAAGATACAAGACCGACGACTCTCACCCGTGTCCGGATGCGACTCTCCTTGGCGTGGATGGCAAGCTTGGCGTTCAGATATGAAGATTCCTTTCTCTGTAACCGACTTTGTACAACCCTAGTCCCCTCTGGTGTCTATATAAACCAGAGGGTTTAGTCCATAGGGACGAACATAAACACATAGGCTAGACTTTTAGGGTTTTTGCCATTATGATCTCGAGGTAGATCAACTCTTGTAATACTCATATTCATCAAGATCAATCAAGCAGGAAGTAGGGTATTACCTCCATAGAGAGGTCCCGAACCTGGGTAAACATCGTGTCCCCTGTCTCCAATTACCATCAACCTTAGACGCACAGTTCGGGACCCCCTACCCAAGATCCACCGGTTTTGACACCGACGGTGCTGGTGCGTCCACTGTCCCGTGCAACTCTTTAGCTGTTGTTAATATAAGGCCCTATTTGGTTAAAAACTCCCTAGTCCCTACCTGCTTGGTTCCAGGGACTAAACATGGACTAGAGGTTATTAAATGACATGCTAAAAGACCATGTTAGCCCTAGTAATGAACTAATAGAGACAAGCTGCGATGCAGGGTAGGGGCAACTATTGGAAAAAGTCCCAAAAAGACTCTCCCTCGGGGTCTTCTTTCTTTAGTCCCTAAAAGTCCCTCCTGTTTGGTTTAGGTGGGACTGACATGAACTTTTTTTAGTCCCTACACCAAAATGTCCCTGTAAATAAACACCCTCTAATAATGTCGCTGGAAAATTGATGCAATGCCACAGTTAAAAGCAAATTACATGTTTAACGAATTTTATTGTTAATATAATCTTTCTATTAATATTAATCAATGCCACCGTTTGAGAAATGCTATGGGCTTGCTTTATTTCCCATTTAGATAAGTTAGATGCTTATTTTTGTTGGCTTCTGTGTCATCCACCGTTATTGACCACTAGTTGTTTCCTTTGCACCTTTGTGTAAACAGGGTTATCTACTTCACCTTGTTGCTATTGTGACCTTTTGTTGCACTGCACAAAACACTTTTGTTTTAAGAGTGTTTTGTGAAGTTCAACCCAAATGTCACACCGACAACATTGCTTGATCTTAGTGGAACTGCACAAGAGGAGATCTTACTTCTTATCCGTGTTGGCAAATTTGGTTCAGATCTTCTTCTTTTGAGTTGTTTGAATTCCACGTCATGAGAGGTCAGTACTAGCCTTCTTTCACATGATTGTGCGATATGCTTTCATATGTTGTGCTACTTGTACGCTAATGTTGCTTGATTTTAGGGAACTGCACAAAGGGAGACAAGACTTTCAATCTGTATGTGCACCGTAATATCCCATTGAGGTAAGATGAGGATATTTCACAACTGTTGGCCTATATTTTGCCACTTTCATCTGAAAATTAACGTCATTGTTTAGTGCTATACTTGTGCTCCCTAATTGACATGCCAAATCTTACATTGAAGGCGAAGCTTGTCTGTTATTGAACCAAGTGATGAAGGGGAAGAACAAGCGGAAGAAAAACAAAAATCAACTCCCCGTGCTGTAATGAAGCACTGGAACTGTGATGACACAAGTAATGATATAGTTTTGCATCTTAATTTATTGCTATTGCTAGAACGAGCAATTGTTTTTCCACTGATTTGATGCCACTCTTAATGTAATATGTAATTGTCGGTGTCAAAACCGGCGGATCTCGGGTAGGGGGTCCCGAATTGTGCGTCTAGGCCGGATGGTAACAGGATGCAAGGGACACGAAGTTTTACCCAGGTTCGGGCCCTCTCGATGGAGGTAAAACTCTACGTCCTGCTTGATTAATATTGATGATATGGGTAGTACAAGAGTAGATCTACCACGAGATCAGAGAGGCTAAACCCTAGAAGCTAGCCTATGGTATGATTGTTGTTCTGTATGTTTTCCTACAGACTAAAACCCTCTGGTTTATATAGACACCAGAGAGGGTTAGGGTTACACAAAGTCGGTTACAATGGTAGGAGATCTGCATATCCGTATCGCCAAGCTTGCCTTCCACGCCAAGGAAAGTCCCTTCTAGACACGGGACGAAGTCTTCAATCTTGTATCTTCATAGTCCAGGAGTCCGGCTGAAGGTATAGTCTGGCCATCCGGACACCCCCTAATCCAGGACTCCCTCAGTAGCCCCTGAACCAGGCTTCAATGACGACGAGTCCGGCGCGCAGTTTTTCTTCGGCATTGCAAGGCGGGTTCCTCCTCCAAGTACTTAATAGAAGATTTTGAACACAAAGATAGTGTCCGGCTCTGCAAAATAAGTTTCCACATATTGCCATAGAGAGAATAATATTTACACAAATCTAATCTGCTGACGTATTCCGTAGTGTGACACACCATGGCCAAGCCTTTATCCGAATCGTTTTATTATCCCACCTCAGCGCGTCATGCGAGGCGGTTTCCTTGGCACGTCTTGCTAAATCAGAGATCGTGTCCCCTTATTCCGGGATTCTCATCAATACGGGCGTGGGTAACCCAACCGCTTCTAGGACTCCTAGATTATAGGCAAGTCCAAACGGACATGGAGAGGACGCTTGATATTCACCCTCTTTATAAAGGGACAAGGCTTTTATTTTTTCCCTCCCGTGCTCAATCGAATCCTTCCCCCACCTCAAGCTCAAACGCCCAAAGTTCAGGTCAGGTGCTCCGAACCTTCAGTCATGTCCGGATCTAGCCTTCAAGGCCGATGGGTGCCTTCCTCCATCACGGAAGAAGACATCAAAAAGTTGAGGGAGGCTAGATATCTGGCCGCCGAGATTTTGCATCGGCTGCCTCCCCGAGGACAGGCCGTCCCCTCCCCCGAACCCAACGAGAGCGTCATGTTCATCTCCCACTTCCTCCGAGGTCAAGGCCTTGCTCTGGATCCTTTCGTCAGGGGCTTGATGTTTTATTACAGGCTAGATTTCCATGATCTAGCTCCGGACTCCTTTCTTCATATCATGACATTTATTGTCGGTGTGAGGCCTTCCTCCGGGTTACCCCTCACTTTGGCCTGTGGCTCAAGACCTTTGAAGTAAAGCCGAAGATGATCTAGGGTCAACATGCAGTGCGTGGAGGTGCCTCAATATGCAAGATGATGGGAGCTCCATGGCCCAAAGGTTCCATTCCAGAGGTGTCTGAATTGTGGCAACAGGAGTGGTTTTACATCACGGCTCCTAGAAGTGCCAAGTGGGCAGCCGCCCCTGTTTTCCGCTCGGGCCCTCCACCACAACTGATGTCATGGATCAGCAGAGGCCTGAGCTGGGGTCCAGCCAAGGACGTGCCTATACTGCAAAGCCTCATTCGAGATCTCTTCAATGTAGATTTTAGTTTGGTTGCAGTAATACAAGTTATGCTGGTTCGTCAAGTCCAGCCTTGCGAACGCCGGCCCCTTCGCTTGTGGGACTTCAATCCCGAGGGACCGCGTGTCATTCAAAATTTTCTCGGCCTGACGCACGAGGAGATGTACAAGTCATTCTTCGGACCTCAGGTAGAGTGTCTGGAAATCACCGAGGACGTGGGCTTGAGTAGTAATCGCGCCGCCAAACAGGTAAGGAATCTTCCGACCGAACATACTATCTCTCCTTTGTTACGAAGTTATTTCTGAGAGTTTGCTTTTTGACCAGGACTGGCTAACAAAGGTGGAGTTGATTCGGTGTTCGGCCCCCCTCCCTGAGGGTTTGGAAAATCCGGTATTAGAAAAGATGCTCCAGATCGCACCTAGCCCGGAGCCCTTGAAGGAAGATACTGTGGAGGATAATACGAGCGGACGCGGGCCCCCAACGCTGCCCATTCTATCCGAGGGAGCGAGCGTCTCCATGAAGGAAGATGACCGGAAGAGGAAAAGGACCATGCCCGGGGATTCGGAAGCCGAAGCTTCCAAACAGGAGAAGAAGTCTCCCACGGAGGGTCCTACCTTGGGGGGTGCTGTTGCCGCACAAAGTCCGCGGGGGGATCAATTCTCCCGCGAGTCGTAAGTGACCCGAAATACTTTAATAGTACATATATGCCATCTTTTTCTTCTGAGAAAATAACCACCGCATATATCTTTGCAGTTCGGGCCTTAGCCCCTCTCAAATGAGCTCGTCTTCGGGGGATCTTCTTCCAGAGATGATGGAGAGCGAAACGCCTCCTCCGGACTCCTCCGCTCCGGAAGTGGGTGACCTTGAAGTGTCGTCGTGGAGGGCCTCTCCGAGTCCGGTGAGGCCAGAAGATAATCCCATTGACCCCCGAAGCTCCCAGTGTCCGGCTCCCGAAGAGAGCAGACAAAAGAGTCTGACACCGTCTAGTGTGTGATCGGATGTTTTGAGGGAGTTGGTGGGGTGAGCGGCCATCTTAGATGAACACCGTGTGCTGATGAATACGGTGATGGAGAGAATCTTGTCCACCGAAAGCGGATTGCATGAAGCTTTTATGAGTCTACTGACAGGCTTTGAGGTACGTAAAAGAATGTATGATAGTCCTGCACATGCTAGGTGTGCCCTGTGTAGATAGTAGCCCCTGAGACTCTGGTTGTCGTCGGAAACGACGATGAACAGAGGATCATATTCCCAGGTAATAACCATACTGACTCTATGTGCAGGTGATGGAATCTCCGGTGGCTAGCCGGACTAGCGAGTTTGCCCATTTAAAACGGCAGTTGGATGCGGCAGACGCCGACATCGGGCTTGTTAACAAAAGGCTTGACGAGGCACAGGGTAAGTGTCACTATCTGGTAAACGCCACATAGTAAGAGCAGCATGATGCCAGTATCTTTAATATGTTGTGACTGCAGATGGAGCGGCCACTGTTGAAGCCTTGCGGGCAGAACT
Source organism: Triticum urartu (assembly GCF_056163025.1). Taxonomy (NCBI): domain Eukaryota; kingdom Viridiplantae; phylum Streptophyta; class Magnoliopsida; order Poales; family Poaceae; genus Triticum; species Triticum urartu. The sequence continues at coordinate 341,663,048 of NC_141873.1, read as the reverse complement.
TGCCCAAGCCAAGGAACAAGCGAGGTGTGGTAATGCGGCTGCTTTGAAGGCGGCCGAAGAGTTGAAAGCCGAGAAGGCCGCGCATGGCGAGAGACGAGATAAGATGGCCAAGATGGCCATAGAATTAAAAGCCACCGCCGACCGTTGCCGGGTTCTTGAAAAGGAAAACCTAGCGAAGGCATCAGACCTTGAGAAGGCTGCTGCGACGAGAAAAGACCTCCGCTCTGCTATGAGGGCGAAGAAGGAAGAGCTGCGGGAAGCCGGGGATATTGTAGCTGGGAAATCCTTTATGTTGCGAAGGAAGTTCGGAGATCCACGATATGCCTCTCTGGATTGGCTGTGGAGTTCGGAGGACGTGTATATGGATTTGGCGGTGAGCGCTGCCGATGTGGCCAAGTACTTCCAGGGTCAGACGGACCATGAAGTGGACCAGATGTTTTGGACACAATTCCATTCTCCCGAGCGTCCACTTTCATTGACTGACCAGTTAGCCGAATGGGCTGAACTAAATAGGTTGTCCGAACTTGCCATGAGGTCTACTGTGGATCAGCTATGGCCGGAAAGGCCAAAATTGAACAGTTATTTCAGCTTGGTGCATCAGTTACTTGACGTGGTGCTGCGCATTAATGTGATGAAGAGGTCGGCGTGCATAGAGGGCTCACGGATGGCCTTTGCCCGTGTTAAAGCATACTGGGCGGAGATGGATGCTACCACTGTTGCAGCGCGGGATTCGACCATAGGTCGAATGGCTGTTGAGCACTACTTTGAAGAAGTTCTTGAGGGTGCTCGTTTGATAGAGACCCAGTGCTCAAAAAATATTATGTTTGATTGATATGTAATCTCATTGTAAGCGAAATGCTTTTATAAATTTTTATAAGGCTATTTTTATACTTTTGCCTGAAAGTAATATGATACCTCCTGGGCGGCCGTTTATGTACACATGTGTATAACCTGAAAGATTGCAGCCGCCGGCTTCAACCCCCACGCATATAATGCGGAGGTGCTCGCAAAAAACACGCGTTCACACTTAACCCAACGTCTTTGTCCTATTAAGGAGGTGATAGCGGAGCGAGCGAGGCAACCGGACTATAATGCTTTAGCACTTTCACTTAGCCATAGGAGTTTGACAGTGGGGCTACTAGATAGCCCCTGGTGGCTCCGCAGTCTCCCGATTCCGGGGTGCGTACATGCCTGGCCGGAAAACGGCCCTTCGTTAAGGCGGAGGAATTCTAACATTTCCACAGGTCATCGAGTGGTTGACCAGTCTCACGCTATATCATGACAGTCAGTTTTCGGCTTTCTCTACTGAGGCGCTCGTCCGGATGAACCAGGGCACAATCGCAGTAGTTCTCCTGGTGCTACCTTAGCCGATAAAGCGGAACGTAAGGCACCAAAACACAGGAGCCGGGCAAACCCAACATTTGACCAAAGACAATGATTCGGAACTGATGCATATAGGGCCAAACTCGCGACGCTGAACACTCCCTAAGGTATTCGGTCTTTGTGGTATAAACCGGGCCTAAATAATGGCCTTTGTAGGAAGCCCCTTGTGTCCAGGTACGTGCATTGTTCTGGTGTGGCCACATGCCAAGACGTCAGCATCCTTCTCAACGGTGGATATGTATCAACAAGAGACAGTAAAAAAGGTTTACGCAGGGTCTTAATCTAAAAAGAATCCTTGGAGCGGGTCCCTGCTGCACGTCTGCGCCTGTGTCTCCGTTGTGCCGTATCCTGGACGGGTGTAGCATGATGATCGTTTGTCTGCGCGCGTTGAGCCCCTTGTATTGACAAATAGGGGTGTGACCATTTATTCGGTATAAATAGCGGCACCGGACTTGATTAGTCGTGTCTAAGGTCTTGATGACCTATTGGATGCTTTCACTGATCCAAGCGCCTTTAGTGTGCGGCTGCCAAGGCAGCCGCACTCTCTTCGGCACGCAGAGATCGCTTGATATTTCCATTCACTGAAATGATGCCTGTGGACCGGGCATCTTAAGTGTGAGGGAGGCGTAGTGTGGTATTGCATTAAAGCGAGCGAAAGCTTTGCTCCGAGCAGTGCTTGATAGCCACTTTGGAACGGAGCGATGTGGAAGGTTAAATGCTTGCGACGGAATTTATCGGGGGAGCCGAATATAACTTGTAGTAGAAGGGAGCCCGTACAACGAGCCCCTGGCCTGGCGTTACTCCTTTAAAGGTAGTATTGCTATGGCGAATTTTTGTTGGGTCTAACCCCATCCCGCGGATTGTATCCTGATATATTAGGTTTAGGTTGCTACCACCATCCATCAAGACTCGTGTGAAGTGATATCCGCCAATTACTAGGTCTAATACCAGGGCAGCCCATCCTGCGCGTTGGATACTTGCCGAGTAATCGCGATGATCGAAAGTGATCGGTTGAGACGACCAGTGGCAGGACTTCGCGGTGACAGGCACTTGGGTATATTTTCTTGGGAGTGCCGCGCTGTTTTTTCCCTTGATCATGTGTAACACGTTTACTGTTTTGACTTTTGGTGGAAATTTCTTTTGTTCCCCAGTGTCTTGTTTGGGAGGCTCGTCCTCATCTTCACTTGGTGTATCCTCCCCGTTGTGTACGGCGTTGAGCTTGCCGAACTGCTTGAAGACCCAACATTCTCTGTGGGTATGATTAGCGGGTTTACCAGGGGTACTATGGATCTGACATACTTGGTCCAAAATTTTGTTGAGGCTGGATAGTTCATCCCTGGTGCCTTTAGAGGGCGGCTTTTGACCTGGCCGAGAGCTTTTGAATCCGGCGTTTACTGCCGTGCCCTTCGTGCTGTCTTCTTTATTCCGGCATTTGTTATTGCTGTTGCGCCGTGATTTCCCGTTTCCATCTCAAACTTCAGATGTACTGGGGTCGCTGGTGCTACATCTAGCTAGCCAGCTGTCCTCACCCGTGCAAAAGTGGGTCATGAGGCTTGTTAATGCGGCCATCGTTCTCGGCTTATTTTGGCCGAGGTGTCTGGCGAGCCATTTGTCACGGACGCTATGTTTAAAAGCTGCCAAGGCTTCGGCGTCCGGACAGTCGACAATCTGGTTCTTTTTAGTAAGAAACCTGTTCCAAAGCTTTCGGGCTGACTCTCCGGGCTGTTGAGTTATATGACTCAAATCGTCCACATCCGGAGGTCGGACATAAGTCCCTTGAAAATTTGCCCGAAAGGCGTCTTCGAGCTCTTCCCAACTTCCAATGGAGCTTTCGGGGAGGCCTTTAAGCCAGTGACGAGCTGGCCCTTTGAGCTTGAGGGGTAAGTATTTGATGGCGTGGAGATCATCTCCTCAAGCCATATGGATATGAAGGATGTAGTCCTCAATCCAGACCCCAGGGTCTGTGGTTCCGTCGTATGTCTCTATGTTTACGGGTTTTAATCCCTCTAGAAATTCATGGTCCAACACCTCATCGGTGAAACATAGAGGGTGTGCGGCATCCCTGTAGCTGGGTGTACCGCGTTGTTCGGATGTTTGTTGTGTTGCATTGTATGCTGGGGCGCGCTTGCGTGGTCCATAGATGGATCTTGTTGCGCCGTCCTTTGGGTGTGAGCCCTCGCATGGGTCGCGTGTTGTATTGTGAGTGGTGTTGTATGCCGCTCTGTGTTGGTAGAGGGGTCGTCTATCCGGCCACGTGGCTGCTTTGATATTTGGTTGTGGGAGGTCTGAGGCCTCCTCATCGAATTTAGGTAGCAGTTTCCGCTTTGGGTAGCTCTTGGAGGGGCGATTGTCACCGTACCTCGCTGCTGTGTTGAGTATTTTACTCCATCTGATTTGGAGTGTATCTTGCGCAGCCTTGAGCCTTTGCCTCTGCCTTTTAAGACTCCTCGCGGTGGCAACAAGCCTTTTACAGGCATTCTGCTGCTCCGGGTGCCTGTCTGGCGTTATGTCGTCCGGACCATTATCCTTGATAGAATTTGTTTCTTCGGTTTGATTATCCGGATTGCTGTTATACGGCAGCGGTTCGCCCTGCTCCAGCGTTGGGTCTGTGTGATCGTTATTTCTGTCGAGGCAGGATTTGGGGTGGCGCTTGCGTCACCGCTTTGACTGCTTTTTGAGGGAACAAGCCTTCGGTGCATCCTCCCGCTCCCCGTCGTCATCTTTTGGTGCGTCCGCCATGTATACGTCATATGACGAGGTGGCTTTCCAGGGCCTAATAGGTGCTGGTTATTCATCATCTCCTTCATCAGTGTCCATACCGTCGATGTCTTCGGAGTCGAATTCGAGCATGTCGGTTAAATCATCGACAGTGGCTACAAAGTGGGTGGTGGGTGGGCTTTGAATTTCTTCATCGTCCGTATCCCAACCTTGCTGATCATAGTCCGGCCAGGGCTCTCCTGATAAAGAGAGAGACTTTAGTGTCTTCAGAATATCACCGAAAGGCGAGTGCTGAAAGATGTCCGCGGCAGTGAACTCCATGGTCGGCGCCCAATCGGATTCGATCGGCAGGGGCACGGAGGGTTCGGAGTCCAGAGAGGAGTCCGGCTCCTTGGAGTCACGAGTCTCGCGGAGTGCGGCGCTGGTGTTCGACTCGATCGCCATTGGGATTGTAGCCCCCGAGGCGGCGTCCAACCACCCATCCTCGGTCAGCGCAGTTGGCTCCGAATTAAGGGTCGAAGCTGATGCGGGTGCGGCCTCCAGGGCACTGTTCGACGGAAGAGCTAGATCATGCTCGTCGTGACAGTGCGGCGCGCTTGGCAGTGGCTCGAATCCGTCGAAGATCAAGTCCCCGCGGATGTCGGCCGTGTAGTTTAAACTTCCAAATCTGACCTGACGGCCAGGGGCGTAGCTTTCGATCTGCTCCAGATGGCCAAGTGAATTGGCCCGCAGTGCGAAGCCGCCAAAGACGAAGATCTGTCCGGGGAGGAAGGTCTCACCCTGGACTGCATCACTATTGATGATCGTAGGAGCCATCAAGCCTGACGGCGACGACATAGAGGAACTCTCAATGAAAGCACCAATGTCGGTGTCAAAACCGCCGGATCTCGGGTAGGGGGTCCCGAACTGTGCGTCTAGGCCGGATGGTAATAGGAGGCAAGGGACACGAAGTTTTACCCAGGTTCGGGCCCTCTCGATGGAGATAAACCCTACATCCTGCTTGATTAATATTGATGATATGGGTAGTACAAGAGTAGATCTACCACGAGATCAGAGAGGCTAAACCCTAGAAGCTAGCCTATGGTATGATTGTTGTTCTGTATGTTGTCCTACGGACTAAAACCCTCCGGTTTATATAGACACCGGAGAGGGTTAGGGTTACACAAAGTCGGTTACAATGGTAGGAGATCTGCATATTCGTATCGCCAAGCTTGCCTTCCATGCCAAGGAAAGTCCCTTCCGGACACGGGACGAAGTCTTCAATCTTGTATCTTCATAGTCCAGGAGTCCGGCTGAAGGTATAGTCCGGCCATCCGGACACCCCCTAATCCAGGACTCCCTCAGTAATTATCTCTACCTGCAAACAGGGATATTCTTTGAAGATACCATATATTTTAGTGGAACTGCACAAGAAGATGTTGGAAACATTAAACTAATCGATGAATATATAGTAAGCATGGCAACCACAGTAGATAACAACAGATGGTTCCGGAGAAGTGCTTGATCTGTATGCTCTACACAATAAGCCTCCTGACAAAGGTTGGTACTCGCCCACGGATTTCATCCATATGATTGAGCTTTCTCATCTCTATTGGTGTTGTGCTACTATTTGGTTACTGTCATCAGAAAGTGGTCTTGTCCTTGAGAAGTGCTTCATCTATGTTGTTTTAAATATTTCCTTTCCTTTTTTTCGAGAAAACAGGGATGCCAGCATTTAGTTGTCCTCTTGTCTTTGCACAATAGGATCATCCTCCTCTGAAGAAGAATATGGAGTACGTGAAGTGCCTAGTTCTGATTATGCCAGGATAAAGAAGCCAAGCCTCTCTTCTTAATAAGGGAGTAGTTGAAGGATGGTTACATTATTGCCCACAAGAACAAACTAACTTCTGCTCAGAAGGACTCACAGATCTGCATCTTTGTTGCAGTGATGGCCAGTACAATGTTGTTTTACGATTCCTTCCGGTGAGTTCCGTTTTTTCAAATGTGTGCTCTGCATGGATCATCTAGGTTGACTGTTTAAACTATCAATTCATAGTACAGTTTGCTTTATACTAATCACTTTTTTTGTATTTATGCACACAGGGGTGCTCAGCTTGATTTCAATGGGAACTGCACAAAATGTTCACGAATACATCGAATATTCTCGAATCATTCATTTCCACCACAAGAAAGGAGGTGCCGATATGTTCAAGGCGTTGCAACATATAAAGGCGAAATCATACAAGCTACGCATGAATTTGGTTGATTTTGGTGGAACTGCACAAAAAGAACAGTTGGTTTATTTAGCACAAGGTGCCATGTCAATGTCCGAACAAATGGCAAACCTTGCCCATTCCACAACCGTAGGCATTTGACATTTTGGAATGGAAAAACCTTGTCAAAGTTTGCTCATTGATGTACGCAAAACAACACACATTTGACATTTTAGAATGGGACAACCTTGTCAAATTTTGCTCATTGATGTTAGCAAGAAGACATGCGTTTGATATTTTCGAATGGGACGCCCTTTGCTATTAGCAGCATCTATCGATTTTTCTTTATTCTTTAGTTGTGAAGTAATATTGGCTCTGACATGTGAGTCGCTGAGATGCATAATCATCGATTGTTTTGAATGTTCTCTATGAATTGCCAGGCCTGTGTGTTGGTTGCAATGTACAGGAATGCTAAATTTTGTACTCCCTCTGTTCCTTTTTACTTAGCATATTAGATTTCTTTCAAGTTAGTTGATTTTACATTATGAATGTTGATACTTTTTTCTATAAGATTGGTCAAAGTAGAGATACTTTGACTTCAGAAAAAACTTATATGCGGACTAAAAGGGACCGAAGGGAGTACATGTGAAACTGCTGCAAACAAGGTGATCACCCTGGGAATAATGCTAGTACGTATTGTTTTGCATGTTCATCCAATGCCAGTGATACAAGAATTCAAACAAATCGAACTAAATTCATTCATACACTGCCGGATTTCATATAAACATGCCGGATTTCATTACATTTCATACATTCTTCAACTAAAAAGGGGTGCGTTGGAGGTATAATTAATTAACTGTAGCACTCGTGTCCGGCTGAGCCGAACAGAAGCTTCTTCTCTAGCAGACCGAGCTTCAGTGACATAACATCAGGTGCAGTTGCGTCACTTACATGTGGGCCAGATGCCTCTTGGGCCCACATGCCAGTGACCCAACTGCACCTGCAGTTAAGTAACTGAAGCAGCGTCCTTCTCCAACATAGCTCTCCGACTCCATGTTGCCGCCAAGAAGCTAATTGGCCTTCAATGGTCAACCCGCCTAGCTTGGCTTCAACCGGAGGGTAGCAACGGTGCCCTTACTTGGACCCGAGCTGCGGCGACCTACCGTGTTCTACTCTTCCTTGTTTTCTGTGTGGAGCGACCTCGTTGGCAGCGGGGCGGGGCCTTGACGGAGCCGGCGATGTCCTCTGTCTCATTGCCGGCGGGCGGTGCCTCGGCGAAGCGGGGGAAATACACCCCTCATTGCTGGCAGGGTGGGGCCTCGGCGGAGCCGGCGGTGTCCTCAACCTCGTTGTTCGCGTCGCGGGGCCTCGGTGGAGCAGGGCCTCGTCGACGCCAGCGGAGCGGGGACTCGTCGGAGTCGGCATTGTCCTCTGCCTCATCCTCGGTCTCGCCAAACAGCGCCTCGCCCGCTTCATCGCCCTCTTTGTAGGCGGCCGCAGCCTCCGCCACCCGCATGCGGTACCGCTAGCGCTCGAGGCGGCCCTTGCGGGCGGAGCAGTATGAGTCAAGCAGTGCCTCCTGCTCCTCCCGCTCTGCGGAAATCTGCTCCTCCGCCTGCACGTGCTCCTGGAGGAGATGGTGGCTGTAGGTGGCGTCGGCCTGCGCCTCCCAGAACTGCTCCTGACGCTTCTGCCTCACTGTGTCCATGTATTGGGCACGAGCCTCGCTGATGGTCATGGTGCAATGCACCGGCGAGGATGGCGCGCAGGAGGGGTTGGCGCCGGATCGTCGACTACCATGTTCTCCATTGGGACGTCGTCATCCTCCGGCTGCCTGCCGGCCAGCCCGTCAGCAGCAATGGCTGCCATCTCCTTGTGTTCCATCGTCCGCCCATCCCGAAGAGCGCTGGAGTGCGAGGAAGCCATGGTGGGAGTAGCGGTGTGGACAGGAGAAAGGGAACGGAGGCGGATGACTGCGGCTATGGCCGGTGCAGCAGTTTATATAGCAATGGTTGGCAGCGGAGGGACGGACGTGTGGCGCCAGAGTAGCCGCCTCGGCAACCGCGTATCATTAATGTGGGCGGCAGACGGACGGACGGATGTCACTTGTGTCGTTTGAAGGCAGAGAAACCGCCTGCACCGGGAAGCGGGGCGGGCGGCGCTGACCGTTTCGGGCGGAAAGCACGCGTGGGCGAGGGGGGCGATCTGGGTGAGCCAGGGCAGTCAGACTCGTGCTTGGCAGCGGTCAATCCAGCAACCGGGACATGCTGGCTCATCAGCGAGCTCGCCGAGCTGAGCGACGACAATCAGATGACGGACGTAGCTTCCGACCATGAACCGGCGCCACTGTCCAAGCCGGTTCATGCCGTGTTCACCATAGAGCAGGTGCAGCCCACTTCGACGCCCTAATGGCGGAAGAGCTACCACCGCAGGAGGACCTATGCTGCAACCTCCGTCTCCTCAACGAGCATCGATGAACAAGCGAACGACAATGCCGTCGCGGACATGTGGCCTGAGGGAGTCCTAGATTAGGGGGTCTCCGGACATCTGGACTATATCCTTTGGCCGGACTGTTGGATAATGAATATACAAGATTGAAGACTTTGTCCCGTGTCCGGATGGGACTCTCCTTGGCGTGGAAGGCAAGCTTGGCAATACGGATATGTAGATCTCCTCCTTTGTAACCAACTTTATGTAACCCTAGCCCCCTCCGGTGTCTATATAAACCGGAGGGTTTGGTCCATAGGACAAAAACAATCATACCATAGGCTAGCTTCTAGGGTTTAGCCTCTACGATCTCATGGTAGATCAACCCTTGTAATACTCATATCATCAAGATTAATCAAGCAGGACGTAGGGTATTACCTCCATCGAGAGGGCCCAAACCTGGGTAAACATCGTGTCCCTTGCCTCCAGTTACCATCCACCTTAGACGCACAGTTCGGGGCCCCCTACCTGAGATCTGCCGGTTTTGACACCGACATTGGTGCTTTCATTGAGAGTTCCATTGTGCCGTCACCATAAGGCTTGATGGCTCCTTCGATCATCGGTAACGATGCGGTCCAGCGCAAGGTTGTCCTTCCCAGACAGATCCTCGTATTCGGCGGCTTTGCACTGCGGGCCAACTCGCTTAGCCATCTGGAGCAGATCGAGAGCTACACCCCTGGCCATCAGGTCAGGTTCGGAAACTTAAACTACACTGCCGACATCCGCGGAGACTTGATCTTCGACGGATTCGAAGCCCATGTCAAGTGCACCACACAATCACGACGAGCATGACGTAACTCTGCCGTCGGATAGTGTTCGGGAGATCACATCTGCAACTACTCCGGCCTTCAATCCGGAGCAAATTGCGCCATCCGAGGACGGAGGGATAGACCCCGCCATGGAGACCGCACTCTCAATGGCTATGGAGCCAGATACTGACTTCACCCCTTGCGAGAGCCGTGTCGCCGAACAATTGGATTCGTCCCCGTCCATAGGCTCCGAACCGCCTGCGTCTGTGCCTATCGAATCCGATTGGGCACCGATCATGGAGTTTACTTCCACAGATATCTTTCAGCACTCGCATTTCAGCGATGTGCTAAATTCATTAAGGTCACTCTCCTTGTCAGGGGAACCTTGGCCGAACTACGTCCGGCTAGAATGGGATGCGGACGACGAGGAAATTAGCTCCCCACCCACCACCCACTTAGTAGCCACTGTCGACAATTTAACCGACATGCTCAACTTCGACTCCGAAGACATCGACGGTATGGACGACGATGCAGGAGACGAACAGGAAACACCGCCCACAGGGCGCTGGACCGCCACCTCATCATATGATATATACATGGTGGAAACCTCCAAAGAAGGCCATGGCGATGAGATAGCGGAGGATGACCCCTCCAAGAAGCAACCCAAGCGCCGACGTCAGCGGCGCCGCTCTAAGTCCCGCCATAGCAAAAGTAGTGATACCGGCACAAGAGACAATAACACTCCGGATAGTGCCGAAGACAACAACAATCCCATCCAGCATGATTTAGAGCGGGAGGGTGAACAAGCCAGCCCTCCAGAGCAGGCAGCAGATGGAGAATCGAAGGAGGACAATTACATGCCTCTCTCCGAAGACGAGGTAAGCCTCAGTGACGAAGAATTTATCGTGCCTGAGGATCCCGTCGAGCAGGAGCGCTTCAAGCGCCGGCTTATGGCCACACCAAATAGCTTGAAGAAAAAGCAACAACAGCTTCAAGCTGATCAAGACTTGCTAGCAGACAGATGGACCAAAGTCCTTGCGGCTAAGGAATACGAACTTGAGCGCCCCTCCAAGAGTTACCCAAAGCGTAGGTTGCTACCTCACCTCGAGGAGGAAGCATTGAAACCTACATCACCAATGTACGATGCGCCTGACCGACCACCTCATGGCCGAGCTAGAGAGGTGTTTCAGCTTGAAGTTCAGCCTACACCCCGCCGCCACTCAAACAAAAATACCAAGGCCCGGGGCAACACACGGGACCTGCGACACGTATTGGACAGCAGGGCAAAACATGCAAGGTCGATATACGGGTCACGTGGGCGCGCACCAACGTGGGACGACGACCGTCGCGCCGGATACATTAAAAGTAAATCCGGCCGGGCTGAATACAGCAGATAAGACTCATATGAACTGCTCAGGATATAGCCCGATACAGAGGTGCCGCACACCCCCTATGCTTCACTGATGAAGTTATGGATCACAAATTCCTGAAGGGTTTCAAACCCGTAAATATCGAATTGTATGATGGTACAATAGATCCCGCTGTATGGATTGAGGATTTCCTCCTTCACATCCACATGGCTCACGGTGATGATCTGCATGCCATCAAGTACCTCCCACTAAAACTCAAAGGACCAGCTCGGCATTGGCTGAATAGCTTGCCAGCAGACTCCGTCGGCAGTTGGGAGGATTTGGAACACGCATTCCTTGAAAACTTCGAGGGCACTTATGTGCGACCACCGGATGCTGATGACTTGAGCCATTAACTAAGCAGCCAGGGGAATCGACCAGGCAATTCTGGACGCGGTTCCTAACTAAGAAAAACCAAATTGTCGAATGTGTGGACGTAGAGGCCTTAGCGGCATTCAAGCATAACATCCGTGACAAGTGGCTCGCCCGGAACCTCGGCCAGGAGAAGCCGAAGTCCATGGTAGCCCTCACGACACTCATGACCCGCTTTTGCGCGGCGAGGATAGCTGGCTGGCTCACAACAACAACACATGAAGGAATCCGAGCACTTCGGATACCAAAGATGCCAATGGCAGACCATGTCATAACAGAAAAAACGCCGCAACAATGGCGATAACACCGATGATACGGCAGTCAATGCCGGATTCAGAGGCTCTAGATCCGGTTAGCGGAAAAAGCCATTCAAAAGAAGTACTCCGGGCCCGTCCAGTTTGGACCGCATACTTGATCGCTCGTGTCAAATCCACGGTACCCCCGATAAGCCAGCCAATCACACCAACGGAGAATGCTGGGTGTTCAAGCAGGCCGGCAAGTTGAATGCCGAAAACAATGACAAGGGGCTGCATAGTGATGACGAGGAGGAGCCCCGGCCGCCGAACACTGGAGGACAGAAGAGGTTCCCCCCACAAGTGAAGACAGTGAACATGATATACGCAACCCACATTCCCAAGAGGGAATGGAAGTGTGCAGTAAGAGACGTCTATGCGATAGAGCCCGCCGCCCCAAAGTTCAACCCATGGTCCTCTTGTCGGATCACTTTCGATCGCAGGGACCACCCCACTAGTATCCGTCATGGCGGATCCGCCGCATTGGTCCTAGACCCCATCATCGACAGATTTCACCTCACTCGAGTCCTTATGGACGGCGGCAGCAACCTGAACCTACTCTATCAGGATACAGTGCGCAAAATGGGTATAGATCCCTCGAGGATCAAACCCAGCAAAACCACCTTTAAGGGCGTCATCCTAGGTGTAGAGGCCCATTGCACGGGCTCAATCACACTAGAAGTGGTCTTCGGATCTTCGGACAACTTCTGATGCGAGGAGTTAATCTTCGATATCATCCCGTTCCGCAGTGGCTATCACGCACTGCTCGGGCGACCCGCATTTGCAAAATTCAATGCGGTACCGCATTACGCATATGTCAAGCTCAAGATGCCAGGTCCTAGGGGGGTCATAATAGTCAATGGAAACATAGAACGCTTGCTCTGCACGGAAGAGCACACTACGGCCCTCGCAGCAGAAGCACAAAGCAGCCTTTTAAGGAAAACCACCTATTCGGCGATACGGCCCCTGGACCCCGTCAAGCGAGTCCGGAGTAAACTGCAACAGGATTGCCTGGCACATTCAGAGCTCGCCTAGCAATTCAGCCCCCGTCCCTGTCCCAGTCAAGCGACGAAATTCGTGCCGCGCATACACAATTACGCACTGAAAATTCCATGGACATAGGCGGGGACACGATCAGGGCACGTCCCGCAATGCGGCTTAACCGCCCTAGGGGCTGCATACCTTTATCATTTTTTCCCTTTTAGGACCTTACTCTCTGGAAGCCCTTTCCGGCAGTATGATTGCCGGACACATTACGAGAAGGAACAACCAAGGAGGCAAGAAGCTAAGACGTACAAGCAAACCTCCAGGTGGTCTCTACTAATAATCGATATACCCGCTTTTTACTATGCGTATGCAGCTTGCCCTTGGATAGGACATGTCAAATAGTCCTATTTTTTGCTTATTGCACTACTTGTATCAGTATGCTTTGACGTATCATTTAAATAAAAATGCATAGCATTAGTCTACTATTGCATTATCCATCCCTTTTTTCTTATATGTTCATTTACAACAACTTGCACACATACATTCTGGTACAGTCAGTACGCCAGGGGCTTTCGTTTACCCCATAATACGGCGGGAGAAGTCCGAACACTTTTGACAGTGCGGCACCCCAAACTTAAAGCATTATATGCATCAGCTCCGAATCATGTCTTGGGTCAATAGTTGGGTTTGCCCGGCTCCCATGCTTTGGTACCTTACGTTCTACTATATCGGCTAAGGTAGCGCTGGGAGAACTACTGCGATTGTGTCCCGGTTCTTCCGGACGAGCACCTCAGTAGAGAAAGCCGAAAACTGACTGTCATGATAAGGCAAGAGCTGGTCGCTGTTCGAGAGGTCTCAAGTCCTTAAAGACTTTTTCCACTTCGGGCGAGGAGTCAGCCTTGCTCGACTTAGGCGTATATAGCGCCCCAAATTCGGCCTTCCGAATACTAGGGGCTTCGCCAAAATTTAAAATTGTAGACTTCTATGGCTAAGTGAGAGTGATAAAGCCTTATAGTCCGATTGCCTGGTGCATTGTGCTGAACACCTCCCTCGAAGGACCCAAAATTGGAATAAAGAGTGCTCAGGTTTATCCCAAACACCCAGTACTAGTTACATGGGGGCAGAAGTCGACAACTGGCCAACTCTCAGATTTTATAAACGGCCGCACAGAAGGTAATATTTTAAATTCAAAAAAGCGTTGCATAGCACAAATGAACTCGTTTCATATTACAGGATCACATGAGCATGTTCATTCAAAAATTACATCTCTGGCACATTCCTCCGCCACAAGGCAGGAACCCTTCAGGACACTGTCATAATACATTTTGGGGCAGCGATGCTCCTTGCCCTCCGGCGGCCCCTCCTTCACCAGCTTCACGGCGTCCAGCTTCGCCCAGTGCACCTTCGCCCGGGCAAAAGCCCTGTGCGCACCCTCGATGTAGACGGACCGCTTTATGACTTCAAGCCGTGGGCAGGCATCCACAAGCCGCCTCACCAGACCGAAGTAGCTGCCAAGCAGGGGCTCGCCAGGCCAAATCCGGATTATAAGACCCTTCATGGCTTGTTCGGCTGCCTTGTGAAGCTCGACCAATTGCTTCAGCTGGTCGCTCAAGGGAATTGGGTTTTCGGTCCCAGTATACTGAGACCAGAACAACTTTTCTGTCGAGCTCCCCTCCTTAGCTTGGTAAAACTCCGCGGCATCCAGTACACTGCGGGGAAGATCTGCGAACGCTCCTGGAGAGCTCCGAATTTGGGTAAGTAAAAGGGAAGTTTCCTTCACATGCTTGCTTTGCATAATGAATGCCTTACCTGCTGCTATATATCTTCCTCGCTACATCCATCTCCTGGAGGGCCTTGTGGGCTTCAGCCTTGGCGCTCCGTGCGCTTTCGAGCGCCTTCGCAAGCTCGGACTCTCGCGTCTTAGAGTCAAGCTCCAAGGACTCGTGTTTTTTGGCGAGAGCCTCGAGCTCTTGCTGCACCTCGCCTACCCGGGCTTCTTGCTTTTCCCGCTCAAGGCACTCCTTGGCCGCTTTGTCTTCGGCCTCGAACAACGCCTTCTTCAGGGTCGCCACCTCGGTCGTGGCCCCTGGCAAATCCATGATGATCCTATTACTTTACAACCGAACCTCTTTTTAATGTGTAGACAAGGTATTGCTTACCTTTGCTCTCCTCGAGCTGCCTCTTGGTAAGGCCGAGCTCGTCCTTGGACCGCTCCAGGTCCTGCTTAAGTGCAGAGACCTCTGCAGTACGTGCGGCAGCGGCCAGCAGTGAAGCCTGCACATGCACATAGACATATTCTGATTAAACTCCTGAGTCCTTATTTGATCCTCTATTCGGCCTTTCTTCGCGAACGCCAAATAGAGCATCAGGGGCTACTGTCTATGTGGTAATATTTTCTTATATTTTGATTGCTTACCTCAAAGCCTGTTAGGAGGCTGGAACAAGCTTCGGTTAGTCCATTTTTGGCGGACTGAACTTTCTCGATCACCGCACTCATGATAGTGTGGTGCTCTTCGTCGATGGAAGCACCGCGAAGCGCTTCCAGCAAGTTGTCCAGTGCCTCTGGATGGACAGAGGCCACCGGCACGGGCGGCTTGCCCCCCTTAACGGAGGACCGCCTGCCGGAGTCCAGAACCACCGAAGGTTCTGGCAGAGTGTTCGGCTGGGGGCCAAACATGGAGCCTGTGGGGATCTTGCTCCCTCTGCACCCAGGGTCCAGAAGGTCGCCTCGAGGCGCCCCTAGGACTACGTCCCCTCGACTCGGTGCATTTTGAGACAACACCTCGATGTTGTCTGTAGGGCAAGGGGTGAAGGCGGTCGGAGGTGAATCGCTATTCATATCCGACGAGTCCAAAGAACCGTCCGACAAAGATACGTCGAGATGGGCTCGGGACGGACTGCATAATCATATTCGGTGTAAGGAGAAGCAGTGCAATAAAACATACCTTGAATTACTATGGTATCCTGATACTTACGACTTGGCCAGGGGCTTCTCCTTGGGTAACCACTCGTCGCCGCTGTAGGCGCCGTTGTGGAGCGGTCCGGAAGGAGGGTCCTTCCCTTCCTGGACCCTTCGGCTTCCCCGGTTGGGTAGGCCTTCCTTTTCTTGTCTCCCCCGGCTGGGGGGTGGAGAACTTTCTCCTTCCTCTTCCTCGTTTTCGTGGGAGGAGTGTGCATCGGAGTTATCAGATGATGAGTCCGATATAACCTTGCGCCGGAGACCCTTTCGGGTCCCCGTGGCCTTCTTCTGGGCCTTCTTCACCGGCACCTCATAAGGCGCCGGAACCAGCATCTCCGTTAGGAGAGCATCTGCAGGATCTTCAGGAAGGGGGGCTAAGCAATCAATCTACTCCGCTGTCTCTACCCAGTCCTGTTAATGGCATGGGAGCTTAGATCCCGCACATGATTAAACAGGGACAAATAAATATCATATGAGATATAAAAACTTACCAGATTGGCATGGCGCTTTGTGCTGAGTCCACGGTCCTCGGTAAGGGGAGGAGGTACCTCGGCGCCCTTGAACAACACCCACCAGACAACCTTGTGCGTCGTGTCGAAGAGCTCTCGCAGCGTCTGGTGCTTGGCCGGGTCGAACTCCCACAAATTGAATGCCCGTCGTTGACACGGGAGAATCTGGTGGAAGAGCATGACCTGGACCACATTGACGAGCTTGATTTTCTTGCTCGTCATGTTCCTAATGCATGTCTGGAGTCCGGTCAGCTCTACCGGGGAACCCAGGACAGGCCCTTCTCTTTCCAGGAAGTGAGCCGCATGGGGATTTCGGATCGAAATTTGGGGGCCACCACCCAGTTGGTGTCGCGCGACTCGGTGATGTAGAACCACCTCGATTGCCACCCCTTTATGGTCTCCACATAGGAGCCTTCGAGCCAGGTGACGTTAGGCATTTTTCCCACCATGGCGCCTCCGCACTCTGCTTGCTGGCCGACCACCACCTTTGGTTTAACATTGAAGGTCTTCAGCCACAGGCCGAAGTGGGGCCTGATGCGGAGGAAGGCCTCGCACACGACGATAAACGCCGAGATGTTGAGGATGAAATTGGGGGCCAGATCATGAAAATCCAGCCCGCAGTAGATCATAAGCCCACGGACAAACGGGTGGAGGGGAAATCCCAGTCCGCAGACGAAGTGGGTAAGAAAAACTACCCTCTCATGGGGTTCGGGTGTAGGGATGATCTGTCCCGCATCTGGGAGCCGGTGCGCGATATCCGCGGCCAGATATCTGGCTTCCCGTAACTTTGTGATGTTCTCCTCCGTGACGGAGGAGACCATCCACTTGCCTCCGCTCCGGACATGCTTGGAGTGGTTTGAGAAGAAAGACGCGAACTTGGGAGCTGGAGCTCGAGTGTGCAAGAATGGATAAGCAAGGAGGAAGAAGGTGTGGTTAAAAAGGGTGAATCTTTGTCCCTTTATAAGGGTGAAAGAGGCGATGCGCCTCCCCACTTGCCTGGTAAAATCGCTTATTCCCCAAGCGCCGTAATTGATGGCGCGGTTGGGTTACCCACGTCCGTATTGATGAGAATCCCGTAATAAGTGGGACACGATCTCTGCTTTGGCAAGACGTGTCAAGAAAACAGCCTCGCGATATGTGCGATGCTGGTTGAGAAAAACGGTTCGAATAATGACCGGGCCATGACATGATGTCATGCTGTCAAAACATGTCGGCAGATTAAGATTTGTGGAAATATTATTCTCTCTACGGTGGTATGTGGAACTTGTTTTGCAGATCCAGACACTATCCTTGTGTTCAAAATCTTCTATGGAGTATTCGGAAGAAGAACCCGCCTTGCAATGCCGAAGACAAAACTGCGCGCCGGACTCATCGTCATTGAAGCCTGGTTCAGGGGCTACTGAGGGAGTCCTGGATTAGGGGGTCTCCAGACAGCCGGACATATCCTTTGGCCAGACTGTTGGATAATGAAGATACAAGATTGAAGACTTCGTCCCGTGTCCGGATGGGACTCTCCTTGGCGTGGAAGGCAAGCTTGGCAATACGGATATGTAGATCTCCCCCTTTGTAACCGACTTTGTGTAACCCTAGCCCCCTCCGGTGTCTATATAAACCGGAGGGTTTGGTCCATAGGACAAAAACAATCATACCATAGGCTAGCTTCTAGGGTTTAGCCTCTACGATCTCGTGGTAGATCAACTCTTGTAATACTCATATCATCAAGATTAATCAAGCAGGACGTAGGGTATTACCTTCATCGAGAGGGCCCGAACCTGGGTAAACATCGTGTCCCCTGCCTCCTGTTACCATCCGTCTTAGATGCACAGTTCGGGACCCCCTACCCGAGATCCGCCGGTTTTGACACAGACATGGCCCTATGATCCTGGCTTCTCGAATGAGCAGCGGGCACTGTATTAGACCATATGTAGGGCCCGCGAGGCCCTCTCCATCGTTCTTCGAGTTGTGGCGCTCGCCGTGGCGCCGCCGTCTCGTGTTCTCAATATGGTCAACGCCATGAGGAATGAGGAGATGACTTTACATGGAGAGGATGACAGTGGGGACCCACCAGGGCCATTGTAGCGACCCGACCTCAGACGGTCAAGTCTGTGTGTTCAGTGTCATCCCTGGATTGGTAATGCTGACACACACAGTACTTGAATGGATTTATAATAGAGTAGCAATATCACACTTATTACATCGAATGTCTCAAGAGAGAACTTATTACAATAAATATGGCTTAAGGCCATCTAAATAAGATAACATCGGAAGGCTTGGAAGATAAAGTGAGTCCATCAACTCCAACGGCATAGCTGAGTGCATGAAAACAACCTAGCGCACCTTACTCCTCGTTTGAAAAGTATGCAACATGATATGTTGCAGCCCGTAATGGGTCAGCACATGGAATATGCTGGCAATATAACACAGTAGAGCAATGAACAGATAAATGCTATCACTACATGCATATATGGCTAGTGGAAGCTCTATGGTTATAATGTTTTGCGAAAAGCCAATTTTTCCCTACAACAAAGGAATAAATTTTATTTAACTATCATGGTGGTTGAAACATCATTGAAAAGGTTCCTCCAACTCAATCCCAATTAAAGTAGTCATTAACATCCCAACAAATTAATTTAGAGTGATGAGATCAAACCAATAATTCAAGTACCAGATACTCAAGATGTCCATAACCGGGGACACGGCTGACCATGATTAGTTTGTACACTCTGCAGAGGTTTGCGCACTTTTCCCCACAAGACTCGAACCACAAGGTGTCGTGCTCATCCTCATGAAAACCTTTGGCTTTTCCTTCACTCATCTTCTCCTTTATCTCGGCAATTACTTTGTCATCCTTCGTAGCTTCTCGAATCTTTCCCAATAATGTTGACTGAACCTCCAATGCTGCTACAAAACCTCTAGGAACTATCTCCAAACGAAGCTCCCTAAGATCTTCGGCCAACTCCTTCGGTAATCCTCCGCTCATGAGCGTATTGGCATAACTCTTCCGGCTCAAACAATCTGCTACGACATTGGCCTTGCCTGGATGATAGTGCAACTTCATATCATAATCCTTTATGAGTTCCAAGCATCTCCTCTTCCTAAGGTTCAGCTCCTTCTGAGTGAAAATGTAGTTCAAACTCTAGTGATCCGTGTACACATCACAACGATTTCCAATCATAAAATGTCTCCAGGTCTTGAGCGCATGCACTACTGCTGCTAACTCCAAATCATGTGTGGCATAATTCAACTCATGTGGTCGAAGCTGACGTGAGGCATATGAAACAACTCTTCCGTCTTGCATAAGTACTCCCCCAAGTCCTAAACGAGATGCATTGCAATACACATGGAAATCCTTGCGTATGTCCGGCAAAATTAGCACTTGGGCTATAACCAAGCGTTTCTTCAACTCCTGGAAACTTGCTTCACATTATTCAGTCCAATGGAACTTGGTATCCTTCTTCAACAATGCCATCATAGGCTTCGCAATCTTGGAAAAAGTCTCAATGAATCTCCGATAGTATCTCGCGAGTCCAAGAAAAATGCAGATCTCTCCAACTGAGGTGGGTGCCAACCACTCAGTGACTGACTGAACCTTGGTAGGATCCACTGCTATACCTTCTCCGGATATAACATGTCGAAGAAATCCAACTTCCTTCAGCGAAAACTCACATTTGCTGAACTTGGCATATAACTGATGTTCCCTGAGTTTCTGAAGAACCAAACGCAAATGCTCCTTGTGTTCTTCTTCATTCTTCGAGTACACCAAGATATCATCAATGAACACCACAACAAACTTATCCAAGAATTCCATGAACACCTTATTCATCATACTCATGAAATAGGTAGGGGCGTTAGTCAGTCCAAATGACATAACTGTATACTCATATAGCCCGTACCGTGTGGTGAAAGCTGTCTTAAGTATATTCTTTTCCCGGATTTTAGCTGGTGGTATCCTGATCGCAGGTCGATCTTCGAAAACACTTTAGCTCCTTGTAGCTGGTCAAACAAATCATTGATCATCGGCAGTGGGTACCTGTTCTTGATGGTCACCTCATTCAAGGCTCGATAATCAACAACCATTCCTAAGGATCCATCCTCTTCTCAACCAGGAGCACTGGGGCTCCCCATGGTGATGAACTTCATCGAATGTAACATTTCTCCAATAACTCCTTAATCTGCTTCTTAATCTCTTCCAGATCATTTGCGGGCATCCGGTACGGTCTCTTCGATATCGGTCCGGTGCCTGGGAACAGTTCTATTAGAAACTCGATGTCTCGATCTGGCGGCATGCCTGGTAGCTCCTCTGGAAATACATCTGGGTAATCCTTCACTACAGACACTTCCTCTTGAACAACTCCCGAGAGAGAATTTACTTGGGTCCTCCTGGGCGCATGCCTGGATACGTACCTGGTCCTTTTTCCCTCTGGGGTGGTGAGTAAAATCGACTTACTGGCGCAATCGATGTTTCCCCCATACATCGATAGCCAATCCGTTCCTAGTATCACATCCAATCCTTGTGACTCCAAAATTATCAGGTCTGAGGAGAAAACATGGCTTCCAATGGTCAATGGCATCTAAAAACATCCTTGACTTGCCATATACTCTGCTCCTGGTGAGCTTACTAACATAGGTGTCCAAAGTACTTTAGTGGGCAACTTATATTTATCAAAGAATCCCCTTCAATCATAAGATCCTTGTCTACCAGCTCCTGGTAGTTGTTAAATGTTTCCACCATCAACTGCATGCTCATCTCATCATTCAACCCTTCCATAAACTTCTCCTGCTTCGCGGCATCTGTGGCCACATCATCTGGGGCATAGCGAGATAGCTTACTAAACTCATCTATGTACTGAGCCGCAATATGATTTCCCTAGCACAATTTGCAAAACTCACGCTTCTTCATGCTCATAGCTCCAATTGAGACATGGGCTGTGCGAAAAGCTTGCTGAAACTGATCCCAAGTGACATTGGCTATAGGGAAAGTGGTCGTGTAATTCTCCCACCATGCGGCTTTGGGTCCATCCAATTGACGTGCGGCAAAACGCACCTTCTCAGCATCTGCGCAACCTGCGGTGGTCAACTCCCTTCCAATCCCGCGCAGCCAGTCATTAGCAACTATTGGCTCGGTGCTACTAGAAAACACCGGCAGCTGCAACCTCAGAAAGCGAGCTAAGTTTTCCACTGGGGATGGTGTTGGAGGGTTGTTGTTGTTGTTGTTGCCTTGGTTCTGGACTAATATCTGCATCAAGGCATTCTGCTGCTGGATCAACTAAGTGATCTCCGGTGGGAAGACAAATCCGGTATCACGTCTCAGAGGCATCAGATGGGTTTAGAGGGGAGAGATTAGAATAGAATGAGGTCTAGTGAGAAAGCACTACCCATATGCACATGAGACAAACACAATCATATCACACCAAATCAATTCAAGCAAGGACATACAATCGGTCTAGAACTATCGTGACAAAAGTGCTCGGCTACTAATATATACATGGGGAAATACTACTAATCATATGGTGGTCATCTAGAAATTTTGATCGGTGGAAGACTCCATGATATCCGCTCCAGCTTCATCTTCATAATCATCATCACTACCATCAGGGTCGGAATCGGTGCCGTCGATGATGATGTAGTCTTCAGAACGAATTTCCTTAGGTACGTTGTCTTCTCCTCCTGGCGTGGGGTCTCCCATAAAAACTCCTAGCTTCCTTGTCAGGTCGTCATTCTTCTCCACGAGTATCCTCATTTCCTCCTCATATCCATCGCGTGTAGACTTGAGTTCCTCTTCTAGCTTTGTGATCCTGGTCATTGCCTTCTTCAGATCTATCATGCATGCGCACATCTGATTCTCCTGCCGGCGAATGTGCTGGTTTAGCTCCTAGATGAAAGCTGCAATGGACATGTCCCTCCTGGTGCTGACTATCTCCCATTGTTCATCTCGGTGCCCACATATTTGGTAGATAGTATCCTTGAGATCCTTGTGATAAACTTCGCCAATGTGTCCCATGGCGATGTGGGCTGCCATGCTCTTTCCTAGACTCCGGGTTGGTGCATCAAAGGAAAACTCTATGGGTTGAGTGACTTGTGTGAATGTCCTTCCTGAAACTTGAACTCGAATCATCCAGCGCTCCTCTTCTAGTAAAGTGGCAGTGTAGGTCCCGATGAAGCTTGGTATTCCGATGTTCAGGTACCTAGTGATTTCCTTCAAGTGTCGTCCAAAGAATGTGTCTTCAACCGGTTGTGTAAACTTGTACCTTGAGTCCGCCATCCTAAAGAGTAGAAAATGGAGAGGAGTCATTGAGAAACAGTATAACTAAGCGACCTAGGAGCCTCCACAACGCTTTACCATCGCTGGCCGTCCGATTATGTCGATCGCATGTTTATCTAGATGACGTGTTGTTTCTTTAGGGCCGCTGCTCCGTGGAACTATCTGGGCCAGCTGTGATTGTTTGGGCTGTAGGGACTTCGCCTATGAAGTATAAAACATGCTCGTAGCCCGAAAATGTAGGTTGGATGCGTTAATCGTCCCAGCGGCCGTGACTAATCACACTTTAATGTCTCAAAAAACAATCACACTTTAGTCTGTGAACTTGTTTTTTTCTGAACGGGGTCTCTGAACTTGTTTCAACATCAACGTTGAGTCAATTATCTTGCTGTTAAGTCTGGTTATAATTTCTCTAGTAAAAATAAGTCATAATTGCTCTTACTTATTTGTCCCAGGAAACATTTTTATATCCAACTGCTGAGCTAAATTGTGAGATTCTTCACCCACAAAGAAAAATATATATTGTGAGATTCTTGATCACTGTGGAAATTTTTGGAGTTAAGTGTTTTTTCTAGCCTCGTGTGTGCTACACATGCGGACATGCCCATCACCTTTTGGGGTTAGGTCAGGTATGTCAAGAAGTATCTCCATGCATTTCTCACATTATGTGCATAACTAACCTTATGATATATATTCTCTAGAAGTGAAAACATAAGTTTTGACTGGGCATAGATGAACATCTCGTTATTGAACCATCAAATATTTCAGAAACCACCAAGAGGTTTTGAGCCCTAAAAAGTTTGATGACACGAAAAGTACATGGCTCAAGTGAGTTCTCATATTAACTAACCGATATGAGGTGTAAAGAGGGATCTCGAACAATCACATTTTTTGTGAAAATTGTCGCTCATTATTATATGTCTAAAAGAATATTATTCAGAATTCCTTTCTCGGCTTAAACATTTTATGTGTTATGCAACTAAAAAATGTTACCACCTATGAAAATTATCACTTGTTGTATGAACGAACAAAAATGTTATCTTTAGGCACGTGTTTGTTTCAGCTTTATGAAGAGAATCCTAAAATCATATGTTGGTGATCCTTTAAAGCTTGGGTGGGTAATTATATTCAATAAAAGCGTGATTAGCATGTGTCGCTTGACACGTCAATGCGATGTCGTGCAACGGGATAGTCATAAATATTATCTTAGCAGCAACATCACACTTTTTTAGTGTAAAACATCATGTATATCTAGACGAACATTATTGACTACTATAGTTTGTGTTAAATTTTATATGGCATCATTGTCTAATATAGAGATAGTTTATACTCCCTCCATAAAAAAATATAAGAGCGTTTAGATCACTACTTTAGTGATCTAAATGCTCTTATATTTTTTTACAGAGGGAGTATAAACTTATTTACTTTACATTATGCTTTTAAATATTTATATAATATTTTATTTTATTTTAAAATGGACGGGCGCAGCAACGCGCGCCATCATGATCTAGTAAATGAGTAGAGAAGAGTGACCTATGGCTCATCTTAGTGGTCGTGTCCTATATTCAGCGTGTGCTCTGATACCATCTTGTAGCGACCCGACCTCAGACGGTCAAGTCTCTGTGTTCAGTGTCATCCCTGGATCGATAATGCTGACACACACAGTACTTGAATGGATTTATAACAGAGTAGAAATCACACACTTATTACATCAAATGTCTTAGGAGAGAACTTATTACAATAAATATGGCTTAAGGCCATCTAAATAAGATAACAGGGGAAGACTTGGAAGATAAAGTGAGTCCATCAACTCCACCGCATAGCTGAGTGCATGACAACAACCTAGCGCACCTTACTCCTTGTTTGAAAAGTCGCCAACATGATATGTTGCAGCCCGTTACGGGTCAGCACATGGAATATGCTGGCAATATAACACAGTAGAGCAATGAACGGATAAATACTATCACTACATGCATATATGGTTGGTGAAGGCTCTATGGTTATAATGTTTTGCGAAAAGCCAGTTTTTCCCTACAACAAAGGAATAAATTTATTTAACTATCATGGTGGTTGAAACATCATTGAGAAGGTTCCTCCAACTCAATCCCAATTAAAGTAGTCATTAACATCCCAAAAAATTAATTTAGAGTGATGTGATGCAAGTAGCCGTATCGTGGGCAACCCTTTTCTTATGCCTTTCAACCTACAAGGTTCTAGTTATGTTCCTTGTTCCTCTTTGCTAACGGAGTGTTTTCAACTTCGTTCATCTTCATTGTATTCTTTCTTTCAATTTGTTCAATCTCGCAAGGTTCTTTGGTTTCACTCATTTCTCAAGGAAGCAACTTAGTTTTACCTTTTCTCTTCCTCTTTCGGTTCTCTCTGGTGCCATCCTAGATCTCGGGACGAGATCCTCTTGTAGTGGTGGAGTGTTGTAACGCCCCGAGACCGTTGCGCCAGGTGTCTTCTAGTTATTCGCTGTTGTTGCCTTGTCTTTCGTTAGCGTGTTGCATCTTACCATGTCATCATGTGCATTGCATCATCATGTTTTCAAAAATTGCATCCGTCCCGGCCTCCATGTTCCTTTCGTTGTCCGTTCTGAGCCCAGACACACTCGCACGCGCCCACGGCATGTCCGAAATAGTATTTTTATAAGTGGCCGGGAAATATTCTCAGAATGGGTTGAAAGTTGGCATGCAGTGTTTTAATGTTGTTAGTAGACTGCCTGCCAAGTTTCATCGCATTCAGAGTCCGTTTGACGCCCCAACGGATAACTATAGCGGCATTATAGTCGGTCAAATCGTCGGACGTTTTCGGTCTCCCAAAACTATTGCCGGGCTTTCCCTCTCTTTCCTCCCTAGACCGTCTACACAGTCCACTACCTACCACCAGGTGCAACCTAACCTCTCTCGTCAGCCCGCGGCCCTCCTCGCGCGCGCATCCGAAAGCTGTCCCGGACCTGACCCGGGCAGTCGTCACCGTTGGGTCCGGATCATCCCCAAACATCTATGAAACATCTCCGTTTTTCTTTTTGGTCTCCCTATTTATTTTATTCGCGATCGTCCGATTGCGATCGGAGGGACGAGCCCCTAACCTTATTTCATCTGATATAAATATCAGTCTAACCCTAGATCCCAGTGGCTTGTCCCATCCATCAAATCACCTCACCCGCCGCCGCCACTCTCTTCCTTGGGATCGCTCCCGATCCAAAAATCCACCGGACCAACCACCTCCTCCCCTCGATCCCCTCCTGATCCGTTCCACCAACCATCGCCCGAGCTCCTTCGATCGGAGCCACCAGAAGGTCCCTGCTGCCCCGACCGAGAGCGAGCTTCTCCCGTTTGCTCCTTTCTCCATGGCGCCGTCGCCGCCGGAGAACCCAGTCACCCCGTCGCCCCTTCCCCTCTTATTCTCCTCTTTCCCTCCTCCCTCTGGTTCACTCCCTCGCTTCTCATGCCTTCCCCTCGCTGTTCCAGGAGGAAATCCAGGAGCCGCCAAGGTTGCCCGCAGATCCCTCGTCGCCGGGAACGAGTCCCTCTGCCCTAGCTCCTCCCGAGACCAGCCGTCGCCGGCTTCCTTCGTCCCGTCCCGGCACTGGACCTGGAGCCCCGACGCCCCGCCTCTCTGCCTTGAGCAGAAGAGGATGACGCCCACATCTCACTGCCCGAGCACCGTTGCCTGCCCTCGTCCCCGACGCCAGCAGCTCCCCTCATGCCTCTCGGACCTCGCCGGAGTGCCGTTTTCCGTCGAGCTCGACCCCTCCTCCGCCGTGCAAACCCACCGCTTCGCCGGTCCGGTCGAACACCATCGCCCGAGCCTCCCGGCGCCCACCTGCCATGGCCGCCTCGTCCCTGCTCCGGAGGAGGACGAGCAGCGCTCGTGCCGGAGCCAAGGGGGCCCCGACGCCCTGTAGATTCCCTGCAGCCCCGTCGTCGTCTTCCAGCGCCAATTCCCCTGAAGCTCCTGACGAACGCGACGACCGGTGCCCTCCTTCCTGCGTGGCACCGCGCCAGCTGCCGCCCGCTATGCCGGCGCACCAAGATCCATCGCCGCCCAGATCCGTCGATTCCCGGCCCTCTCCGCCGTTCTCGGTCCTCCCCGCCACCCAAGTCCCTCGCGGGAGACCACCTGCTTCGCCCCTGCATTGAACCTGCCGCTTCTCTGTTTCGTTCGAGCAGGACGACGAGCGCACACAGCCGCCCCGCGTTGACTAGCGCCTGGGTCGCGACCAGCGCCAAGGTCCACCCGCGTCGACCTCGGCCCAGCAACCGCGGCCTGCACGCTCCCCTCGCCTGGCCTACCAAGCCTCTCTACAAACAGGCCGAAGCCCATGGGTGAGCTGCCCCCGGCACCTGCCCCGTTTCAGATTCGGCCTGACTTGTTTTTTTCTCCTCTGGATGAATTTAGTAATTACCCAGGACTGCAGTTTTTACAGAAAAGTCCTCCTTGTTCATGCATTTAATAATTCCACAACCGTGCATCGGATTAAAATAACTTATATATGAAAAATGCCTAGAATTTTGTCTAGTTTCACAATATCCAACTGTCATGCATGTTTGAAATGTTTAAACTGCTGTTTGCATTAATTTGCCATATTGCCATGTTAAAATGATTTATTTCATAACTAAATAACCGTAGCTCAATTTTAAATAA
Organism: Triticum urartu; assembly: GCF_056163025.1. NCBI lineage: Eukaryota > Viridiplantae > Streptophyta > Magnoliopsida > Poales > Poaceae > Triticum > Triticum urartu. Next base: position 341,636,081 of record NC_141873.1, on the reverse strand, counting down.
CCTTTATATGTATTTTGGGTAGAAAAATGTCTATTTCTAACATGGTGTACTTGCTTTGCATGTTAAACAACTCTAAAACATGGTTTAGGGCAGAAAAGTACCAATTCCATAATTTGCATATGAGGATTTTCTGGACTTGTTGCTCGTTGTTCCGGCCTCATTTAAACTTGCCTAGATAAGTAGTTTTCTTATGCTTCACCCTCTTGCCATGTTAATTAACATTTAATATTGTTGGGTACATAAACGAGATCGAACTAAATAACTTGAATGTGGTGTTCCGGCAATATGCCACTCGTTGCATATTGAACTCCACTTAATTTGTAGTATTGTTTGTGCATATTGCCATACCATGCTTCATTAAACCGGACATGCATCATACTTGGTTGTACATCATGCCATGTTCATGTGATGGTTGTTTACTATATGTTGCTTGCTTCTTTTCCGGGTTGCTTCGCTCGTTCGCTTCGGTTTCGTTTCGGAGTTGTGAGGATCCGTTTGACTTCGTCTGTTTGTCTTCTTCATGGACTCGTTCTTCTTCCTTGCGGGATCTCAGGCAAGATGACCATACCCTCGAAATCACTTCTATCTTTGCTTGCTAGTTGTTCGTTCTATCGCTATGCCGCGCTACCTACCATTTGCTATATCATGCCTCCCATATTGCCATGTCAAGCCTCTAACCCACCTTTCCTAGCAAACCATTGTTTGGCTATGTTACCGCTTTGCTCAGCCCCTCTTATAGCATTGCTTGTTGCAGGTGAAGCTAAAGTTTGTTCCATGTTGAAACATGTTTATGTTGGGATATCACAATATCTCTTACTTTATTTAATGCATCTACATACTTGGTAAAGGGTGGAAGGCTCGGCCTTATGCCTGGTGTTTTGTTCCACTCTTGTCGCCCTAGTTTCCGTCATACCGGTGTTATGTTCCTTAATTTTTGCGTCCCTTACGCGGTTGGGTGTGTCGGCGTTCTGGGAACGGGGGTCCCCAGAATTAACTGCCTGCGGCCTGCGGCGTGGCTCAAAGGGGGGGCCCAGCACGGCCCATCTTCATCAACACAGACCCAAGACCCACGCGAGGGGACAAGTCTCGCGGGGCGAACGACACAGAGCTTCCTCAGGCACGACCTCACCAGGCTGGCTCGCGAGGAGGCAGAGAGATCAAGGTGGGGTACCTCACGAGGTGCCCGTGACGCAAGCCATGACGACCAAGGGCGCCAGGTGGACGCCAGCCCGCGCAGTGTCCTCCTTTCCCCTTTGGTGCAAAGGGGGGCAAGCACAGCCGCGGGGTACCGAGGCATCAGGCAAAGGTTGCCATTTCGGTGCAACAAGACCAAGACCAGGAGGATTGCGAGACGGAGGTCATCGTGGAGCCCAAGACGGCGTCACCACCAGAGCTTTGTGCAGGCAAGGACCAACTTTAGTCAGGATAAGTGTACCAGATGTTCCCTTTCAAAATGGCCAATTGTTGGCGCCCTTCCCGCTCAATATTTGGGAAGAGGCCCAGGGCCATTGCCTATAAATAGGACCAGCCACCCACAAAGAGGTTAGAGGTTAGAGGTTCGAGGGTTCGAGATCGGGTATCGAGGATCAAGGATCGGATCGAAATCAGAGAGAGAGAAGGGTGACTGAACTCCTCCTAGCAGTTCGTCCCCCCCCAGCCAAGAGCAGACCCTCGCGAGGCTGTTCTTCCTTGTATTGTTCATCATCATCAGCCCAAGAGGCAATCCACCACACCACACACTGGAGTAGGGTATTACACCACAACGGTGGCCCGAACCAGTATAAATCCTGTGTTTCTTGTGCTGTTCTTTCCTTAGCTTAGATCTTAGCGAGGCGGAGGGGTGCAGGTAGGTAGGAGGCGAAATCTCCGCGCGCACCCCAGTGTTCGAACCTCAAGGGTCTGCCGGAACCCGAAATCTGATATTTGGCGCGCCAGGTAGGGGTGCGTCGGAATCCACCTTCTACCGCTTCGTGCCCCGTCGCGTCGTCATCACCATGTCCGACGACCAGGCGGGCAACCCAGATCCATGGGCGGCGTGGCCCGCCCGCGCAGAGCCACTCGCCTCGGGCGACCCCGTGCCCCAGGCAGCTCGTGGTCCGCAGGGCGCTGCGGGCTGTGGGCAACGCGGACAGGCTTCAACAGCTCTCACACTGCGGCAGGCGCGGTCGGCAGCAAGGGCCTCCAATCACGCCGCGACCACGACACCGTACACCCGCCGGGAGCAGGCGAACTCGAGGGCCGCGCTCACGGTGGCCCGAGAGCTGCTGCAGGGCAGGCTGCTGGAGGACGGCCGCGACGTGCTGCTGGAGCGGGTGGCAGAGCTCCTGGGCTTCGCCGCCTCGGGGGCTCACCCCTTCTGCACCCAGCTCCCATCTCAAGCCCAGGGCGGCCCGCGCGGGGGCTCTGCGCGCGCCCTCGGGCTCCAAGGCTACTCCAACGCCAGCGAAGCTGTCAGCACCGGACCGGCGGCGGCGCTGCCCCCGCTCCTGGTCCGCGAAGAAGGACCCGACGCGACCCGCGGCCCTAGTGGACAGCCGCGCTGCCAGTCCACGGTGGGCGCGTCAGGCAGGACCACGTGGCACGCGGAGCACTACGGCATGGCCTTCGGGATGACGACGCCAGAAGAATACGTGCCCCTCATGATGGACCAAGGACACCCTCACGAGGGCGAACAAGGCTCGCTCCTCAGCCCAAGCTGGGGGGACGAGGCGCCAGAAGCTGAGCCTTTCCAGGAGCCCTGGGACGGTCCCACTGGCCACGCTGGAGGCAACAATTATCGGGTACCGCTAATTCCTCAGGAGCAGGCATACGCTAATCATGGATTGCAGGAGGTGCAGGTCACCACAGCAAGCAGCTGCCCTGCTCCCACCGTCTCCTACCCCTCGGGAGGAGGGCGCAGGGGGCTGCAGGAGAGGGACCGAGATCCGACATCACCACCACGGCGTTCGGAGCAAGGTGTCCTTAGGAGGTAGGCCCTCTGCTGGGGAGGTGCCTCAGGGCCTGCCCCTGGCGGAGGACCCGTGGTCGTCGGGGGAACCGCTGGCGACCGCTCTACCCCATCGGCGGCGTCCTGGTTTCCGGTCGTCGTTGATGGCACTAGAGTGTGGCGCAAGGCGGGGCCCTCGTCTGGCGATATGAAGCAAGGCCGGTACCTGTGAAGAAGGCCCAGTGCCCGTGAAGCTCGCCACCCCGTGACACTCTCACGTAATAATGAGTGGGGATGTACACGCCCCGGAGTCTCAGGGGTGCCGGCCTCAGGCCCTGGGGCTCCCTCCCACGCCCAGTGGCAGCACTTAGCTCCGCGCTGGTGAGAAGACGTCCAAGACTAGATTAGGTGCCGGACGCGGCCTTTTGTCTGCTTTCATTGCTTTTCCCTTTGGTTGTCACTTTCCCCCGCTGGATTCAAGTTGGATTCGAATTTGAGATTAGCGTGTGTTCGGGGAAGGGGTGCTTAGTCTCGTTCGAGCAATTCCTCGCGTTTTGGTTACCACTTCACCTCAGCTGCCTCCCCTCGTGAGCCCCTCGCGAGCCGGGTCAGGCCTAGCTTGCGCGCAACCCAGACTACCGCCGCCGCGTCCTCTCAGGAGGGTGTTTTACTGCAGGTCCTACGGATTCAATAAGGGAACACTCAGGACACCACAGCCTCCCACAGGCTACCTCAGGGCCAGCACGGGACAAAGGTAAACTAGCCGACCAACGCGTCGCTTAAGCCAACCACTTGGCGCGGGCGCATGGGCAATGTAGCGTCTACTAATACGATGAACACAAGTTTTACATGAGGGGCTCCCCCTCCAAAAATGCTTTCACAGCCATCAGGCCAAAACCTGAGTTCTATTCATGCAAGGTAAGGAAGCAGGAACGATGTACAATCAGTCGGATAAATCCCCCAATGCGTCCTCAGGAGCACCACCCGAGCCGTTGCTGGCATCGCTGAACTCGCCATCGCTGTCCGCGTCGCCGCCAGCGGCGTCAGGGCCGTTCACCACACCACCCTCGTCGGCAGCCACGATGACGCCGTCATTGTCTGAAGCAAAGGCCCTGATAAGAGCATCCACATTGTCCTCCACCCAGTGCGCCAGGTCGTCTTGGACGGCCTGGGGGACTGGGGCGATGGCGGCATCAAAGTAGGGATCCATGTTCCGGAGATGGCTGAAGACGCGAGAAAAGGCGCGCCCGAGCAGGGCGCGACTCCTCTCCTCCACCAACCTGTCAGCCCTGACCGACCGCGCCTCCAGCTGCGTCACCACGTCGGTGAAGAACTGAAGATTGCCGGCGTAGTTGATTGCGTGCGGCTCGCCAACAGCCGCCTCGCAGATGTTGCCCAAGGCTGTGCTGGCTCTCTCCCGGAGCGTGGTGAGCATGGGGCCGTGCTCATGCTCCAGGATCCGCCGCTGACGTATCTCGTCCGCATTCTGGCGTGCGACGACCTCAGCCTCCTCCACCCGCTGGCAAAGAAGGAGCACCTCGGCCTGGGAGGTGGTTAACTCACCTTGCACCACCTCAAGGGCGGCCCGGAAAGCATCGGCCCGCCGCGTCGCCTCCTCCAGTTTGGCCCTCAAGGCAGCAGTCCTGCCTTCAGCCTCGGTCCGGATCAACCCCAGCTTCTCCTCGAACTCGTGCTCGAGGTTCAAACGCGCCATTGCCACCCGACGTCCGACCTCCTCCAGGAACGGGCTTCCTGCGCAGCGGCATCATCCTCCGCCTGCGTCACCAAGCACTCCCTCGTCTCCAGACGCTCGTACTCGAGGGTACGTTCGGCGGCTTCCAGCGTCAGCGCCTCCTCACGCTTCTGGAGCTCTGCTGAGTCGCCAGAGGCCACCTTCATCGATGCAAGGGCCGCCTCGCGCAGCTCCACCCGCTCCTCCAGTGAGTGGCACCAGGCCAGGAGCTCCCGAGCCCGCTCCTCCACCGCCTTTCGCCGCCGGTCAGCTTCCCGGGCCTCCTCAGCGGCCCAAGATCGGGCCTCCCGGGAGGCCACCAGCGACGCCTTGGCCTCTGCGTCGTCAAGATCGCGCTGACGGCGCGCAAGGGCGATGGCGCCCTCCAGCACGCGCCTCTCTGCAGCCAGGCGCAGGCCCTCGGCCTCAAGGCGCGCGTCTTCATCAGCAAGCTCCTCACCAAGCAGGCTCACCACGTCAGCCGCCCTTCGAAGGAATCCTTGGCGAAGAGCGCGATGCTCTTGGGCGCGCTCGAGCACGTCTTCCACACCATCATCTGCGCTGAGCAAGCGCCAGGGGCCACGAATCAGCACTCCCCCTCCGGGCAGGGGGCTGGGGGCTGGCACCCTCGCGACGGCCGGGCACGCCCCGCTAGAAGCCCGGCCTGGAGCCAGCCCGTCCCCAGATGAAGAGCGCAGGGAGCGCCTCAGCCAATCGCAGTCCATGACCAGGCGAGAAGTCCACGGCAGGCTGGCTATGCCACGAGAAGGCCCGCAAAGGAGGATCGCGAGGTGCGCAGGGCCACAATGCGCCTCGGGACGGTTCGCCTCTCCGATCGCCCTCACCACAAGGGCTCTGCTGCTCGGAGCGCTTGAGGACGGCGGAGGGGGCGAAGCCAAGGGGGACGGCACCTCAGCCATCTCTGCAAGCTCGTCTGGAAGGGGCCTGCGGAGCAAGGATCAGTAAAAGCAACAGAAGGATCGGGAGCCGGGAAAGGAGAAGACTTACTCATCAGTGGAGAAGTACTTCCTACGCTTCAGCAGGCGACAAGGGTAATCGTCGCCCAGGGCCTCCCTTCTCTTCCGGAGGGCCTCAAAGTCCACGCGGAAGCGGCCCAAGAGTCGAGCGCAGGGATCAACCTGCGACGAAGACGGAGCGTCAAGGCGATCTGCGTCAGGGGCGCCTGCCTGATGCGCGCTGCCAATCGCCTCGCCAAGAGAAGCAAATGGAGCCTCAGGGGCCTCAGTCGCAGGCGCTGAGCGCAGCTGCTTGTCACCCTCAGCCTTAGCGGCACGGGCCCCAAGAGCTGCTCCCTCATGAGCATCGCCCTGCGCTGTCACCCCGCCGGGAGCCCCCTCGGCCTCTGGCGCCTCATGCCTCCCTGCTCCGCCATTTGAGGAAGAGTTGCCTTGGCCGACTGGAAGAGCAGGCACCATCACTGGGTTATCGCGAGGCCCCTGGAGGCCGGCGGGGCGCGGCCCCCACTCATCAAAGATAGGCATCTGATTCACAAAATCGCCCCTGCTCTGGCAGAGGTACAGCAAGGCCCCTCCCTGCTGGATGCTGCCAGGGTTGGGCTCTCCAGTCAGGGTCAAGAGCTCTGTCCTCAGCACTTCAGGCGTCAGGTCCTCTTCCTGGAGCCTCATACGATCATCGCGCCCGCTGAAGACCCACATCCGGCGGGAGTGGCGTTGGAGAGGAGCAACGCGGCGTAGCAGGAACTCCTTCACCACCTTGGACGCTGTCACGCCAAGCGACCTCAAGAACGCGATGCGGTGCCAGACGAAGACAAGCCGGGGGGTCTCGAGCGTCTCCTGGCCCCAGCCCAAATTGGGGACAGCAGGCGAAGTTGGCTCCGATAGCAGGGGGCTGGGCAACCCTGCATCCACATACAGCCACCTCTCGCGGAACCCAGCCGCGGGCAGAGGGAGCTTGAAGTCAATCCCAGAGGCCGCTGTCTCAGATGCGGCAACGAAGCTCACGCACGCCGGCCATTGGGTAGGGTTGACAAGGCGCAGCGAGAAGAAGTGGCGCAGCAAGGCAACCGAAGGAAGGATGCCCATCATAGCCTCGCAAACAAAGGCGAAGACCGAAAGGAGGATGATGGATTCAGGACCCGGATGCATCATGTGGATCTGATAGTGAGAAAGCACGGCATTGAAGAAATCAGAAAAGGGAGGAACCAGACCCGCCCACAGGGCGTCGGCAAAATACGGGACCTCGGTGACTATCCTGTCGATGGAGAAGTGGGACGCGGGCCAGGTCGTCGTCCTTCCTCATTTGTTGAAGATAGTGGCCAGAGCCGAGCTGACCTTGCCCAAGCCCTCGACAGGGGACGCCAACGGCGGCGGGCAAGGCGGAGGCACGGGTTTCTTTCCTCTTCCCTTCTTCGTCAGAGCCATGGCGATGGAAGGGGGGAAGGTTCGAGATTGGGTTGAAAACAGAAGCTGGAGTTCGAGCGGAGGAAGGGCAGAGGGCGCTCGAGCAACAGAAAAGGGAGTGGCTGTGTACAACTACGAATCTGCCTAGCATGGCGCAAAATAAGGGGGGCGTGGGGGAACAGTGCCGCCCACGTCCAATCGACCGCCACGGGGCGCCCAAGGCTGCAGGATGCTAGGGCCCGCGGTGCTTCGCTCTTGCCCTTCCGCCTCCCTGCACGGCCAAGTCCGGGCACGCCTTGGGCCCGGGGGCTACTGTCGGCGTTCTGGGAACGGGGGTCCCCAGACTTGCCTGCCTGCGGCCTGCGGCGTGGCCTAAAGGGGGGGCAGCATGGCCCATCTTCATCAACACAGACCCAAGACCCTCGCGAGGGGCCAAGCCTCCCGGGGCGGACGACACGAAGCTTCCTCAGGCACGGCTTCACCAGGTTGGCTCGCGAGGAGGCAGAGAGATCAAGGCGGGGTACCTCACGAGGTGCCCGTGATGCAAGCCATGACGACCAAGGGCGCCAGGCGGACGCCAGCCCGCGCAGTGTCCTCCTTTCCCCTTTGGTGCAAAGGGGGGCAAGCGCAGCCGCGGGGTACCTAGGCATCAGGCAAAGCTTGCCATTTCGGTGCAACAAGACCAAGACCAGGAGGACTGCAAGACGGAGGTCATCGTGGAGCCCAAGACGGTGTCACCACCAGAGCTTTGTGCAGGCGAGGACCAACTTTAGTCAGGATAAGTGTACCAGATGTTCCCCTTCAAAATGGCCAATTGTTGGCGCCCTTCCCGCTCAATATTTGGGAAGAGGCCTAGGGCCATTGCCTATAAATAGGACCAGCCACCCACAGAGAGGTTAGAGGTTAGAGGTTAGAGGTTCGAGGGTTCGAGATCGAGTATCGAGGATCAAGGATCGGATCGAAATCAGAGAGAGAGAAGGGTGACTGAACTCCTCCTAGCAGTTCGTCCCCCCAGCCAAGAGCACATCCTCGCGAGGCTGTTCTTCCTTGTATTGTTCATCATCATCAGCCCAAGAGGCAATCCACCACACCACACACTGGAGTAGGGTATTACACCACAACGGTGGCCCGAACCAGTATAAATCCTGTGTTTCTTGTGATGTTCTTTCCTTAGCTTAGATCTTAGCGAGGCGGAGGGGTGCAGGTAGGTAGGAGGCGAAATCTCCGCGCGCACCCCAGTGTTCGAACCTCAAGGGTCTGCCGGAACCCGAAATCCGACAGGGTGTTATGGGAACCCCTTGACAGTTCTCTTTGAATAAAACTCCTCCAGCAAGGCCCAACCTTGGTTTTACATTTTCCTAACAACCTATTACCCTTCCCTTGGGTCGGCCAACCCGAGGGTCATCTTTATTTTAACCCCCCCCGGGGGGGGGCAGTGCTTCTCCAAGTGTTGGTCCGAACCGAGCCGCCTGCGGGGCCACCTCGGGGAAACTCGAGGGCTGGTTTTACTCGTAGCCTATTTCATCTGGTGTTGCCCTGAGAACGAGATATGTGTGACTCCTATCGGGATTGTCGGCACATCGGATGGCTTTGCTGGTCTTGTTTTACCATTGTCGAAATGTCTTGTAACCGGGATTCCGAGACTGATCGGTTCTTCCCAGGAGAAGGAATATCCTTCGTTGACCATGAGAGCTTGTGATGGGCTAAGTTGGGACACCCCTGCAGGGTTTTGAACTTTCGAAAGCCATGCCCGCGGTTATGGGCAGATGGGAATTTGTTAATGTCCGGTTGTAGAGAACTTGACACTTCACTTGATTAAAATGCATCAACCGCGTGTGTAGCCGTGATGGTCTCTTTCCGGCGGAGTCCGGGAAGTGAACACGGTTCTTGTGTTATGGTTGTACGTAAGTAGCTTCAGGATCACTTCTTGATCACTTCTAGTTTACGACCGTTGCGTTGCTTCTCTTCTCGCTCTTATTTGCGTATGTTAGCTACCATATATGCTTAGTGCCTGGTGCAGCTCCACCTCATTACCCCTTTCCTACCCTTAAGCTTAAATAGTCTTGATCTCGCGGGTGTGAGATTGCTGAGTCCTCATGACTCATAGATACTTCCAAACAGTTGCAGGTGCCGATGATACCAGTGCAGGTGACGCAACCGAGCTCAAGTGGGAGCTCGATGAAGATCTTGATCGTTGTTTTGTTTCGTTTCCTGTTGATTAGTAGTGGAGCCCAGTTGGGAAGATTGGGGATCTAGCAATTGGGGTTGTCTTCTTTTACTTTGGTTCCATAGTCAGACCTTGATTGTATTCTGGATGATGTATGTATAACTTATATTTGTGTGAAGTGGCGATTGTAAGCCGATTCTTTATCCCTTTCTTATTCAGTACATGGGATGTGTAAAGATTACCCCTCTTGCGACATGCCTACCATGCGGCTATGCCTCTAAGTCGTGCCCCGACACATGGGAGATATAGCCGCATCGTGGGTGTTACAAGTTGGTAATCAGAGCCATCCCCGACTTAGGAGCCCCCTGCTTGATCGAATCGCTGACGTTGTTGAGTCTAGAACAAAACGTTTTGACTCTTAGGATTATATATATCGGAGAGTAGGATTCTTTTTACTCCTCGGTCCCTTTGTCGCTCTGGCGAGGCCTCCTGACGTAGAGTTTTGACTCTTCTCTCCTTAAATTTCACCAAAAAAATTAGGATCACGCGGGTATCTTGGAATCGTTCCGATAGTTCTGTGACGAGAACATTGTTCTTGGTGCCTCTTGACATTTAGGGGTTGTGGCAGTGTCCCGGGGAGTTGAGCTCCGAGGTGTTGTGGTCACAATTTTATCGTTGTAGTTCTGGAATACCTGAGTTCGCCGACATCGAAAATCTTTTTTATGCAGTTGTTGGTGAGATAACCTCGACGCCACCCAGTACTGGGGCGGGAGTTCGGGAGTATTGCCATAACTCGTATAACGGATGCTTTTCGAAGGTTGAGGTAAACGATTTCCGAAGGTTTCTTGGTTATGTGTTGAAGGATGGATATAGCTGGATGTAGGTATTGTTATTTTGGGGTGATATATTATGCTTCCCCTGTATCCCCAACACCTGATTGCATAACCAGAAAGTTTCGGGAGTTTATAAGTGAGAATTCCAATATCTCGTAGGATATCTTTCCAACAGACACATGATACGATTTGGGGTCTATCATATATTTGTTTCCGGCTTATTCTACGAGTCAATCCTTTGTTTTGTTTTGAGTTGCGGTATTCAAGTTGCTTCAATGTCAAGTGTTGATTACATACCTTTTCGAAGCGGTGTTCTCATATTTCTATGTGAATACTAATCCTTCATGATAATAGAGATTGTCATGTCAATCCTTTTCAACCGGCATGTTTCTCTTCAAGTGGATCCGATCATTTTCAACAACCGCAATATCACTTCTCGGTTTTCCCCAACATTGTTCGCTTCATCTGTCCCCAAGTTTTCTTTGTTTTCCCTCCTTCCCACCCTTTTCTTTTTCTTCAAGGACTAAGATTCCTTATTCAAGTATCCTTTTATCGATGAGAATTCTCTTCATTCTTTTCCTTCAATGTTCTTACCCGGTGGTTCCCTTGAAGCTGCCCTACAAGTTCATCATTCCTCGTTTCTTTTATCTTCTCCGATGGATTCAAGTCAAGTTTTCGGTGTTGATCATATTCCCTTCCTTGTTCCAAGTGTTTTCGTATGCGTGTATCTCTTAATCATTCACTTCTCGCTATTCAATTGTTCTGGAGTGCTGAAAATATCTCAGAAGATTCGTGTTTCCACTCTACATTCGTTCAACCTATTTCGAGGGTGTTATCTCATTCAATCCATTTAATTCAACCGGTGCAATCTCTCTCTCGAGCAATCATTTCAACAGTGTTTCTCTGGAGTGGGCCCTAACCCACAGGTCTTTTCCCAGGATCTTACCTGACTCTTCTAATTTTTTCTGGAGTTATTTTCAAATTCATTTCAAAGTTTGATGTAAGAATGAATTGTCATCAGTCAAATGTCTTTCACCAAGGTCTTTCAAATTCTTCATTGTTGGTTCAACCTTTCTATTCTTCATCCCGGAGTATCTCAACAAATTCATGGTGGTGTTTCAGCCCATAACCGGGGACACGACTAACCATGATTAGTTTGTACACTTTCCAGAGGTTTGCGCACTTTTCCCCACAAGACTCGATCTCCTCCGTTGGGTTTCTCGCACTACATGGTGTTTGAGAAACGGATGACCAAGACACAGTCTTTCAGAAGCATTAACTCTTTCTCTGGGTAGACAGTTACACCTACTTTCCCTCTACATCTGCTAGCCTACCACTTAAAGAGGTCACACAACATACTCAACTATGCCAGAGCCCATAATGGCTTGTGGCTGCACACGGAAGTTTCTAGCATGAATAATCTTATGATCCCTTTGAGCCTGGGTGGCAGACCGTAGGATGATCACACAGGTACTCCAGGATATCCTAGGACAACACTGGATTCTCCAGGTGCCCACAAGCAATCCACCCAGATGTGTATTAAAGTTGCTACCTTAAGTTGAACCATTAATTAACAACTCACATCTGTCATGGATACTCTCAAACCCAATCCACGTCTGCGAGCATAGCATGGCAATATAAGCATAACGTAGAAGTAACTCCCAAGGGTTTGATAATAAAACAGGTAATAGGTTCTACCTCATCATCTACTTCCCATTACCCACAAGTTAATCACAACCTAATCATGTAGTGTTTGAGGATTGTAGCTAATGCACAAAAACTAGGTATGAAAAGAGTATGATCAATGTGTTACTTGCCTTGCTGATGATATGCAAATCCTAAAGACTCATAGTAGCACGCTTCGCACTCCAGGAATTCTATCGCAAACGAACAATAGCATACATAAGCAATCAAGCAAACATGCACGGGTCAAACTCAAATAAGAAGATCTAACCAGAAAGTTCAACTGAAGAACTCCGGTTTGCAAAAAGAATCAAATCAAACGGAGCAACGAAACTCAAACCACGAAAGAAACAAGATCCGTTTACTAATCTGGACTAAAGTCAAATTTTACAGTACCAAAATCTTGTTCAAGTTGGTTAAACAGAAAGACGGCTTCGAGACGAAGATCTAGGCGCTTGTTTCACCTGATTTGGATAAACAAGCGAAAAGATAAACTAAAAAGAAGATCAGGGCAAAAATCATGATCGAAAATAATCGCGGGAAAACCCTGAAAAATAAAACGAGATGAACAGGCTAACGAACGAACATTCGCTGTCTGCGGCTAACTGACGAACATCGTTGTTAAAACGAACGTACTGACGAACGTCTGCTAAACAACTAAACCGAGAAAACCGAACCGATAAAATTAAAAAAACGCATCTAGGGTTTAAAAAAACCGGGCTTTTTTACCTAAAACAAAAAACCGGCGGCTCGGAGTGGATTGGGAACGGCGGCGGCTCCGACGGCTTGCGGCGGCTCCAGCAAGGTGAGGCAGGTGGGGCGCGGGCGGCGGCGGAGCGGCACGGCGGAGCGCGGGCAGCGGCGGCGGCGCTCGTGAGGTGGCGGCGAGGCGAGGCAGGCGGCGGCTCCGGCTTTGGGGCTCTATGGGGCCCCGAGTCGACTTTTAAAGGGGGGGAGGTGGCGGCTTGGGGGAGGGGTGGCGTCGGCGTCGGCTCGGACTCCCTCGAGGAGTCCAACTCGGGGACGAAGGCGATGGCGGCAACGGAGTGGGCCGGCTGGGCTTTCGGCCCAGTCGGTCCAAAGCAAAACCTTTTTTTAACTGCTTTCGCCGGAAAAATCCTAGAAAATAAAATAAAAATCTAAAATGCATATTTCACCATCTAAATAGAATATTTAGAACAAAGTGAACATTTTCTTAGCCCTAAAATGCAATTTGAAAAAATGCATATTTTTCTAATTCAAATAAAATTGCAATATAATTCAAATAAAAATACTTATTTGATTTTAGTATTTTTCTTCCAATATTTCAGTCATTTTGGAGAAGTCATATTATCTCCTCTCATATATTTTTAATATGAAGTATTTTTGGAGAGGAAAAATAATTAAAACCAAATGATCCTTGTTTCGATATTTGAAAAAAAAACAAATATGAAAAACGTGAAATCCCCAACTCTCTCCGTGGGTACTTGAGTTTCTTAGAATTTCGAGGATCGCAAAATGAAATGAAATAAAATATGATATGCATGGATGACCTATGTATAACATTCCAAATTGAAAATCTGGGATGTTACAGCCATAGCCGCACGTAAGCAAGTGCCTCCTTATTACATACAACTGTAATATTTTTTGCTTCCTCCTGGTTTCCTGACATCACTGTCCCACACCATTGTCATCCTATGTAGTCAATAAACGAGAGAATTGCACAAGGAGCGGCCGACAGCTGGGACCAAGCAGCTCGAGCAGTATTTGTCTTTTTGAGGTGTGAGCACTTCAGAGTTTTTTTTGAGCGATGTTTTCGTTGTTGTTTAGAGGACAGCAGGGTATTAACTGGGCGGGCTGTGGCCCGTCTAGCCCAGGCCAGATATCCTGCCCAGATATTATTATTTTCAAGCTGAAAATGGCTAGCCCGGCTATACTTTTTTTGAGGAATACCCAGGCAAGGTCAACTTGTTATTCTCCGCTCCGCTGGGCTGCAAATCCTTCCTAGGAGGGATGCATTAGGCTTAACAAGAAAATGGGCTTTAAGAAATAATAAATGGGATGTAATTATAAAAACTTGGTAGTAACTATAAAAAATGCACCAAACACGTAATTACTTTATAAAATAATATTTATGAATTTTGAAAATTTTAATTTCATTAATTGTTGCACGCGCAATGTTTCATTCGATTTTTACGTAATACAAATTTATATTGAAATTGTATTTAATCTGACTAGAAATTTCAGGATAAAAATATTTCGGATCCCATCAAAATGTGGGAAATTTTATTGAATTCTGTTTTGAACGGTTGGTTGAAATTATTAATCGTTGTCCTAGCTAGAAAATGGGCTGTACTTTTAACAAACTGTAAATGGGCTGTAGTAAATTCCATTAGAATTCAAAAATGGGTTGTACATTCTTACAAATCGCAAATGGGCTATAAGTTCTCTGCCACACACTTGTGGGCCTACTAAGTTGAGACATATGCAAGGCTTTGTCAACTTATAGTCAACACACGGTTCTAGCAGCAGTGTCCGTTGGATGTCCATCCAACGGATGTCGTGCTTCCTCTTCAATCTCGGATATTCTAGCTTCAGCCGCCCAAAAAATGATTCCTCCCCCTAACATCTGGGACGCACCGTTTCGGAGGCTGACCTGTGGGCCTACTAAGTTGACGCATACCAAGGGCTTTGTCAACTTAGTCAATATAAACGATTCTAGCTACGGTGACCATACAATGTCCATCCAACGGCCATTGTGATTCTTTAACCTCTGGTCTTCTTGCTCCAGCCGCCCAAAGTAGCGCCGGTCGTGTCGCCTGCTCCTGCCTCCCGTGGCCGGCTGTGCTGCTGCGGAGGCCTCGCCTCCCCCTGCCACTCCCACCGCTGGCCAGGCCCTGCGGCGACGGCATCCTCACACCGCAGCCGAACCAGTGAACCCTTGTACTCCTCTCCGCGTGGGCATCCACTGTCGCGTCTTCCCCGGCTCTGCGTCGTCCCCTTCCTAGGCCTCGCCGTCGTCCACTGCCTTGGTGCTCTCGGCGCGGCGTGGTCAATGTGGTCAATGACCGACTTCCATCAGAAGAGTACTGTACGTGGAGAGGCTGACAACTGGGTCCACGACCGCAGCAAGGAAGTGCCTCCTTATTATGCGAAAAATAATTATTCCTTCACCTGACAGCAGGGACCCACCGCACGGGCCACCGTATTTCGCGAAAAAAAACATTTCCCCTTGACTGCTGGGACCCACCCGCTACATCTTCGCATGCAAGGAAGTACCTGACAGTCGGGACCCACCCAGTCGAAGCGTACGTAGCATTGTCATTCTGGTCACGAATGTGTATGTACATACTGGTCGATTGGTCTGTTTGCAGGCTGCAGCGATGAACCGTGGCCGTGTAAGGAAGGGCACGTGTGGTATTAGAGGCGCGCACGTGTGGTAGTAGAGGCGCGCATTAGAGTGTACACGTACGTACAGCGGCCAGGGTGCAAGAAAGAAAATACGGCCACGTACGTACATACGGGTGGAGTCTCGAACGCCTACTCGTGCATATGTACGGCCAGGGCTCATGCACATGGCTGGGTCAGAACGAAGAAATTGTGTCATCGTCATGTTCATGGGGAGCCAACCGTCTAGGTCGGAACGGAATGCGTCGTCGCGTTCATCGAGAGCCAACCGGCTTGGACGGAAAAGTTGATGGAAATGAGGTCTGGCGTACCGCAGAACGGAGGAAACGTCCTTGTTTGACCAGCCACGGTCGAAACGGGAACTTTTCATCAGGAAGGGTTTGGTGTACCGCAAAACGGAGGAAACAGACTTCTATTGGACCTCTTACGGTCGAAACGGGGTCCTGTTGACCGGGAGGGGTGTGGCGTACCGGAAAACGGAGGAAACGGACTTGTGTTGGAGCGCTACGGTCGAAACGGGGGTCCTGTTCATCGGGAGGGTTGTGGTGTACCGCAAAATGGGACTCCATAGGCTACTATTCATCCACCGTCGACCTCCTCCATCCTCCACGGGCTACTGTTCATCCACCATCAACCTCCTCCGGCCTCTACCTGCGAGTGTTCATCCACGGGCTCTTGTTCATCCAGCCTCCACCGTGCGCTCCTCCACGGGCTACTATTCAACCACCCCTCCACGGGCTACTGTTCAACCACCCGTCCACGGGCTACTGTTCAACCAGCCCTCCATGGGGTCCTGTTCATCCAGCCCTCCATGGGGTCCTGTTCATCCACCGGCTCGATCGATCGAGGTACTATTCATCCAGCGGCAACGGCCTCTACTACCAAGGGTTCATGTTCATCTAACCCCCCACCGGGAACTATTCATCCAAACCCCCTCAACAACACTCACTGTTCATCCAGGGAAGGAGGCAACAGTGTTCGATCGGCTTCAGTTAGCAGCAGTAGCTGTCGGATTTCGGGTTCCGGCAGACCCTTGAGGTTCGAACACTGGGGTGCGCGCGGAGATTTCGCCTCCTACCTACCTGCACCCCTCCGTCTCGCTAAGATCTAAGCTGTGGAAAGAACAACACGAATGACACAGGGTTTATACTGGTTCGGGCCACCGTTGTGGTGTAATACCCTACTCCAGTGTGTGGTGTGGTGGATTTCCTCTTGGGCTGATGATGATGAACAATACAAGGAAGAACAGCCTCGCGAGGGTCTGCTCTTGGCTGGGGCGATGAACTGCTGGGAGGAGTTCAACCACCCTTCTCTCTCTCTCTCTCCCTGATTCTGATTCTCTCCTCTCTCTCTCTTTCTCCGTCCCCTTCCTTCTCTCTTTCTCCGCTCCCTTTGTTGTGGGTGGCTGGTCCAATTTATAGAGGCCCTGGTCCTCTTCCCAAATATCGAGCGGGAAGGGAGCCAACAATGGCGGGCTAATTTGAAGGGGGACAGCTAGTACCAGCTATCCTGACAAAAGTAGTCTTCGCCTGCACAAAGCTCTGGTGGTGACACCGTCTTGGGCTCCACGATGACCTCCATCTTGCAGTCCTCCTGGTCTTGGTCTTGTTGCACCAAAATGGCAACCTTTGCCTGATGCCTCGGTACTCCGCGGCTGCGCTTGCTCCCTTTGCACCAAAGAGGAAAGGAGGACGCTGCGCGGGCTGGCACCCGCCTGGCGCCTTTGGTCGTCATGGCTTGTGTCACGGGCACCTCGTGAGGTAGCCCGCTTTGATCTATCCGCCTCCTCGCGAGCCAGCTTGATGAGGCCGTGCCTGAGGAAGCTTCGCGTCGTCCGCCCTGCGAGGCTTGGCCCCTCGCGAGGGTCTTGGGTCTGTGTTGGTGAAGATGGGCCGTGTTGGGCCCCCCTTTGAGCCACGCCGCAGGCCGCAGGCAGGCAAGTCTGGGGACCCCCATTCCCAGAACGCTGACAGTAGCCCCCGGGCCCAAGGCGCGCCCGGACTTGGCCGTGCAGGGAGGCGGAAGGGCAAGAGCGAAGCGCCACGGGCCCTAACAGCCTGCGGCCTTGGGCGCCACGTGGCGGTTGATTGGACGTGGGCGTCTCCACTTCCCCATGGCGCCTCGGCCACTGCACGGATTGGGCAAGTCCCTGCATGCAAAGCGGGTCATGATTACCTGTGATCGTGGAGGTCGACGGTTGGCCTTCGCCGGCTATAAGTACGGAACGGCGTGTGCCCTTCCAGTCCATCCCTCCTTGCTTCTCCTTCTTCCCGGTCCTTGCTCCGTCTTGCTGCGATGGCTCCGATCCGCCGGTTCTTGACGGCAGAGAAGGGAAAGGCTCCCCGAGAGGAACCTGACCCACTCCCGCCAAAGAAACGGCTCGTCCTCTATGGCCCGGACGAGGGGGCCCATCAGGTGGTGCCGAGGCCTTGGTGCGTGCGGGCACCGCCGGGGTTCCCGCTTCCCTTGTATGCCCACATCGAGGGCCCTGAAGGAGCTGATGCTGATCGCCACAGGCGGCGCCACCGTCGGCGTCGACGGGTCATGAAGGTGTGGGTCATCCCCCCTGGGGTCCACACCGAGGGCTCCTCTCGAGAGCTCGTGCTCCACGTCGACATGCCTCCTCAGTCTTGGATTCGCCTTCCTCCCTTCTTCGCCTCCATCGTCCCGCAGGGAGAGCCCCTGGAGCTTTGGCTGCAGCATGCCGGCTGCAGCACCCTCGCGACCGAGGCAAAGGTCGCGGTCGTTGCCCCGGACGAGGTCTTCATGACTCGAGGCTGGAGCGAAATCGCCCGGGTTTGCAGGACAAGAGGCGCCTTCGCGATCCACTTGGAGTACGACGGTGCTTCGGTGATGTTCTTCAAGGTCTTCGATGCGAACGGGCGCCGGCTGGAATGCTGCCCCGCGAGAGGTGGCCGGGACCCTGCTGCGGCGAGGACTAGGCCCGCCGACCGCTTCCTTGGCGGCTCCTCAGGCGGTGGAGGCGTCGGAGGTTCCAGTGACTCCGGCGAGCTCTTCGCGACTCCGGAGACGAGCGACGACAGCTACGAGCCCCCGAGCCGGCGCCGCTCCTGGAGCAGGGCGGGCTCGTCAGGCCGCCGCCGAGTCTGATCTGGATGGGGTTGGCGCCAGTGCTTGATGGCCCACTATTGGTGATGGCGTCTTCTGCTGGGGCGCGCGTAGTTAGTGTCCCTTTAGGATCTTTTCCCTACGAGGAATCAAGGACGCGTCCCGTGGGGGCTTGTAAGGTGCCTGTGATCCTGTTTTGTTAATACAACCCTTGTCGTAGAAGTGTGCGAGTTGCTCATTCCGTCTTAGCTCTGTCCTCCCTTTCGAACCTCACGAGGGCTTGGTGCTCTGCGCCGACAGGTCCCAGTCCCAAGGCGGCTTCAGCCATCGCTGGTATGCCAGGTCGCGATGCCATGGTCAAGGCCAGGAGGTGAGCGACCCGGAGTCCGGTAAGAGCCCCTGATTCGTGATGATCAGGAGGTCCCCTTTGGCGCTCAAGCAGCCGTCGTTCGGTGAGAAAGGAGAGCGGCGTCGTTAACACAGGATTGCATTAGGTGCGGGGGTGGTGCCACGGTAGCTGGTGCTTCCGGGTGGTGACTTATCTCGAGAATCAGGGGTCGCTCTCTGGTGTGTCGCCGGGTCCGTGCATCGGCAGGCGCGAGGTTGCTCGGCGAGGTCCTCGCGTGTCCCTCCCCTCTCGCCTTTGCTCCCCTTTCTGCTCTACGTCCTCGGGTCCCGGCCCTCGAGCGAGTCTCAGCCGTCGCTGGTATGCCAGGTCGCGATGCCGTGGACAAGGCCAGAGGGTGAGGGCTGGAGAGCCAGTAGGAGCCCTGAGTCGTGATGCTCAGGCACCCCCCCTTTAACGTGCAAGTGGTTCGCGCGGATGAGAGCGAAGGAGACACCGCAAGGGCCTCGCCTGACGCAGCTCCTTCAGGAGATCCTGTAGACCCATCATAGAAAAAACGAGGGGTTGCCATGACAATTGACAGTCAGCCGTTGGCTGCTTCCGAGGGGTACGAGGCACTGAAGGCTTGATGAGGTGGCGCCATGTGGGGCTGCCGCGACCAGAGCTCAGCCATTCAGTTTTGTCGGCGTTGCAGGGACGGACCCATGCGCAAGTGTCATGCCGTTTGAGAGCAGTTCCGTCAGTTGGCGTCAGTTGAGCGGGCAGCTAGGTCAAACACATTAGCCGCGAAGGAGTGGATTCATTCAAATAGATGCTGGGAAGGCGGACATCACTGGGTCTGGCCCGAGCGACTTGGGGATCATGCAGCCCGAGGGGCGCCCCCAACAAGGTAAGCTAACAACATGAAATAAAAGGGATACATGCCGCAGGGACGGACCCACGCGGCCTGGGAATAATGCAGCCCTGGGGGGCGCTCCTAGCTGGATGTGAAACTTGAAAGATGTCACCTGATGACGTTGAGGACGAAGGGGTGTGGGTGTAGCAGACTCGGTGGGCTGCGGAAGCCGATCCTCACGAGCCCCCAGGCCCAGGGGCCTCGGGAGGCTCCGGAGGCGCTGGTGGCTCCCCGCGGACCATCTCCATCTCCGCCAGGGCTGCGGAACGCCTGGCCTCTTGTGCCTCCATGATGCCCCTCATGAGGCGCTGGTACGTGACAGCCGCGTTCGGCAAGCCGTAAGGCATGCGAACGCAGCTGTTGGGCGGACCTCCGCAGCGCCCCACTCGCGAGGGCCAGAGGCGCTCCAGAGAGGCGACTCGGTTGAGCCCTGGTATGTCGATGCAGACGCGCAGCCCACCATCCTCGCCTGGATGGGGAGCCACTGCTGGTAGACGGCGACCGCCTTTCATGACCCTTGACTCCTGTAGCTCATGAATGGCCTTGCTGACGAACTCCTGAGGGTCTGGCTCTCCTTGCCTTACTCCTTCTTTACAGAAACATGCTTCGAAGCACGCCTCCATGTGGTGCCCAAGCGCCTCCCTCGTGACCCTAGCCAGGTCGGTGGCCCTCCAGGGGAGAGCCCCCGAGCCCTGCCTGAGGAGGGTGTCGGGCGCGCTTTCCTATGCGACGGAAGGAGGTTCCCCCTGGGCAGGCACGGGCCCAGAGGGGCCTGCCTCCTGAGGGACCGGGCCGGACAATGTCTTCTTCTTCTTGGGGGCGGTCTCGGGAAGCCTCCTGCTTCCGCGATCCGGGTCTTCTAGTGACGCGGCCTGAAAGGCTCGTTCCAGGGAACACACCGCGTCCTTCTCTTCACAGGGCACCATGATGACTCCGCCACTTCCTGGCATCTTGAGGACGTTGTAGCCGTGGTGAGTTACGGCCATGAACTTGGCCAGCGCCGGGTACCCAAGGATGGCGTTGTATGGCAGGAGAATGTGAGCGACATCGAAGTCGATGAGCTCGGTGCAGTAGTTGTCACGTGCCCCAAAGGTGACAGGGAGGCGGACCTGCCCAATCGGGACCGTGGAGCCGTCGGTGATTCCGGAGAAGGGCTTGGTTGGCTAAAGCTGGCTGTAGGGCACTTGGAGATTGTTGAATGTTTCCACGGACAGGATGCTGAGCCCTGCCCCGCCATCGATGAGGGTCCTGGTGACCACCACGTTGCTGATGATTGGGGAACAAAGCATCGGGAGGACTCCGGCTGTAGCCGCACACTTGAGCTGATCTGCTGAGCTGAACGTGATGGCGCACGCCGACCACCTGAGAGGGCGCGTGGCTTCAAGCCTGGGGAGGACTGCATTCACTTCGCGGGTGAACTGCTTGAAGATGCGTTGAGAGGCTGGGGCCTGAGCCCCGCCTAGGATGCAGGCGATCGCGCGCGGCTCCTGGAAGCCCCCAGCCCCCTTGTCTTGGTGGCGGTCCTCGTTTCTCCTTGGCTGCGGCAGCAGCGGAGGGAGGCCTACGTTGCCATGCGGGCGATCCTCGCAAGGCGGATCCCTCCAGTCTCCCTCACGAGGCGGGTCTTGCCAGCGATCCTCGCGAGGTTGATCGCGCCACCCTTGGCGCGGGCCACGGTCTTCCCAGCGTCCTGCGTTCCTTCCTCCTCCTCGACCGTAGCCCCGGTCACCGCGGTCGGGGCGACGGCCGATCCTTCCTTCTCGCACGGCTCGGAGCTCTTGACATTCGTTGGTGTTGTGGGTGTGGAGGTCGTGGTACACACAGTACCGGCTGCCCTTGGAAGGTTCGGGCTGATCTCTTCCCCGCTTGGTGTCAGGTTCTGCTGCGAGCACGGCAGCCCCCTTGCGCTTCACGTCCTTGGCCTTGGGCTTCTTCTCTTCTGGGTCTGCGGCAGGCAGCTCGAGGAGGGAGAGACGCCCTTCCTCAGCCCTGGCACACTTGGTCTCCAAGTTGAACAACTCCAAGGAAGTGCACAGGTCTTCATGCATCGCCAGCTCCTCCTTCATCTTGACACCGCACACGCCGTCGGAGAAGGCTGAGATGATGGCCTCCTCAGTCACCTTGGGAATCTTGAGGCATGCGTTGTTGAAGCGCTGGATGTACTTCTGCAGGGTCTCCCCGGGTTGTTGCTTGATGCAGCGCATGTCGCTCACGGCGGGTGGCCGGTCGCGAGTACCTTGGAAGTTGGCGATGAAGCGGGTGCGCATCTCGTGCCAGGAGGAGATCGTGCCTGGAGCCAGGTTCAGGAGCCAGGTGCGGGCCCCGTCCTTGAGCGCCATGGGAAACCAGTTCGCCATGACCTTCTCGTCTCCGTTGGCAGCTTCGATGCCTAGCTCGTAGAGCTGGAGGAACTCCACAGGGTCAGCTGTGCCATCGTAACGAGGAGGCAGGTCCGGCTTGAACTTGCCGGGCCACGCGACGCTGCGTAGCTCGGTGGTGAAGGCGCGGCAGTCTGCTATGGCCACGGGAGGCCTTGGGTGACGGAGAGCTTGGTCTTGCATGTCCCCACGCGCTGCAGCTGGGTCTTGACGTGCGGGAGTAGGAGCATGGTCGCGACGTGCTGGAGCAGGGAGCGCCCGGGCAGCTTCTTGCAGGCGAGGGACTTCTTGGCAGCTCTGCTCTTGCCGCGCTGGCACCTGACGGAGCGGGTTCCGCCTAGGGGCCACGCGCCTTGAAGCCATGGCGCCTTCTTGTGGAGGAGGCGGCCGGGGCACCGCCGGAGCTTCGTCGCCCGCGTGGGGCGGGGTGCGGTGCAGCGGAGCGGACGGCGCAGGAGAGCCCCCTGCGGCGCGGACGAGCTCGACGACGCGGTCGAGCCATTCTTCATAGACATCATCGACGGGACGGTAGCGCAGGAGCTCGTTTGCCGCGATGAGCGCAGCTCGAGCCTCCATGGGTGCGCGGAGCGTGCCGGACGAGGAACCAGCTAGGGTGAGCGAGGGAGTAGCGGTGCAGCCGTCTTGCCGCACGGACGGATGCTGAGACGATGCTTGCTGCTCGTCCCTCGCCGGGCCGGTGGCGGCGTTGATGGCAGGTGACGGGGAACGGCGAGGATGCCCGCCGACAGGAGCCGTCTGGGCGACGCGGGAAGCGAGAGCGGCCCGGCGCTCGGCGCGGGCCCGACGAGCGTCAGACATGGGCGCGATGGTCGGAGGAGAACGGGGCGGTGGAAGACGAATTCCGGCGCACCCCTACCTGGCGCGCCCAATGTCGGATTTCGGGTTCCGGCAGACCCTTGAGGTTCGAACACTGGGGTGAGCGCGGAGATTTCGCCTCCTACCTACCTGCACCCCTCCGTCTCGCTAAGATCTAAGCTGTGGAAAGAACAACACGAATGACACAGGGTTTATACTGGTTCGGGCCACCGTTGTGGTGTAATACCCTACTCCAGTGTGTGGTGTGGTGGATTGCCTCTTGGGCTGATGATGATGAACAATACAAGGAAGAACAGCCTCGCGAGGGTCTGCTCTTTGCTGGGACGATGAACTGCTGGGAGGAGTTCAGCCACCGTTCTCTCTCTCTCTCCCTGATTCTGATTCTCTCCTCTCTCTCTCTTTCTCCGTCCCCTTCCTTCTCTCTTTCTCCGTTCCCTTTGTTCTGTGGGTGGCTGGTCCTATTTATAGAGGCCCTGGTCCTCTTCCCAAATATCGAGCGGGAAGGGAGCCAACAATGGCAGGCTAATTTGAAGGGGGACAGCTAGTACCAGCTATCCTGACAAAAGTAGTCTTCGCCTGCACAAAGCTCCGGTGGTGACGCCGTCTTGGGCTCCACGATGACCTCCGTCTTGCAGTCCTCCTGGTCTTGGTCTTGTTGCACCGAAATGGCAACCTTTGCCTGATGCCTCGGTACTCCGCAGCTGCGCTTGCTCCCTTTGCACCAAAGAGGAAAGGAGGACGCTGCGCGGGCTGGCACCTGCCTGGCGCCTTTGGTCGTCATGGCTTGCGTCACGGGCACCTCGTGAGGTACCCCGCCTTGATCTATCCACCTCCTCGCGAGCCAGCCTGATGAGGCCGTGCCTGAGGAAGCTCCGTGTCGTCCGCCCCGCGAGGCTTGGCCCCTCGCGAGGGTCTTGGGTCTGTGTTGGTGAAGATGGGCCGTGCTGGGCCCCCCTTTGAGCCACGCCGCAGGCCGCAGGCAGGCAAGTCTGGGGACCCCCGTTCCCAGAACGCCAACGGTAGCGAAGGAATCACCAGGGTTCAGTTAACAGCAAGGGTTCGATCAATCGCTCGGGTTCAATAATGCGTAGCCTGTAGTGCAATCGCCCGGGTTCAGTTAGAGCCCAACGCCTCGCACACACGCATGTACGTACGAGAGAAACGTGCATCGCTCGGCCCCCGACCACCCACCGTAACCGGGAACTCCCCAATATTTTCCTCGCCCTCGCTTGTACCACGGTTTTTTCTGTCATGGACGGCCCAAAGAATGTCATGCAGCTGCGTCTCCGGCCAGCCCAGGATGAAAAACCCATTTTTTGTCATGATTTTTTATCATAGAAGTAGGACCCCACCACATCTATGATGATATCAGGTTTTGTCACAATTATCGTCATAGAAGTGTCATAAGTATGACAGGAAAAAAATTCGTTCGGCCCAAAATGTCACGGATGTGTCTTTTTTTGTAGTGGTTGCTATTGCTTTCTCCATAACTTATACGTGTTCCTATGACTATGAGATCATGCAACTCCCGTATACCGGAGGAACACTTAGTGTGCTATCAAACGTCACAATGTAACTGGGTGACTATAAAGATGCTCTACAGGTGTCTCCGATGGTGTTTGTTGAGTTGGCATAGATCGAGATTAGGATTTGTCACTCCGAGTATCGGAGAGGTATCTCTGGGCCCTCTCGGTAATGCACATCACTATAAGCCTTGCAAGCAATGTGACTAATGAGTTAGTTGTGGGATGATGCATTACAGAACGAGTAAAGAGACTTGCTGGTAATGAGATTGAACTAGGTATTGAGATACCGACGATCGAATCTCGAGCGAGTAACATACCGATGACAAAGGGAACAACATATATCGTTATGCGGTTTGACCAATAAAGATCTTCGTAGAATATGTAGGAACCAATATGAGCATCCAGGTTCCACAATTGGTTATTGACAGGAGATGTGTCTCGGTCATGTCTACATAGTTCTCGAACACATGGGGTCCGCATGCTTAACGTTCGGCGATGATCGGTATTATGAGTTTATGCGTTTTGATGTACCGAACGTAGTTCGGAGTCCCGGATATGATCACGGACATGACGAGGAGTCTCGAAATGGTCGAGACTAAAGATTGATATATTGGACGGCTATATTCGGACACTGGAAGTGTTCCGGGTGATTTCGGAGAAAACCGGAGTGCCGAAGGGTTACTGGACCCCCCTCGGGGGGAAAACTAATGGGCCACATGGGCCTTAGTGGAGAGAGAGAGGGTCGGCCAGGGCAAGCCGCGCACCCCCTCCCCCTCTAGTCCAAATTGGACTAGGGAAGGGGTGCGGCGCCCCCCTTTCCTTCTCCCTTCTCCTCCTTCCTTTTTGTCGGATCACGGGTTCCGGCAGACCCTTGAGGTTCGAACATTGGGGTGCGCGCGAAGGTTTTCTCCCTATTGATCCACGCCCTAGCTCTCTAAGATCTTGTGGACGAACTCAACGAACTCACAACACAGAAAGACACAAGATTTATACTGGTTCGGGCCACCGTTGTGGTGTAATACCCTACTCCCGTGTGGTGGTGGATTGCCTCTTGGGCTGATGACGAACAGTACAAGGGGAAGAACAGCCTCCTGAGGTTGAGGTGTTCTTGTGCTTGGTGAACTTGTGTGGATGAGATGATCCGGGATCTACTCTCGATCTGTGGTGTGGTCGATCTCTCTCCTTTCTCAATGTAGTGGCTAGTTCTACTTATATAGGCCCTAGTCCTCTCCCCAAATATTGAGCGGGAAGGGAGCCAACAACGTCCAATTCGAAAGGGGACGGCTAGTACAAGTTATCCTGACAAAAGGTGGTCTTCGCCTGCTAAAGGTTCTCGTGATGACGCCGTCTTGGGCTCCATGGTGACCTCCGTCCTGCCGTCCTTCTAGTCCTGATCTCGTTGCACCAATATGGAAACCTTTGCTTCATGCCTCGGTACTCCGCTCCTACGCTTGCCCCCTTGGCACCAAAGAGGAAACGAGGACACTGCGCGCGCGGGCGCCCGCTTGGTCTCGATCGTCATGGCTTACGTCACGAGGACCTCGCGAGGTTTTCCTTGCCTTGATCTCTCCGCCCCTCGCGAGCCTTCCTGGCGAGGCCGCTCCTGAGGAGGTCTTGCGTCGTCCGCCTCGTGAGGCTTGGCCCCTCGCGAGGGTCTTGAATGTCTTGTCGATGAAGATGGGTCGTACAGACCTGCCAGCCCAGCCACGCCGCAGGCCGCAGGCAGGCAAGTCTGGGGACCCTCGTTCCCAGAACGCCTACACTTTCCCCCTCCTAGTAGGACTAGGAAAGGGGAGTCCTACTCCTACTAGGAGGAGGACTCCTCTCCAGGCGCGCCATAAGGGCCAGCCGGCCTCCCCCCTTGCTCCTTTATATACGGGGGAAAGGGGCACCCTAGAACACACAAGTTGATCATTGATCTCTTAGCCGTGTGCGGTGCCCCCTCCACCATAATCCACCTCAGTCATATCAACGTAGTGCTTAGGCGAAGCCCTGCGCTGGTAGCTTCATCATCATCATCACGCCGTCGTGCTAACGAAGCTCTCCCTCGACACTCAGCTGGATCGGGAGTTCATTGGACATCACGAAGCCGAACGCGTGCAGATCACGGAGGTGCCATACTTTTGGTACTAGGATCGGTCGAATCATGAAGACGTATGACTACATCAACCGCGTTGTCATAACGCATCCGCTTATGGTGTACGAGGGTACGTGGACAACAATCATCCCCCTCTCGCTGCTATGCATCACCATGATAGATCTTGCATGTGCGTAGTATTTTTTTTGAAATTACTGCGTTCCCCAACAGTGGCATCCGAGCCAGGTCTATGCGTAGATGTTATATCCATGAGTAGAACACAAAGGAGTTGTGTGTGTGTGGGTATATACATATTGCTTGCCGTCACTAGTTGATTCTTGATTCAACGGTATTGTTAGATGAAGCGGCCCAGACCGGCATTACGCGTACGCTTACATGAGACTGGTTGTACCGACGTGCTTCGCACACGGGTGGCTGAGGGTCTCAGTTTCTCCAACTTTAGTTGAATTGGATTCAATGAACATGGTTCTTTCTGAATATCAAAAAGCAATCACTATACCGCGTTGTGGTTTTTGATGCATAGGTAAGAACGGTTCTTGCTCAGCCCATAGCAGCCACGTAAAACTTGCAACAACAAAGTAGAGGACGTCTAACTTGTTTTTGCAGGGCATGTTGTGATGTGATATGGTCAAGACATGATGCTAAATTTTATTGTATGAGATGATCATGTTTTGTAACACAGTTATCGGCAACTGGCACGAGCCATATGGTTGTCGCTTTATTGTATGAAATGCAATCGCCATGTAATTGCTTTACTTTATCACTAAGCGGTAGCGATAGTCGTATAAGCAATAGTTTGTGAGACGACAACGATCCTTCGATGGAGATCAAGGTGTCAAGCCGGTGACGATGGTGATCATGATGGTGCTTTGGAGATGGAGATCAAAGGCACAAGATGATGATGGCCATATCATATCACTTATATTGCTTGCATGTGATGTTTATCCTTTATGCATCTTATTTTGCTTAGTTTGGCGGTAGCATTATAAGATGATCTCTCATTAAATTTCAAGGTATAAGTGGTCTCCCTGAGTATGCACCGTTGCTAGAGCTCGTCGTGTCGAGACACCACGTGATGATCGGGTGTGATAAGCTCTACGTTCACATACAACGGGTACAAGCCAGTTTTGCACATGTGGAATACTCGGGTTAAACTTGACGAGCCTCGCATATGCAGATATGGCCTGGGAACACTGAAACCGAAAGGTCGAGCGTGAATCATATAGTAGATATGATCAACATAGTGATGTTCACCATTGAAAACTACTCCATCGCACGTGATGATCGGACATGGTTTAGTTGATATGGATCACGTGATCACTTAGATGATTAGAGAGATGTCTATCTAAGTGGGAGTTCTTAAGTAATTTGATTAATTGAACTTTAATTTATCATCAACTTAGTACCTGATAGTATTTTGCATGTCTATGTTATTGTAGATAGATGGCCCGTGATGTTGTTTCGTTGAATTTTAATGCGTTCCTAGAGCAAGCTAAGTTAAAAGATGATGGTAGCAACGAGGGTTATCCTCATTGCTGCATAGAAGAATTACATCCTGGAAGCACCGCTGGGTGACAAACCTGCTGCAGGAGCAACGCCAGATGTTGTGAACACTTGGCAGAGCAAAGCTGATGACTACTCGATAGTTCAGTGTGCCATGCTTTACGGCTTAGAACCAGGACTTCAACGACGTTTTGAACATCATGGAGCATATGAGATGTTCCAGGAGTTGAAGTTAATATTTCAAGCAAATGCCCGGATTGAGAGATATGAAGTCTCCAATAAGTTCTACAACTGCAAAATGGAGGAGAATAGTTCTGTCAGTGAACATATACTCAGAATGTCAGGGTACCACAACCACTTGACTCAGCTGGGAGTTAGTCTTCCCGATGATAGTGTCATTGACAGAGTTCTTTAATCACTGGCACCAAGCTACAAGAGCTTTGTGATGAACTATAATATGCAAGGGATGGATAAGACTATTCCCGAGCTCTTCGCAATGCTAAAGGCTGCGGAGGTAGAAATCAAAAAGGAGCATCAAGTGTTCATGGTCAATAAGACCACTAGTTTCAAGAAAAAGGGTAAAGGGAAGAAGGGCAACTTTAAGAAGAACAGCAAGCCAGTTGCTGCTCAAGTGAAGAAACCCAAGTCTGGACCTAAGCCTAAGGCTGAGTGCTTCTACTTCAAAGGGACTGGTCAATGGAAGCGGAACTGCCCCAAGTATTTGGCGGAGAATAAGGATGGCAAAGTGAAAGGTATATTTGATATACATGTTATTGATGTGTACCTTACTAATGCTTGCAGTAGCGCCTGGGTATTTGATACTGGTTCTGTTGCTAATATTTGTAACTTGAAACAGGGGCTACCGATTAAGCGAAGATTGGCTAAGGACAAGGTGACGATGCGCGTGGGAAATGGTTCCAAAGTCCACATGATCGCCGTCGGCACGCTACCTCTACATCTACCTTCAGGATTAGTTTTAGACCTAAATAATTGTTATTTGGTGACATCGTTGAGCATGAACATTATATCTAGATCTTGTTTGACACGAGACGGTTATTCATTTAAATCGGAGAATAATGGTTGTTCTATTTATATGAGTAATATCTTTTATGGTCATGCACCCTTGATGAGTGGTCTATTTTTACTAAATCTTGATAGTAGTGATACACATGTTCATAATATAGAAGCCAAAAGATGCAGAGTTGATAATGATAGCGCAACTTATTTGTGGGACTGCCGTTTGGGTCATATTGGTGTAAAGCTCATGAAGCAACTCCATTCTGATGGACTTGTGGAATCACTTGATTATGAATCACTTGATACTTGTGAACCATGCCTCATGGGCAAGATGACTAAAACTCCGTTCTCCGAAACAATGGAGCGAGAAACAGAGTTATTGGAAATTATACATAGTGATGTATGTGGTCCAATGAACATTGAGGCTCGTGGTGGATATAGTTATTTTCTCACCTTCACAGGTGATTTGAGCAGATATGGGTATATCTACTTAATAAAACATAAGTCTGAAACATTTGAGAAGTTCAAAGAATTTCAGAGTGAAGTGGAAAATCATCGTAACAAGAAAATAAAGTTCCTACGATCTGATCGTGGAGGAGAATATTTGAGTTACGAGTTTGGTCTTCATTTGAAACAATGTGGAATAGTTTCGCAACTCACGCCACCCGGAACACCACAGCGTAATGGTGTGTCCGAGCATCGTAATCGTACTTTACTAGATATGGTGCGATCTATGATGTCTCTTACTGATTACCGCTATTGTTTTGGGGTTATGCTTTAGAGACAGTTGCATTCACATTAAATAGGGCACCATCTAAATCCGTTGAGACGACACCTTACGAACTGTGGTTTGGCAAGAAACCCAAGTTGTCGTTTCTTAAAGTTTGGGGCTGCGATGCTTATGTGAAAAAGCTTCAACCTGATAAGCTCGAACCCAAATCGGAGAAATGTGTCTTCATAGGATACCCAAAGGAGACTGTTGGGTACACCTTCTATCATAGATCCGAAGGCAAGATACTCGTTGCTAAGAATGGATCCTTTCTAGAGAAGGAGTTTCTCTCGAAAGAAGTGAGTGGGAGGAAAGTATAACTTTATGAGGTAATTGTACCTGCTCCCTTATTAGAAAGTAGTTCATCACCGAATTTAGTTCCAGTGATTCCTACACCAGTAAGTGAGGAAGCTAATGATGATGATCATGAAACTTCTGATCAAGTTGCTACCGAACCTCGTAGGTCAAACAGAGTGAGATCCGCACCAGAGTGGTACGGTAATCCTATTATGGAGGTCATGTTACTTGACCATGACTAACCTATGAATTATGAGGAAGCGATGATGAGCCCAGATTCCGCAAAATGGCTTGAGGCCATGAAATCTAAGATGGGATCCATGTATGAGAACAAAGTGTGGGCTTTGGTTGACTTGCCCGTTGATCGGTAGGCCATAGAGAATAAATGGATCTTCAAGAAGAAGACTGACGCTCACGGTAATGTTACTATCTACAAAGCTCAACTTGTTGCAAAAGGTTTTCGACAAGTTCAAGGAGTTGACTACGATGAGACCTTCTCACCCGTAGCGATGCTTAAGTCCGTCCGAATCATGTTAGCAATTGCCGCATTTTATGATTATGAAATTTGGCAAATGGATGTCAAAACGGCATTCCTTAATGGATATCTTAAAGAAGAGTTGTATATGATGCAACCAGAAGGTTTTGTCGATCCTAAAGGTGCTAACAAAGTGTGCAAGCTCCAGCGATCCATTTATGGACTGGTGCAAGCCTCTCGGAGTTTCTCATATATGGAGGTGACAAAGAGCTCGTCGTAAATGGTTACGTCGATGCAAGCTTTGACACTGATCCGGATGACTCTAAGTCACAAACCGGATACGTGTTTTTTATTAAATGGTGGAGCTGTCAGTTGGTGCAGTTCCAAGCAGAGCGTCGTGGCGGGATCTACATGTGAAGCGGAGTACATAGCTGCTTCGGAAGCAGCAAATGAAGGAGTCTGGATGAAGGAGTTCATATTCGATCTAGGTATCATACCTAGTGCATTGGGTCCAATGAAAACCTTTTGTGACAATACTGGTGCAATTGCCTTGGCAAAGGAATCCAGATTTCACAAGAGAACCAAGCACATCAAGAGACGCTTCAATTCCATCTGCGGTCAAGTCAAGGAGGGAGAAATAGAGATTTCCAAGATACATACGGATCTGAATGTTGCAGACCAGCTAATTAAGCCTCTCTCATGAGCAAAAAAAGATTCTAACACCAATATGAACCAAATAAAAACTTTATTATTGCCTCTAGGGCATATTTCCTTCAGTCTCCCACTTCCACTAGAGTCAATAATCTAGATTACATTGTAATGATTCTAACACCCATGGAGTCTTGGTGCTGATCATGTTTTGCTCGTGGAAGAGGCTTGGTTTGCGACTTAGAGTCATCCAGATCAGTGTCAAAGCTAGCATCAACGTAACCATTTACGACAAGCTCTTTGTCACCTCCATAATTGAGAAACATATCCTTAGCCCTTTTCAGGTGTTTCAGGATGTTCTTGACCGCTGTCCAGTGATCCACTCCTGGATTACTTTGGTACCTCCCTGCTAAACTTATAGCAAGGCACACATTAGGTCTGGTACACAACATTGCATACATGATAGAACCTATGGTTGAGGCATAGGGAATGACTTTCAGTTTCTCTCTATCTTCTGCAGTGGTCGGGCATTGAGTCTGACTCAACTTCACACCTTGTAACACAGGCAAGAACCCTTTCTTTGATTGATCCATTTTGAACTTCTTCAAAACTTTATCAAGGTATGTGCTTTGTGAAAGTCCAATTAAGCGTCTTGATCTATCTCTATAGATCTTGTTGCCCAATATATAAGCAGCTTCACCGAGGTCTTTCATTGAAAAATTCTTATTCAAGTATCCTTTTATGCTATCCAGAAATTCTATATCATTTCCAATCAACAATATGTCATCCACATATAATATTAGAAACACTACGGAGCTCCCACTCACTTTCTTGTAAATACTGGCTTCTCTGAAAGTATGTATAAAACCATATGCTTTGATCACACTATCAAAGCGTATATTCCAACTCCGAGATGCTTGCACTAGTCCATAAATGGATCGTTGGAGCTTGCACACTTTGTCAGCACCTTTAGGATTGACAAAACCTTCCGGTTGCATCATATACAACTCTTCTTTAAGAAATCCATTGAAGAATGCAGTTTTGACGTCTATTTGTCAGATTTCATAATCATAAAATGCGTCAATTGCTAACATGATTCGGAGAAACTTAAGCCTCACTACTGGTGAGAAGATCTTATCGTAGTCAACTCCTTGAACTTGTCGAAAACCTTTCGCAACAAGTCAAGCTTTGTAGATAGTAACATTACCAACAGCGTCAATCTTCTTCTTGAAGATCCATTTATTCTCTATGGCTTGCCGATCATCGGGCAAGTCAACCAAAGTCCATACTTTGTTCTCATACTGTCGGATTTCGGGTTCCGGCAAAACCCTTGAGGTTCGAACACTAGGGTGCGCACAACGATCGCTCCCCTCTCTAGCTCGCACACTCTACGATCTCACGGCCTAGCTCGACAGACCCAAAGAACATGAGACATAAGATTTATACTGGTTCGGGCCACCGTTGTGGTGTAATACCCTACTCTAGTGTGGTGTGTTGGATTGCCTCTTGGGCTGAGGATGAACAGTTACAAGGGAAGAACAGCCTCGCGAGGTGAAGTGTTCTTGTGCTTGGTGTGCTCGTGTGGTTGAGGATCGGAATCATATGCCTCCCTATGGTGTTGGCTAGTCCTATTTATAGAGGCCCTAGTCCTCTTCCCAAATATTGAGCGGGAAGGGATCCCACAATGGCCAAATTCGAAGGGAGACAACTAGTACAATCTATCCTGACAAAAGTGGTCTTCGCCTGCCAAGGCTCTGGTGGTGACGCCGTCTTGGGCTCCATGGTGACCTCCGTCCTGTCGTCCTGCTGGTCTTGGTCTTGTTGCACTGATATGGAAACCTTTGCCTGATGCCTCGGGACTCCTCGTCTGCACTTGCACCTTTAGCACCAAAGAGGAAACAAGGACACTACGCGCGCTGGCGCCCACCTGGTTCTAGTCGTCATGGCTTGCGTCACAAGGACCTTGTGAGGTGCCCCTCGCCTTGATCTCTCCGCCCCTCGCGAGCCAGCCTGGTGAGGCCGCCCCTGAGGAGGTATTGCGTCATCTGCCTCGCGAGGCTTGGCCCCTCGCGAGGGTCTTAAATGTTTGCTGGTGAAGATGAGCCTTACGGGGCCGCTGGTGGAGACATGCTGTGGGCTGCAGGCAGGCAAGTCTGGGGACCCCCGTTCCCAGAACACTGACAGTAGCCCCCGGGCCCAAGGCGTGCTCGGGCTTGGCTTCGAGGCGAAGCCAAAGGGCAAGCACGGAGCACCGCGGGCCCCATCAGCATGTGGCCGTGGTTGGCGCGTGACGACTGATTGGATGTGTGCGTCTCCACTTCCCTACGCAGCCTCGGAAACTGCCCGACTTGACGGGTCCTTGCTACATGCAGAAAAAGGATCATTATTACCTTAGATCGTGGAGGCCGGCGGTTGGCCTCCCCTTGGCTATAAATGGGAAGCGGGGTTGGAGCCCCCGTCACCCGTCTCTTTCTTGCTCTCCCGCTTATTCTTCTTCCTTGCTCCACTGCCCGTTGGTGTAGTCATGGCGCCGATACGGAGGTTCTCGGCCGCGGAGAAGGGCAAGACTCCCCTCAACGAGCCTGAGCTACTCCCGCCGAAGAAGAGGAGGTCCCATCGTCGCGAGATGGTCGTGAGGCCGGTAGTGTCGCGGCCGTGGTACGAGAGGCCACCTCCTGGGTACCCGTTGCTCTTGTACGCTCATGCCGAGGGTTCCGGAGGGAGGAGCGATGAGCGCCGCCGCCCGTGCCAGGGCCGTGGCTGCCGTGTCGCAGAGGCGCACGCCGTCGCCCCAGGGGTCTACACCGCGGACTCCTCACGTGAGTTCGTGCTGTGCGCGGTGATGCGTCCAAGCACTTGGATCCGCCTTCCGCAGTTCTTCACCGTCGAGATGCCGCCGAGGGGCCCTCTCGAGCTTTGGCTGCAGCACGCCGACTGCGATGCCCCGGCGACTAGAGCGGAGGTTGAAGCCGTCGTCTCCGGGAGGATCTTCATGACTCGAGGCTGGGGTGAGGTCGCCCGAGTCTGCCGCGCGGAAGGCACCCTCGCCATCCACTTCGAGTATGATGGCGCCTCCATGCTGTTCTTCAAGGTCTTCGACGAGGAAGGCTGCCGCTTGGAGTGCTGCCCTGAAGGGGGTCGCCAGGACGGTGCAGCGGCTGGCATCGAGCTTGCCGCTGGCCTCGCCTGCAGCTCCTCCAGCGACAGCGGTGACTCCTGGTGGTCCAGCGACTCTTCCGAGCTCGCCGAGCCTCCGAAGACGAGCGATGACAGCTACGTGCCCCCAAGCTCCCGTCGAGCCCGGAGCAAGGCCGCCGCGTCTGGCCGCCGCTGTCGTTGATCTGGATGGGGTTGGCGCCGGCCTTCCGTGGCCCACTCTTGATGATGGCGTCGGCGACATCCGGCGCGTGTAGATAGAGCTCCTAGGAATTCCCTTCCTTTTGTTCCCTACGAGGAATCGGAACGGACCCCGCGGGGGTGTGTAAAGCGTTTGTAATGCCTTTTGTTGATATTATCCTTATTGTGAAAATTTGCGAGCGCACGTCCTGCTGAGGCTCGGTCCCCCCTTTCCAATCCCGCGGCGGCTTGGTGCTCTACGTTGACAGGTCCCGGTCCCCAGGCAGGCTACAGCCGTCGCTGGTATGCCAGGTTGCGATGCTGTGGTCAAGGCCAGGAGGTGAGTGGCCCGAGGTCCGGTAAGAGCTCCTGAGGCGCGATGCTCAAGAGGTCCCCTTTAGCACACAAGCAGCTACCTGAGGAAGGGAAAGGGAGGCGACATTACCGCAGCAGGGCAGCGAAAAGGCGAGGAACTTAGGCCGTAGTGCTGGGTCGGTCTGGGTACGAGACTTATCATTGGCATTCTGGAGCCGGTTTCTCGTGTTGCGCCATACTTGGGTGTCGGCCGCTGCCAGGTAGCTAGGTTAGGCCCGTGCTGGCCTCCCCCCTTCTCCATGCTCTTCCTGGTGCTCTACGTCCACAGGTCCCAGCCCTCAAGCGAGCTCAGCTGCCGCTGGTATGCCAGGTCGCGATGTCATGGTCAAGGCCAGGGGGTGAGGGCTGGAGAGCCAGTAAGAGCTCTGGAGTCGCGATGCTCAGGACCCCCCCTTTTAACGCACAAGCGAATTGCATGGGAGAAGAGAGAGATTCCGCGGTACCGCCCGCTGTAGTCCTCAGGAAGTTCCTGCAGGTTAGCGCAAGGAGGGGCGCAAACCGTCGTGGTGATTGATGGTCCATCGCTGGCTTGTGGGAGGGGACTCCCTACTGCGGAGAGCCCCCGGGGCGTGTACAGCCCCGCCCTGACACGTGGCTTGCACAGCAAGGCTAGACGAGGTGTATCTCGGCACTCGTGAGCCAGCGCGGGACTCACGAGGCCCTACCTCAAGGCGGGTTGCGCCTGGTCTTGGTTCTTGATGGATGTAGCGTTCCTGCAAGATGGTTAGACAACCCACGCCGAGTGGATTTCCTGAGGCTATCGCATGAGAAGGCCAAGCACCAACGACCCCAGGAGGTGACTGCTACCTCTTGAGCACTGCGTTGGATTTCCCCGAAGAGGAAGGGATGATGCAGCAAAGTAGCGTAAGTATTTCCCTTAGTTTTTGAGAACCAAGGTATCAATCCAGTAGGAGGCTACGCTCGAGTCCCTCGTACCTACACAAAAACAAGCGCTTAGGGGTTGTCAATCCCTTCATGGTCACTTAGGAAAGTGAGATCTGATAGAGATGATAAATAATTTTTTTGGTATTTTTCGTATAGAGATGCAAAGTAAAAAGTAAAAGAAAAGTAAAAGCAAAGCAATAATAAAGTGATGGAGATTAATATGATGAGAAAGAGACCCGGGGGCCATAGGTTTCACTAGTGGCTTCCCTCAAGAGCATAAGTATTCTACGATGGGTGAACAGATTACTGTTGAGCAATTGACAGAATTGAGCATAGTTATGAGAATATCTAGGTACGATCATGTATATAGGCATCATGTCCGAGACAAGTAGACCGAAACGATTTTGCATCTACTACTATTACTCCACTCATCGACCGCTATCGAGCATGCATCTAGAGTATTAAGTTAAAAACAGAGTAACGCCTTAAGCAAGATGACATGATGTAGAGGGATAGCTTCATGCAATATGATAAAAACCCCATCTTGTTATCCTCAATGGCAACGATACAATACGTGCCTTGCTGCCCCTTCTGTCACTGGGAAAGGACACCGCAAGATCGAACCCAAAGCAAAGCACTTCTCCCATGGCAAGAATAACCAATCTAGTAGGCCAAACCAAACTGATAATTCGAAGAGACTTGCAAAGATAACCAATCATACATAAAAGAATTCAGAGAAGATTCAAATATTATTCATAGATAGACTTGATCATAAACCCACAATTCATCGGTCTCAACAAACACACCGCAAAAAGAAGATTACATCGAATAGATCTCCACGAGAGAGGGGGAGAACATTGTATTGAGATCCAAAAAGAGAGGAGAAGCCATCTAGCTACTAGCTATGGACCCATAGGTCTGAAGTAAACTACTCACACTTCATCGCAGGGGCTTGGATGATGATGTAGAGGCCCTCCGTGATCAATGCCCCCTCCGGCGAAGCTCCGGAACAGGCCCCAAGATGGTATCTCGTGGATACAGAAAGTTGCGGCGGTGGAATTAGGTTTTTGGCTCCGTATTTGATCGTTTGGGGGTACGTGAGTATATATATAGGAGGAAGAAGTACGTCGGTGGAACAACAGGGGGCCCACGAGGGTGGGGGCGCGCCTGGGGGGGTAGGGCGCGCCCCCTACCTCGTGGCCTCCTGTTACGTGCCTTGACGTAGGTTCCAAGTCTCCTGAGTTGTATTCGGTGAGAAAATCACGTTCCCTAAGGTTTCATTCCGTTTGGACTCCGTTTGATATTCCTTTTCTTCGAAACCCTAAAACAGGCAAAAAACAGCAATTCTGGGCTAGGCCTCCGGTCAATAGGTTAGTCCCAAAAATAATATAAAAGTGGATAATAAAGCCCAATACTGTCCAAAACAGTAGATAATATAGCATGGAGCAATCAAAAATTATAGATACGTTGGAGACGTATAAAGCATCCCCAAGCTTAACTCCTGCTCGTCCTCGAGTAGGTAAATGATAAGAACAGAATTTTTGATGCGGAGTGCTACTTGGCATAATTTCAATGTAAATCTTCTTAATTGTGGTATGAATATTCAGATTCAAAAGATTCAAGACAAAAGTTCATGTTGACATAAAAATAATAATACTTCAAGCATACTAACGAAGCAATTATGTCTTCTCAAAATAACATGGCCAAAGAAAGCTATCCCTACAAAATCATATAGTCTGGCTATGCTCTATCTTCACCACACAAAGTATTTAAATCATGCACAACCCTGATGACGAGCCAAGCAATTGTTTCATACTTTTGACATTTCCAAAACTTTTTCGATCTTCACGCAATACATGAGCGTGAGCCATGGATATAGCACTATAGGTGGAATAGAATGGTGGTTGTGGGGAAGACAAAAAGGGATAAGATAGTCTCACATCAACTAGGCGTATCAACGGGCTATGGAGATGCCCATCGATAGATATCAATGTGAGTGAGTAGGGATTGCCATGCAACGGATGCACTAGAGCTATAAGTATATGAAAGCTCATAAAAAAGAAACTAAGTGGGTGTGCATCCAACTCGCTTGCTCACGAAGACCTAGGGCATTTTGAGGAAGCCCATCATTGGAATATACAAGCCACGTTCTATAATGAAAAATTCCCACTAG
Source organism: Triticum urartu (assembly GCF_056163025.1). NCBI lineage: Eukaryota > Viridiplantae > Streptophyta > Magnoliopsida > Poales > Poaceae > Triticum > Triticum urartu. The sequence goes on along the minus strand of NC_141873.1, from coordinate 341,598,345 downwards.
TATATGAAAGTGACATAATGAGAGACTCTCTATCATGAAGATCATGGTGATACTTTGAAGCACAAGTGTGGTAAAAGGATAGTAACATTGTCCCTTCTCTCTTTTTCTCTCAGTTTTTTATTTGGGCCTTTCTCCTTTTTTATGGCCTCTTTTTTCCGTCCGGAGTCTCATCCCGAATTGTGCAGGAATCATAGTCTCCATCATCCTTTCCTCACTTGGGACAATGCTCTAAAAAAGATGATCATCACACTTTTATTTTTCTTACACCTCAACAATTACAACTCGATACTTAGAACAAAATATGACTCTATATGAATGCCTCCGGTACTGTACCGGGATATGAAATGAATCAAGAGTGACATGTATGAAAGAATTATGAAAGGTGGCTTTGCCACAAATACAATGTCAACTACATGATCATGCTAGCAATATGACAATGATGGAGCGTGTCATAATGAACGGAACGGTGGAAAGTTGCATGGCAATATATCTCGGAATGGCTATGGAAATGCCATGATAGGTAGGTATGGTGGCTGTTTTGAGGCAGGTATTTGGTGGGTGTATGATACCGGCGAAAAGTGCGCGGTATTAGAGAAGCTAGCAATGGTGGAAGGAAGGAAAGTGCGTATAATCCATGGACTCAACATTAGTCATAAAGAACTCATATACTTATTGCAAAAATCTAGAAGTTATCAAAGCAAAGTATTACGCGCATGCTCCTAGGGGGATAGATTGGTAGGAATAGACCATCGCTCGTCCCCGACCGCCACTCCTAAGGAAGACAATCAATAAATAAATCATGCTCCGACTTCATCACATAACGGTTCACCATACGTGCATGCTACGGGAATCACAAACTTTAACACAAGAATTTCTCAAATTCACAACTACTCAACTAGCATGACTCTAATATCACCATCCTCATATCTCAAAACAATTATCAAGCATCAATTTTTTCTTAGTATTCAACACACTCAAAAGAAAGTTTTACAAATCTTGAATACCAAGCATATTATTATTAAGCAAATTACCATGCTATTAAGACTCTCAAAATAATCTAAGTGAAGTATGAGAGATCACTAGTTTCAATAAAACAAATCCACCACCGTGCTCTAAAAGATGTAAGTGAAGCACTAGAGCAAAATTATATAACTCAAAAGATATAAGTGAAGCACTAGAGTAAAACTATAGAGCTCAAAAGATATAAGTGAAGCACATATAGTATTCTATCAAATTCCAAATTATGTATGGCTCTCTCAAAAGGTGTGTACATCAAGGATGATTGTGGTAGACTAACAAGCAAAGACTCAAATCATAAAATACGCTCCAAGCAAAACACATATCATGTGGTGAATAAAAATATAGCTCCAAGTAAAGTTACCGATAGAAGTGGACGAAAGAGGGGATGCCTTCCGGGGAATTCCCAAGCTTTGAGTTTTAGGTGTCCTTAGATTATCTTGGGGGTGCCATGGGCATCCCCAAGCTTAGGCTCTTGCCACTCCTTGTTCCATAATCCATCAAATCTTTACCCAAAACTTGAAAACTTCACAACACAAAACTTAAAGTAGAAAATCTCGTGAGCTCCGTTAGCGAAAGAAAACAAAAGACCACTTCAAGGTACTGTAATGAACTCATTCTTTATTTATATGGGTGTTATACCTACTGTATTCCAACTTCTCTATGGATTATAAACTATTTTACTAGCCATAGATTCATCAAAATAAGCAAACAACACACGCAAAACAGAATCTGTCAAAAACAGAACAGTCTGTAGTAATCTGAAGCTAGCGCAAGATCTGGAACCCCAAAAATTCTAAAATAAATTTCTGGACGTGAGGAATTTATCTATTAATCATTTGCAAAAAGAATTAACTAAATAGCACTTCCAAATAAAAATGAGAGCAGTTCTCGTGAGCGCTAAAGTTTCTGTTTTTTACAGCAAGTTCAACAAGACTTTCCCCAAGTCTTCCCAACGGTTCTACTTGGCACAAACACTAATTAAACACAAAAAACACAACCAAAACAGATGCTAAATAATTTATTTATTACTAAACAGGAGCAAAAAGCAAGGAATAACAATAAAATTGGGTTGCCTCCCAACAAGCGCTATCGTTTAACGCCCCTAGCTAGGCATAACAAGCAAGAATAGATATAGGTATTGCCATCTTTGGTAGGCAATCCATAAGTGGCTCTCATGATAGATTCATATGGTAATTTTATTTTCTTTCTAGGGAAGTGTTCCATGCCCTTTTTTAATGGAAATTGAAATCTAATATTCCCTTCCTTCATATGAATAATTGCACCAACCGTTCTAAGGAAAGGTCTACCAAGAATAATAGGGCAAGAAGGATTGCAATCTATATCAAGAACGATAAAATCTACGGGCACATAATTCCTACTTGCAACAATAAGAACATCATTAATTCTTCCCATAGGTTTCTTAATAGTGGAATCCGCAAGATGCAAGTTTAGAGAGCAATCATCAAAATCACGGAAATCCAGTAAATCACACAAAGTTTTGGGAATGGTAGAGACACAAGCACCCAAATCACACAAAGCATAAAACTCATAATTTTTAATTTTAATTTTAGTAGTTGGTTCCCACTCATCATAAATTTTTCTAGGGATAGAAACTTCCAATTCAAGTTTTTCTTCATAAGATTGCATCAAGGCATCAACGATATGTTTAGTAAACGCTTTATTTTGACTATAAGCGTGAGGAGATTTTAGCACGGATTGCAACAAGGAAATACAATCAATCAAAGAGCAATTTTCATAGTTAAATTCCTTGAAATCCATAATAGTGGGTTTAGCAACATCTAGGGTTTTAATTTCTTCAATCCCACTTTTATCAAATCCCACTTTTAGATCTTCATCATTATTTTCATAGGAACTAGAAGAACACGCTTTAATAAAGGCATCTTTCTTAGCACGCATACTAGCGATTCTTTCTTTGCACCCGTCAATGGAAATTCTCATGGCTTTGAGAGACTCATTGATATCATGCTTAGGTGGAATAGATCTAAGTTTCAAAGAATCAACATCAAGAGTAATTCTATCAACGTTCCTAGCCAAATCATCAATCTTAAGCAATTTTTCTTCAATCATAGCATTAAAATTCTTTTGCGAAGAAATAAATTCTTAATATTAGATTCAAAATCAGAGGGCATCTTATTATAATTTACATAAGAATTGTTGTAGGAATTACCATAATTATTAGAGGGGTTACTAGGATAAGGCCTAGGGTTGAAATTTCCTCTATACGCGTTGTTACCAAAATTGTTCCTACCAACAAAACTCACATCCATAGATTCATTATTATTCTCAATCAAAGTAGACAAGGGCACATCATTAGGATCAGAAGAAACACTCTTATTAGCAAATAATTTCATAAGTTCGTCCATCCTTCCACTCAAAACATTAATTTCTTCTATCGCATGCACCTTTTTCGTAGATCTTTCAGTTTGCCATTGAGAATAATTAACCATAATATTATCTAGGAGTTTAGTAGCTTCTCCTAAAGTGATTTCCATAAAATTGCCTCCCGCGGCCGAATCTAAAAGATTTCTAGAAGCAAAATTCAATCCGGCATAAAAATTCTGAACAATCATCCACAAATTTAAACCATGAGTAGGGCAATTACGTATCATTAATTTCATTCTCTCCCAAGCTTGTGCAACATGTTCATGATCAAGTTTTTTAAAATTTATAATATCGTTTCTAAGAGAGATGATCTTAGCGGGAGGAAAATACTTAGAGATAAAAGCATCTTTGCACATGTTCCAAGAATCAATACTATTTTTAGGCAAAGACGAAAACCAAGCTTTAGCACAATCTCTAAGCGAAAAAGGAAATAGCTTCAATTTAACAATATCATTATCGACATCTTTCTTCTTTTCCATGTCACACAAATCAACGAAGCTATTAAGATGGGTAGCGGCATCTTCACTAGGAAGGCTGGAGAACGGATCTTTCATGACAGGATTCAACAAGGCAGTATTAATTTCACAAGATTCAGCATCGGTAAGAGGAGCAACGGGAGTGCTAAGGAAATCATTATTATTGGCATTGGTGAAGTCACACAATTTAGTATTATCTTGAGCCATCCCGACAAACAAGCAATCCAACACACGAGCAAACAAAAGGCAAATAGAGAAAGAGAGCGAGGATAGAGAGAGAGAGGGGGCGACTAAAACGGCAAGGGTGAATTGCGGGGAGAGGAAAACGAGAGGCAAATGGCAAATAATGTAATGCGGGAGATAGGGATTGTGATGGGTACTTGGTATGTTGACTTTTGCGCAGATTCCCTGGCAACGGCGCCAGAAATTCTTCTTGCTACCTCTTGAGCACTTCGTTGGATTTCCCCGAAGAGGAAGGGATGATGCAGCAAAGTAGCGTATGTATTTCCCTCAGTTTTTGAGAACCAAGGTATCAATCCAGTAGGAGGCTACGCTCGAGTCCCTCGTACCTACACAAAAACAATAGCTCAACGCAACCAACGCGCTTAGGGGTTGTCAATCCCTTCACGGTCACTTACGAAAGTGAGATCTGATAGAGATGATAAATAATATTTTTGGTATTTTTGGTATAGAGATGCAAAGTGAAAAGTAAAAGCAAAACAATAATAAAGTGATGGAGATTGATATGTTGAGAAAGAGACTCGGGGGCCATAGGTTTCACTAGTGGCTTCTCTCAAGAGCATAAGTATTCTACAGTGGGTGAACAAATTACTGTTGAGCAATTGACAGAATTAAGCATAGTTATGAGAATATCTAGGTATGATCATGTATATAGGCATCACGTCCGAGACAAGTAGACCGACCCTGCCTGCATCTACTACTATTACTCCACTCATCGCCCGCTATCCAGCATGCATCTAGAGTATTAAGTTAAAAACAGAGTAACGCCTTAAGCAAGATGACATGATGTAGAGGGATAGTTTCATGCAATATGATAAAAAAACCCATCTTGTTATCCTCGATGGCAACAATACAATACGTGCCTTGCTGCCCCTTTTGTCACTGGGAAAGGACACCGCAAGATCGAACCCAAAGCTAAGCACTTCTCCCATGGAAAGAACAACCAATCTAGTAGACCAAACCAAACTGATAATTCAAAGAGACTTGCAAAGATAACCAATCATACATAAAAGAATTCAGAGAAGATTCAAATATTATTCATAGATAGACTTGATCATAAACCCACAATTCATCGGTCTCAACAAACACACCGCAAAAAGAAGATTACATCGAATAGATCTCCACGAGGGAGGGGGAGAACATTGTATTGAGATCCAAAAAGAGAGAAGAAGCCATCTAGCTACTAACTATGGACCCGTAGGTCTGAAGTAAACTACTCACACTTTATCGGAGGGGCTTGGATGATGATGTAGAAGCCCTCCGTGATCGATGCCCCCTCCGGCGGAGCTCCGGAACAGGCCCCAAGATGGGATCTCGTGGATACAGAAAGTTGCGGCGGTGGAATTAGGTTTTTAGCTCCGTCTCTAATCGTTTGGGGGTACTTGGATATATATAGGAGGAAGAAGTACGTCGGTGGAGCTTCCGAGGGGCCCACGAGGCAGGGGGCGCACCCTAGGGGGGCCTCCACCCTCGTGACCACCTCGTGGCTTTCTTGATGGAGGGCCCAAGTCTCCTGGATCTTATCTAATGAGAAAATCACGTTTCTGAAGGTTTCATTCCGTTTGGACTCCGTTCGATATTCCTTTTCTTTGAAACCCTAAAACAGACAAAAAATAGCAATTCTGGGCTGGGCCTCCGGTTAATAGATTAGTCCCAATAATAATACAAAAGTGGATAATAAAGCCCAATAATATTTTGGGTATAGAGATGGAATGTAAAAAGTAAAAGCAAAGCAATAATAAAGTGATGGAGATTAATATGATGAGAAAGAGACCCGGGGGGCATAGGTTTCACTAGTGGCTTCTCTCAAGAGCATAAGTATTCTATGGTGGGTGAACAAATTACTGTTGAGCAATGGACAGAATTGAGCATAGTTATGAGAATATCTAGGTATGATCATGTATATAGGCATCACGTCCGAGACAAGTAGACCGAAACAATTCTGCATCTACTACTATTACTCCACTCATCGACCGCTATCCAACATGCATCTAGAGTATTAAGTTAAAAACAGAGTAACGCCTTAAGCAAGATGACATGATGTAGAGGGATAGTTTCATGCAATATGATAAAAACCCCATCTTGTTATCCTCAATGGCAACAATACAATACGTGCCTTGTTGCCCCTTCTGTCACTGGGAAAGGACAGCGCAAGATCGAACCCAAAGCTAAGCACTTCTCCCATGGCAAGAACAACCAATCTAGTAGGCCAAACCAAACTGATAATTCGAAGAGACTTGCAAAGATAACCAATCATACATAAAAGAATTCAGAGAAGATTCAAATATTATTCATAGATAGACTTGATCATAAACCCACAATTCATCGGTCTCAACAAACACACCGCAAAAAGAAGATTACATCAAATAGATCTCCACGAGAGAGGGGGAGAACATTGTATTGAGATCCAAAAAGAGAAAAGAAGCCATCTAGCTACTAGCTATGGACCCGTAGGTCTGAAGTAAACTACTCACACTTCGTCGGAGGGGCTTGGATGATGATGTAGAAGCCCTCCGTGATCGATGCCCCCTCCGGCGGAGCTCCGGAACAGGCCCCAAGATGGGATCTCGTGGATACAGAAAGTTGCGGCGGTGGAATTAGGTTTTTGGCTTCGTATTTGATTGTTTGTGGGTACGTGGGTATATATAGGAGGAAGAAGTACGTCGGTGGAACAACAAGGGGCCCACGAGGGTGGGGGCGCGCCTGGGGGGTAGGGCGCGCCCCTACCTCGTGGCCTCCTGTTACGTGCCTTGACGTAGGGTCCAAGTCTCCTGAGTTGTATTTGGTGAGAAAATCACGTTCCTGAAGGTTTCATTCCGTTTGGACTCCATTTGATATTCGTTTTCTTCGAAACCCTAAAATAGGCAAAAAACAGCAATTCTAGGCTGGGCCTCCGGTTAATAGGTTAGTCCCAAAAATAATATAAAAGTGGATAATAAAGCCCAATAATGTCCAAAACAGTAGATAATATAGCATGGAGAAATCAAAAATTATAGATACGTTGGAGACGTATCAGTGACGTGAACGGGGTCGGCTCGCCAGACAGAGTTCAACCGTTTGATTTATCGACGCTGCAGGGACAGGCCCGAGCATAGACGTTGTGCCTAGCCTTCTTATGCGAAGGATCCTAAAGAAAGACAATCGGCGCATGACTCCCATGGTGGGTGACAATCAAGCAGGTGATAATCATAGATAGATTGTGCATGAAAAGCAACTGGCTTAGGTAGATGTGAGAACGATACATGCCACTGGGTTGGACCCGAGCGGCCTGGGGTTGATGCAGCCCGAGGGGCGCTCCCAGCAGAGTGAACTGAAGGTGCAAGCGGATACATGCCACGGGGATGGACCCACGTGACCTGGGGATGATGCAGCCCAGGGGGTGCTCCTAGCTGAATGAACTTGGAAAGATGTCACCTGGTTTGGTTGCCGAAGGAGTGTCGGGGTAGCTAAAGACACGTAGCGAAGAAGCTGCTCCTCACGAGCCACTGAGACCCTAAGCCTCAGGAAGCTCTGGAGGCTGACGTGGCCTCCGAAGGACCGTCTCCATCTCTGCCAGGACCGCGTGGTGCCTGGCCTCATGACCTGCCAGGATGCTGCGCAGATTGCGCTGGAAGGCGGCCGCCACACTCGGCAGGCCGAACGGCATGTGAACGTAGTTGTGAGGCCGGCCCTCACACCGGCCAACACGTCAAGGCCAGAAGCGCTCCTGAGATGCGGCCCTGTTGAGCCATGGGATGTCGATGCAGACGCGCAGCTCACCACTCTCGCCTGGGTGGGGAGCAACGCCAGGTGGGCGACGGTCGTTGCGTATTGCTCTTGCTTCCTGAAGCTCCTCATACGCCGTGGTGATGAAATCCTGAGCGCCGGGCACTTCTCGCTCAGTGTCCTCCTGAGGGAAACGTGTCGCGAAGCACACCTCCACGTGGTGCCCGAGCGCCTCCCTCGTGGTGTTGGCCAGGTCCGAGGCCCTCCAGAAGAGAGCCCCCGAGCCCTGTCTGAGGAGGGTGCCAGGCGCGCCTCCCTATGCGAGGGAAGGAGGCGCCCCAGGCGCTAGCGCGGATCCTGAAGTGGTGTCACTGGAGGTGCCACTCCCCTAAGGCCTAGGGCGGAGCAACTGCTTCTTCTTTGGGTTGGCCTCAGGAGGGTGCTGCGCACCCGCGCTATCAGGGTCCTCGATTGATGCAGCTTGGAAGGCGCGCTCGAGGGAGCACACCGAGTCTCTTTCTTCATAGGGGACCGTGATGATTCCGCCGCTTCCCGGCATCTTGAGGATGTTGTAGCCATGGTGGGTGACTGCCATGAATTTGGCTAGTGCTGGGTACCCGAGGATGGCATTGTACGGCAGACGGATGTGGGCGACATCAAAGTCGATGAGCTCGGTGTGGTAGTTGTCGCGCTGACCGAAGGTGACAGGGAGGCGAACTTGCCCTATCGGGGTGGTGGAGCCGTCTGTCACTCCTGAGAAAGGCTTGGTGGGCTGGAGCTGGTCGTATGGCACTTGAAGGCTGTCGAACGTTTCAACGGACAGGACATTGAGTCCTGCACCGCCGTCGATGAGGGTCTTGGTGACTTGGACATTGCTGATGACGGGTGAGCAGAGCATCGGGAGGACGCCAGCGGTTGCCGCGCATTTGAGATGGTCCGCCGAGCTAAAGGTGATGGCATACTTGGACCACCTGAGCGGGCGAGTAGCCTCGAGCTTGGGGAGGGTTGCATTCACTTCACGGGAGAACTGCTTGGGGATGCGCTTGGAGGCTGGGGCCTGAGCGCCACCCTAGATGCAAGCAATGGCGCACGGTTCCTGGAAGCCCCCAACCCCTTCGTCATGTTGATGGTCGTCGTTTCTTCTTGGCGGCGGCGGCGGAGGGAGACCAGGGTTGCCCTGAGGACGATCCTCATGAGGCTGGTCCCTCCACGCGCCCTCACGAGGCTAGTCCTGCCAACGATCCTCGCGAGGCTGGTCGCGCCACTCCTGGCGAGGCCCACGGGCATCCCAACGTCCCCCACCTCGTCCACCTCCTCGGCCGTAGCCCCGGTCGTTGTGCTCGGGGCGTCGACCGAAGCATCCATCTCTAATGGCCCTGAGCTCTTGACAATCGTTGGTGTTGTGCATGCGCACGTTGTGGAAGGCGCAGAACGTACGGCTTCCCTTGGACTACTCGGGAAGATCTCGGTCGTGCTTGGTGTCCGGTTCTGCCACGAGCACGGCCACACCTTTGTGCTTCACGTCCTTGACCTTGGCTTTCTTCTCCTCTGGATCTGCAGCGGGGAGCTCGAGGAGGGAGAGACGCCCCTCCTCAGCCCTTGCACACTTGGTTTCTATGTTGAACAGCTCCTCATGGATGGCGAGCTCCTCCTTCATCTTGACGTCGCGGACGCCATCGGAAAATGCTGAGATGATGGCCTCTTCTGTCACATTGGGGATCTTGATACGCGCGATGTTGAAGCGCTGGATGTATTTCTGCAGGGTTTCTCCGGGTTGTTGCTTGATGCGGCGCAGGTCACCCGCGACCGGGGGGCTATCGCGTGTGCCCTGGAAGTTGGCGATGAAGTGGCTGCGCATCTATCCCAGGAGGAAATCGAGCCTGGGGTAGGTTTAGGAGACATGAGCGGGCGCCGTCCTTGAGAGCCATGGGAAACCAGTTCGCCATGACCTTTTCGTCACTGTTCATCGCCTCGATGCTCAGCTCGTATAGCTGCAGAAACCCCACAGGGTTGTGGGTGTGGTCGTAGCGAGGAGGCAGATCCAGCTTGAACTTGCCCGGCCAGACGACGCTACGCAGCTCAGGAGTGAAGGCACGGCAGCCCGCCGTGGCCACCGGGGCACGTCATGGAGGTGGGCTTGACCTTGGCGTCCCTGTGCCGCCACGGCAAGTGGCACATGGCCCTGCTGCAGCAAGCGATCTTGACGTGGTGGTGCTGGAAGTGGCGGAGCATCTTCTTGCAGATGGGGAACCTCCTGGCAACTCTTTTTTTCATGCGCGGGCACGCGGCGTGGCGGATCATGCCGCTGGGCCACACATCTTGGAGCGAGGACGACATCTTGACGCGGGGGAGGCTGAGGCGCTCCATGAGCCGTGTGCCTCGGCGCGAGGGCGCCATCTTGGTGCTGAGGGGACGGAGGCGCTCCGTGAGCCACATCGCCCGCAGCCAGGGGCGGGCGAGGCAGCAAGAGGGATGGTGCAAGAGAGCCCCCCGCGGCGCTGACGAGCTCGGCGATGCGGTCCAACCAGTCCTCATAGAGGTCGTCGACCGGGCGGTAGCGCAGGAGCTCGCGTGCCATGAGAAGCGCGGCCTGTGCGTCCGTGGGGGCGCGGCGAGCGTAGGACAATGAGACGGCCAGAGTCAACGACGGGGTGGCGGTGCAACCGTCTCGCCGCATAGAGGGGTGCAGTGAAGAGGCTTGCTGCTCGTTTGCCGCCGGGCCGGTGGCGGCGTTGGCAGTGGGTGACGGAGAACGACAGGGAGGTCCGCCGACAGGGGCTATCTGAGCGACACGGGTGGCGAGAGCAGCCCGACGCTCAGCGCGGGCCCGGCGAGCGTCGGCCATGAGCTGGGCGGAGTGGTGAAACGCGGATCGACGAAGAGGAAAGCTTCGGCGCACCCCTACCTGGCACGCCAAATGTAGAATTTCGGGTTCCGGCAAAACCCTTGAGGTTCGAACACTGTGGTGTGCACAAAGATCTCTCCCGCTCTCTAGCTTGCACACTCTACGATCTCACAGCATAGCTCGACCGACCCAAAGAACATGAGACACAAGATTTATACTAGTTCGGGCCACCGTTGTGGTGTAATACCCTACTCCAGTGTGGTATGGTGGATTGCCTCTTGGGCTGAGGATGAATAGTTACAAGGGAAGAACAGCCTCGCGAGGTGAGGTGTTCTTGTGCTTGGTGTGCTCGTGTGGTTGAGGATCGGAATCAGATGCCTCCCTATGGTGGTGGCTAGTCCTATTTAGAAAGGCCCTGGTCCTCTTCCCAAATATTGAGCGGAAGGGATCCCACAACGGCCAAATTCGAAGGGAGACAACTAGTACAAGCTATCCTGACAAAAGTGGTCTTCGCCTGCCAAAGGCTCTGGTGGTGACAACGTCTTGGGCTCCACAGTCACCTCCGTCCTACCGTCATGCTGGTCTTGGTCTTGTTGCACCGATATGGAAACCTTTGCCTGATGCCTCGGGACTCCTCATCTACGCTTGCCCCTTTAGCACCAAAGAGGAAACGAGGACATTGCATGCGCTGGCGCCCGCCTGGTGCACGTCTGGTTCCAGTCGTCATGGCTTGCGTCACAGGGACCTCGTGAGGTGCCCCTCACCTTGATCTCTCCGCCCCTCGCGAGCCAGCCTGATGAGGCCGCCCCTGAGGAGGTCTTGCGCCGTCCGCCTCGCGAGGCTTGGCCCCTCGCGAGGGTCTTGAATGTTTGCTGGTGAAGATGGGTTGTACGGGGCCGCTGGTGGAGCCATGCTGTGGGCCGCAGGTAAGCAAGGCTGGGGACCCCCGTTCCCAGAACACCGACACATACATGGATCCCATCACAGATTTCATGGCCTCAAGCCATTTCGTGGAATCTGGGCTCGTCATCGCTTCCTGATGGTTCGTAGGTTCGTCATAGTCTAGTAACATGACTTCCAGAACAGGATTGCCGTACCACTCAGGCGCGAAACGTACTCTGGTTGACCTACGAGGTTCGGTAGTAACTTGATCTGAAGTTTCATGATCATCATCATTAGCTTGCTCGCTAATTGGTGTAGGCATCACAGGAACAGTTTTCTATGATGAACTACTTTCCAATTCAAGAGAAGGTACAATTACCTCATCAAGTTCTACTTTCCTCCCACTCACTTCTTTCGAGAGAAACTCCTCTAGAAAGGATCCATTCTTAGCAATAAATATCTTTCCTTCGGATTTGTGATAGAAGGTGTACCCAACAGTTTCTTTTGTGTGTCCTATGAAGACGCACTTCTCCGATTTGGGTTCGAGCTTATCAGACTGAAGCTTTTTCACGTAAGCATCGCAACCCCAAACTTTAAGAAACAACAGCTTAGGTTTCTTGTCAAACCACAGTTCATACGGTGTCATCTCAACGGATTAAGATGGTGCCCTATTTAATGTGAATGCAGCTGTCTCTAATGCATAACCCCAAAACGATAGTGGTAAATCGGTAAGAGACATCATAGATCGCACCATATCTAATAAAGTACGGTTACGACGTTCGGACACACCATTACACCGTGGTGTTCCAGGTGGCGTGAGTTGCAAAACTATTCCACATTGTTTTAAATGAGGACCAAACTCGTAACTCAAATATTCGCCTCCGCGATCTCATCGTAGAAACTTTATTTTCTTGTTACGATGATTTTCCACTTCATTCTGAAATTCTTTGAACTTTTCAAATGTTTCAGACTTGCGTTTCATTGAAGACCAAACTCGTAACTCAAATATTTTACTTCTATGATCATATCATAGAAACTTTTATTTTTGTTACGATGATTCTCCACTTCACTCTGAAATTCTTTGAACTTTTCAAATGTTTCAGACTTGTGTTTCATCAAGTAGATATACTCATATCTGCTCAAATCATCTGTGAAGGTTAGAAAATAACGATACCCGCCGCGAGCCTCAACACTCATCGGACCGCATACATCGGTATGTATTATTTCCAATAAGTCAGTTGCTCACTCCATTGTTTTGGAGAACGGAGTCTTAGTCATCTTGCCCATGAGGCATGATTCACAAGCATCAAATGATTCCAAAAGTCCATCTGCATGGAGTTTCTTCATGCGCTTTACACCAATATGACCTAAACAACAGTGCCACAAATATGTGGCACTATCATTATGAACTTTGCATATTTTGACATCAATATTATGAATATGTGTATCACCACGGTCGAGATTCAACAAAAATAGACCACTCATCAAGGGTGCATGACCATAAAAGATATTACTCGTATAAAGCCTTAATTTCTGCACCTATTGTTCAACCATGCGATTGGAACTTGCCTTTTGAAATTATGTGTGATGCTAGTGATTATGTTGTTGGTGTTGTTCTAGGACAAAGAGTTGATAAGAAACTGAATGTTATTCATTATGCTAGTAAAACTCTAGACAGTGCTCAACGAAACTATGCTACTACTGAAAAAGAATTCTTAGCAGTGGTGTTTGCTTGTGATAAATTTAGATCGTACATTGTTGATTCAAAAGTAATTGTTCACACTAATCATGCTGCCATAAAATATCTTATGGAAAAGAAAGATGCTAAACCTAGACTTATTCGATGGGTTCTCTTGCTACAAGAATTTGATTTACATATCACTGATAGAAAAGGAGCCGAGAACACATAAAAGAGTCCTTGTGGAACACTTCCAGAACATTATATCTCGCGCTCCAGGCTGTGCTCCAACGCCTTGAGCGCCAGCGCCTCCTCATGTGCTCGGACCCCTACCACGTAGGTGAGGGTCCCGACTGGTTGTGCCGCAAGGGCAGCTCTGCGCGCCTGGACCTGCCGTTCAAGGATGGCGCTTGAGGCTTGGAGCTCCCTCTCACGCTCCTCGGCCACCTCATGACACTGGTCCATGGCTCGGGCCTCCTCCAGGGCATGTGCACAAGCCTCCTGAGAAGTTGCAAGAGATACCTCGGCCTCCGCATGGACGCGCTTCAGTCGATGCCATTCACACGCCAGGTTGAGGTCTTCTGCCTCGAGGTGTGAGTCAACATCGGCAAGCTCTGCCCCGAGCTGGCCTAGCGCGCTCATCACTTCCTGGAGAAGGCCATGGAGGACGGCGATGCGCCCGCGTGCGAGCTCCAGCGCTCGGCCAGGCCTTTCCTCCACGTCCTAGTCCGCCGAAGGAGCGCGGGATGACACACCCATCTCCGGCAGGGGGCCGGTGGCCGGAGCCCCTCCGGCCGCTCCCCGGACCTTGGACAGGGCGCGGCGTGGCCCGATCCTGCCGCTCGAAGACGAATCCGTCACGTGGGTCGCCCAACCACTGGCAAGAACCAATGGAGGGACCCTCGGCACAGCCTCCGGGCCCCAGAATTTACTCCGGGAGTGGGACGCCGGGAGTGCGAACCCTCGGTCTTCCAGCGGTGGCCTCCACTCATGGAATGGCACAGCCTCGTGCGCGGTTATCCGGCTCAGGGGGTCAGGGGTTGCGGCCCGGACGGAAGCCCCCAGAGGTTGCGCTCCGGGCAGGCTCACTGTTGCAACAGAAGGGACCCTGAAGGGAAAATGTCAGAGGGGAATGCAATATGCAAGAATCCAGAGGGACAAGGTACTCAGTCATCTACAGCTATCCACTTCCTCTGTTTCAGGGCCTATGGGGCATCGCCACGACAGCTCCCAAACCCCTTCCTCTTGCGGGATACCCCGACGTTCAGAAGGGGTACGCTGAAGGACGGCACGCTGCCGCTCGTGGCGGGGCCGGCAGTCGCAGCCACGGACGGGGCTCCCCCCATGCTGTCTGCAGGGCCGTGGACAGCCACCCGAGGAGCACTGGTGATGTGTGCCCTCCAGAAGCCACCTCAGGGGCACTTGGTGGCGCCTGCCCTCCAGCGGCCGCCTCAGGGGCACTTGGTGGCGCCTGCCCTCCATCGTCCACCTCAGGGGCACTCGGCGGCACTCCCCCCTCCCCCCGCGACCACCTCAGGGGCGCGCGCCACTGGGCCAACAAGCATGGGAGCCACCAAGACAGGGTTCTTGCGAGGCCCCTCATGGCCCCCAGGGAGCAGCCCCCACTCGTCGAAGGGCGGCATCTTCTCAACGAAGGCCCCCATGTTTGAGCAGTTGTATTAGAGGCACCCCTCGGCAGGGAGCGCAGCAGGCGCTGGGTCATGATAAACCACAAGAATAGGGGATCATAACAGTTTTCGAGGGTAGAGTATTCAACCCAAATTTATTGATTCGACACAAGGGGAGCCAAAGAATATTCTCGAGTATTACCAGCTGAGTTGTCAATTCAACCACACCTGAAAGACTTAATATCTGTAGCAAAGTATTTAGTACCAAAGTAGTATGGAAGTAACGGTACCGATGGCAAAAGTAACAGTAGTAGTTTTGTAGCAATCGGAACAGTCGCAATGGAAAAGTAATGAAGCAACGATCAATATGTGAAAAGCTCGTAGGCAATGGATCAATGATGGATAATTATGTTGGATGGCATTCATCATGCAATGGTTATAACATATGGTGACATAGGACTAGCTCCAGTTCATCAATACAATGTAGGCATGTATTCCAAATATAGTCATACGTGCTTATGGAAAAGAACTTGCATGACATCTTTTGTCCTACCCTCCCGTGGCAACGGGGTCCTATTGGAAATTAAGCGATATTGAGGCCTCCTTTTAATAGAGTACTGGACCAAAGCATTGGCACTTAGTGAATACATGAACTCTGATACGTCTCCAACGTATCTATAATTTTTGATTGCTCCATGCTATATTATCTACTGTTTGGACATTATTGGGCTTTATTATCCACTTTTATATTATTATTGGGACTAACCTATTAACCAGAGGCCCAGCCCAGAATTGCTATTTTTTGCCTGTTTTAGGGTTTCGAAGAAAAGGAATATCGAACGGAGTCCAAACGGAATGAAACCTTCGGAAACGTGATTTTCTCATTAGATAAGATCCAGGAGACTTGGGCCCTCCATCAAGAAAGCCACGAGGTGGTCACGAGGGTGGAGGCCCCCCTAGGGTGCGCCCCCTGCCTCGTGGGCCCCTCGAAGCTCCACCGACGTACTTCTTGCTCCTATATATATCCAAGTACCCCCAAACGATCAGAGACGGAGCTAAAAACCTAATTCCACCACCGCAACTTTCTGTATCCACGAGATCCCATCTTGGGGCCTGTTCCGGAGCTCCGCCGGAGGGGGCATCGATCACGGAGGGCTTCTACATCATCATCCAAGCCCCTCCGATGAAGTGTGAGTAGTTTGCTTCCGACCTACGGGTCCATAGTTAGTAGCTAGATGGCTTCTTCTCTCTTTTTGGATCTCAATACAATGTTCTCCCCCTCCCTCGTGGAGATCTATTCGATGTAATCTTCTTTTTGCGGTGTGTTTGTTGAGACCGATGAATTGTGGGTTTATGATCAAGTCTATCTATGAATAATATTTGAATCTTCTCTGAATTCTTTTATGTATGATTGGTTATCTTTGCAAGTCTCTTCGAATTATCAGTTTGGTTTGGTCTACTAGATTGGTTGTTCTTTCCATGGGAGAAGTGCTTAGCTTTGGGTTCGATCTTGCGGTGTCCTTTCCCAGTGACAAAAGGGACAGCAAGGCACGTATTGTATTGTTGCCATCGAGGATAACAAGATGGGTTTTTTTTATCATATTGCATGAAACTATCCCTCTACATCATGTCATCTTGCTTAAGGCATTACTCTGTTTTTAACTTAATACTCTAGATGCATGCTGGATAGGGGCGATGAGTGGAGTAATAGTAGTAGATGCAGGCAGGGTCGGTCTACTTGTCTCGGACGTGATGCCTATATACATGATCATACCTAGATATTCTCATAACTATGCTCAATTCTGTCAATTGCTCAACAGTAATTTGTTCACCCACTGTAGAATACTTATGCTCTTGAGAGAAGCCACTAGTGAAACCTATGGCCCCCGAGTCTCTTTCTCAACATATCAATCTCCATCACTTTATTATTGTTTTGCTTTTACTTTTCACTTTGCATCTCTATACCAAAAATACCAAAAATATTATTTATCATCTCTATCAGATCTCACTTTCGTAAGTGACCGTGAAGGGATTGACAACCCCTAAGCGCGTTGGTTGCGTTGAGCTATTGTTTTTGTGTAGGTACAAGGGACTCGCCCATAGCCTCCTACTGGATTGATACCTTGTTTCTCAAAAACTGAGGGAAATACTTACCCTACTTTGCTGCATCATCCTCTCCTCTTCGGGGAAATCCAACGCAGTGCTCAAGATGTAGCAAGAAGAATTTCTGGCGCCGTTGCCTGGGAGTCTGCGCAAAAGTCAACATACCAAGTACCCATCACAATCCCTATCTCCTGCATTACATTATTTGCCATTTGCCTCTCGTTTTCCTCTCCCCCACTTCATCCTTGTCGTTTTATTCGCCCTCTCTCTCTATCCTCCCTCTCTATTTTCCTCTTTTTGCCCGTTTGCTTTTTGTTTGCTCGTGTGTTAGTTTGCTAGCTTGTCGTTATGCCAAGTCCTTTACCTTCTGCCTCTATGTCTGAAATTGGGGAAATTATTGTCGATATGGACAATAATAATATCATGAAAAATTCTGATGCTCCTGCTAAAGAACCGACCATCTTTCATACAAAAATAATTCCGTGTTGGTAGTGGTAATATTATTGGAAAAGGAGTTATTCAAGATTTATTTACTTGTGTCGGTGCTTTACCTTCTATGGGTAGTTCTATCCTTCACAGAACTAGTAGTCTTGCGGACGCTATTGCCATGCTTGTAGTTGAACTTGAAAGACAATTCATGCACATGCATCCTTCCATACAAAGGATTTTTCTAGAATTTTCTAATATTGAGCATTCTTCTGTTAAGCGTGCCACTACTATATTTTTGGCTCATGAGTTTAGATTCATAATAAAAGAAGCCAAAGAAATCTTTGCGTATTATAGGGTGGATGCTTTCCGTCCTCCCATAGAGGCTATCCTCTTTGATCAAGAAGAAATAATGCGTTTTCAATCTCTAGACTATGTTGCTTTCAATGAAAATCTTAGAAAAAGGGTTCCTACCAATGTTTTAGTTGATAGAATTTCTGAACTTAATGATGATTTGGCTATTCGAAATAATGAACTAGGATATTCTCTTGAATATAGGCTCACAAAGTTCTGTCAAAAGAATGCTTATAATGATGAATTGGTTGTGCAATATGAAGGACCAAAGGAGGAACCTATACCTCCCAAGGTTGTTCTTGGGGACTTTTGTCCCATTAAATTTAGCCCTTTTGATTACTTTTGATTGCCTCAAAGAAAACTTTCTGCCGAACGTAGAGAATATGAAATGAGTTTTAATAATCTATCTTACTATTATGGCAATACCTAGATCTATTCTTGCTTGTTATGCCTAGCTAGGGGCGTTAAACGATAGCACTTGTTGGGAGGCAACCCAATTTTATTTTTATTCCTTGCTTTTTGCTCCTATTTAATAATAAATAATTTATCTAGCCTCTGTTTTGGTTGTGTTTTTTTGTGTTTAATTAGTGTTTGTTCCAAGTAGAACCGTTGGGAAGACTTGGGGAAAGTCTTGTTGAACTTGCTGTAAAAAACAGAAACTTTAGCGCTCACGATAACTGCTGTCATTTTTATTTGGAGAGTGCTATTTAGTTAATTATTTTTTCATATGATTAATATATAAATTTCTCACGTCCAGAAATTTATTTTAGAATTTTTGGGGTTCCAGATCTTGCGCTAGCTACAGATTACTACAGACTGTTCTGTTTTTGACAGATTCTGTTTTTCGTGTGTTGTTTGCTTATTTTGATGAATCTATGGCTAGTAAAATAGTTTATAATCCATAGAGAAGTTGGAATACAGTAGGTTTAACACCAATATAAATAAAGAATGAGTTCATTACTGTACCTTGAAGTGGTCTTTTGTTTTCTTTCGCTAACGGAGCTCACGAGATTTTCTACTTTAAGTTTTGTGTTGTGAAGTTTTCAAGTTTTGGGTAAAGATTTGATGGGTTATGGAACAAGGAGTGGCAAGAGCCTAAGCTTGGGGATGTCCATGGCACCCCCAAGATAATGTAAGGACACCTAAAATCCAAATCTTGGGGATGCCCCGGAAGGCATCCCCTCTTTCGTCTACTTTTATCGGTAACTTTACTTGGAGCTATATTTTTATTCACCACATGATATGTGTTTTGCTTGGAGCGTCTTTTATGATTTGAGTCTTTGCTTGTTAGTCTACCACAATCATCCTTGCTGTACACACCTTCTGAGAGAGCCATACATAATTTGGAATTTGATAGAATACTCTATGTGCTTCACTTATATCTTTTGAGTTATATAATTTTGCTCTAGTGCTTCACTTATATCTTTTAGAGCACGGTGGTGGATTTGTTTTATAGAAACTATTGATCTCTCATGCTTCACTTAGATTATTTAGAGAGTCTTAATAGCATGGTAATTTTCTTAATAATAATATGCTTGGTATTCAAGATTTGTAAAACTTTCTTTTGAGTGCGTTGAATACTAAGAAAAAAATTGATGCTTGATAATTGTTTTGAGATATGAGGATGCTGATATTAGAGTCATGCTAGTTGAGTAGTTGTGAATTTGAGAAATGCTTGTGTTAAAGTTTGTGATTCCCGTAGCATGCACGTATGGTGAACCGTTATGTGATGTAGTCGGAGCATGATATATTTATTGATTGTCTTCCTTATGAGTGGCGGTCGAGGGCGAGCGATGGTCTTTTCCTACCAATCTATCCCCCTAGGAGCATGCGCGTAATACTTTGCTTTGATAACTTCTAGATTTTTGCAATAAGTATATGAGTTCTTTATGACTAATGTTGAGTCCATGGGTTATACGCACTTTCCTTCCTTCCACCATTGCTAGCCTCTCTAATACCGTGCACTTTTCGCCTGTATCATACACCCACCAAATACCTTCCTCAAAACAGCCACCATACCTACCTATCATGGCATTTCCATAGCCATTCCGAGATATATTGCCATGCAACTTTTCACCGTTCTGTTCATTATGACACGCTCCATCATTGTCATATTGCTAGCATGATCATGTAGTTGACATCGTATTTGTGGCAAAGCCACCGTTCATAATTCTTTCATACATGTCACTCTTGATTCATTGCATATCCCGGTACACCGCCGGAGGCATTCATATAGAGTCATATTTTGTTCTAAGTATTGAGTTGTAATTGTCGAGTTGTAAGAAAAATAAAAAGTGTGATGATCATCATTTTTAGATCATTGTCCCAAGTGAGGAAAGGATGATGGAGACTATGATTCCCCCACAAGTCGGGATGAGACTCCGGACGAAAAAAGAGGCCATAAAAAAATGAGAAGGCCCAAAAAAATGAGAGAAAAAGAGAGAAGGGACAATGTTACTATCCTTTTTACCACACTTGTGCTTCAAAGTAGCACCATGATCTTCATGATAGAGAGTCTCTCATTTTGTCACTTTCATATACTAGTGGGAATTTTTCATTATAGAACTTGGCTTGTATATTCCAATGATGGGCTTCCTCAAAATGCCCTAGGTCTTCGTGAGCAAGCGAGTTGGATGCACACCCACTTAGTTTATTTAGTTGAGCTTTCATATACTTATAGCTCTAGTGCATCCGTTGCATGGCAATCCCTACTCACTTACATTGATATCTATTGATGGGCATATCCATAGCTCGTTGATACGCCTAGTTGATGTGAGACTATCTTCCCCTCTTTTTGTCTCCTCCACAACCACCATTCTATTCCACATATTGTGCTATATCCATGGCTCACGCTCATGTATTGCGTGAAGATCAATTTTTTTTTGAAAATGTCAAAAGTATGAAACAATTGCTTGGCTTGTCATCGGGGTTGTGCATGATTTAAATACTTTGTGTGGTGAAGATAGAGCACAGCCAGACTATATGATTTTGTAGGGATAGCTTTCTTTGGCCATGTTCTTTTGAGAAGACATAATTGCTTTGTTAGTATGCTTGAAGTATTATATTTTTATGTCAACATGAACTTTTGTCTTGAATCTTTTGAATCTGAATATTCATACCACAATTAAGAAGATTTACATTGAAATTATGCCAAGTAGCACTCCGCATCAAAAATTCTGTTTTTATCATTTACCTACTCGAGGACAAGCAGGAATTAAGCTTGGGGATGCTTGATACGTCTCTAATGTATCTATAATTTTTGATTGCTCCATGCTATATTATCTACTGTTTTGGACATTATTGGGCTTTATTATCCACTTTTATATTATTTTTGGGACTAACCTATTAACCGGAGGCCCAACCCAGAATTGCTATTTTTTTGCCTGTTTTAGGGTTTTGAAGAAAAGGAATATCAAATGGAGTGCAAACGGAATGAAACCTTCGGAAACGTGATTTTCTCATCAGATAAGATCCAGGAGACTTGGACCCTCCATCAAGAAAGCCATGAGGCAGTCACGAGGGTGGAGGGCGCCCCCCCTAGGGCGCGCCCCTTACCTTGTGGGCCCCTCGAAGCTCCACCGACGTACTTCTTCCTCCTATATATATCCACGTACCCCCAAATGATCAGAGACGGAGCCAAAAACCTAATTCCACCACCGCAACTTTCTGTATCCACGAGATCCCATCTTGGGGCCTGTTCCGGAGCTCCGCCGGAGGGGGCATCGATCACAGAGGGCTTCTACATCATCATACAAGCCCCTCCGATGAAGTGTGAGTAGTTTACTTCAGACCTATGGGTCCATAGTTAGTAGCTATATGGCTTCTTCTCTCTTTTTGGATCTCAATACAATGTTCTCCCCCTCTCTCATGGAGATCTATTCGATGTAATCTTCTTTTTGCGGTGTGTTTGTTGAGATCGATCAATTGTGGGTTCATGATCAAGTCTATCTATGAATAATATTTGAATCTTCTCTGAATTCTTTTATGTATGATTGGTTATCTTTCCAAGTCTCTTCGAATTATCAGTTTGGTTTGGCCTACTAGATTGGTTGTTCTTGCCATGGGAGAAGTGCTTAGCTTTGGGTTCGATCTTGCGGTGTCCTTTCCCAGTGACAGAAGGTGCAGCAAGGCACGTATTATATTGTTTCCATCGAGGAAAACAAGATGGGGTTTTTATCATATTGCATGAAACTATCCCTCTACATCATGTCATCTTGCTTAAGGTGTTACTCTGTTTTTAACTTAATACACTAGATGCATGTTGGATAGCGGTCGATGAGTGGAGTAATAGTAGTAGATGCAGGCAGGGGTCGGTCTACTTATCTCGGACGTGATGCCTATATACATGGTCATACCTAGATATTCTCATAATTATGCTCAATTCTGTCAATTGCTCAACAGTAATTTGTTCACCCACCGTAGAATACTTATGCTCTTGAGAGAAGCCACTAGTGAAACCTATGGCCCCGGGTCTCTTTCTCATCATATCAATCTCCATCCCTTCTTTTTGCTTTTACTTTGCCTTTTACTTTTCACTTTGCATCTCTATAACAAAAATATTATTTATCATCTCTATCAGATCTCACTTTCATAAGTGACCATGAAGGGATTGACAACCCCTAAGCGTGTTGGTTGCGTTGAGCTATTGTTTTTGTGTAGGTACAAGGGAGGACTCGCGCGTAGCCTCCTACTGGATTGATACCTTGGTTCTCAAAAACTGAGGGAAATACTTACGCTACTTTGCTACATCATCCTCTCCTCTTCGGGGAAATCCAACGCAGTGCTCAAGAGGTAGCAAACTCCTCAAACTACAGTCATCACCGGGAGTGGCCCCGACTATTGTCACTCCAGGGTTACCGGATCATAACACATAGTAGGTGACTATAACTTGCAATATCGGAACAAGAACACAAATATATTCATGAAAACATAATAGGTTCAGATCTGAAATCAAGGCACTCGGGCCCTAGTGACAAGCATTAGGCATAGCAAAGTCATAGCAACATCAATCTTAGAACATAGTGGATACTAGGGATCAAACCCTTACAAAACTAACTCGATTACATGGTAAATCTCATCCAACCCATCACGGTCCAGCAAGCCTACGATGGAATTACTCACGCACGGCGGTGAGCATCATGAAATTGGTGATGGAGGATGGTTGATGATGACGATGACGATGGATTCCCCTCTCCAGAGCCCAAAACGGACTCCAGATCTGCCCTCCTGAGGAAGAATAGGGCTTGGCGGCGGCTCCGTATCGTAAAACACGATGAATCCTTCTCTCTGATTTTTTTCTCCCTGAAAGTGAATATATAAAGTTGGAGTTGAGGTCGGTGGAGGTCCAGGGGGCCCACAAGGTTGGAGGGCACGCCCCCACCCTTGTGGCTACGGTGTGGGCCCCCTGGTGCTGATTCTTTCGCCAATATTTTTTATTAATTCCAAAACTTGGCTCCATGAAGTTTCATGTCATTTCGAGAACTTTTTATTCTACACAAAAATAACACCATGGCAATTTTGCTGAAAACAACGTCAGTCCGGATTGGTTCCATTCAAATCATGCAAGTTAGAGTCCAAAACAATGGCAAAAGAGTTTGGAAAAGTAGATATATTGGAGACGTATCAACTCCCCCAAGCTTAAACCTTTGCTTGTCCTCAAGCAATTCAGTTGACAAATTGGAAGTGATAAAGAAAAAACTTTTACAAACTCGGTTTGATCTTGTTGTTGCAAATATGTAAAGCCAGCACTCAAGTTTTCAGCAAAGATCATGAACTAACCATATTCACAATAACATTTATGTCTCATGTTTACTCATATCAATGGCATAATCAAATAGCGACCAATAATAATAAATCTTGGATGACAACACTTTTCTCAAAACAATCATGATATAATATAACAAGATAGTATCTTGCTAGCCCTTTCTGAGACCACAAAACATAAATGCAGAGCACCCCTGAAGATCAAGGACTGACTAGACATTGTAATTCATGGTAAAAGAGATCCAGTCACATTCATACTCAATATAAATTAATAACAATGCATACTAATGACAGTGGTGCTCTCTAACTGGTGCTTTTTCTAAGAAGATGATGACTCAGCAATAGAATTAAATAGATAGGCCATTCACTGAGGGAAGAAGGGATTTGCAGAGGTGCCAGAGCTCGAGTTTTGAAATAGAGATTGAATAATATTTTGAGTGGCATGCTTTCATTATCAACATAACAACTAAAAGATCTCCGTAAGTTTATACTCTCCCACCACTAACAAGCACACTCCATGGCTGGTCCGAAACAACGGGTACCGTCCAGCTAACAACAATCCTGGGGGAGTTTTGTTTGCAATTATTTTGATTTGATTTGCTTTGAGCATGGGACTGGGCATCCCGGTTACCAGCCATTTTCTCGTGAATGATGAGTGGAGTCCGCTCATAGTGAGAATAACCCACCTAGCATGGAAGATATTGACAACTCTAGTTGGTACATGAGCTATTCGAGCATACAAAACAGATTATCATTTGAAGGTTTAGAGTTTGGCACTTGCAAATTTACTTGGAACGGCAGGTAAATACCGCATATAGGTAGGTATGGTGGACTCATATGGAACAACTTTGGGGTTTATGGAAGTGGATGCACAAGTAGTATTCCCGCTTAGTACAAGTGAAGGCTAGAAAGAGACTGGGAAGTGACCAACTAGAGAGCGACAACAGTCATAAACATGCAATGAGATTAACCAACATTGAGTGCAAGCATGAGTAGGATATAAATCACCATGAACATAAATATCGTAGATGCTATGTTGATTTTGTTTCAACTACATGTATGAACATGTGCCGAGTCAAGCCACTCGAATCATTCAAAGGAGGATACCATCCTATCATACTACATCACAACCATTTTAATTTCCATGTTGGCACGCAAGGTAAACCATTATAAACTCCTAGCTAATTAAGCATGTCATGAGTAACTATAATCTCTAATTGTCATTGAAAACATGTTTCATTCATAATGGGCTGAATCAGGAATGATGAACTAATCATATTTACAAAAACAAGATAGGTCGAGTTCATACAATCTTTTCCTCATCTCAATCATTTCATCATATATCGTCATTATTGCCTTTCACTTGCACGACCGAATGGTGTGGATAATAATAAGAGTGCATGTGCATTTGACTAAGCTAGAATCTGCAAGCATTTATTCAAAGGAGAATACAAGGTAATAGGGGCTCTTTGTCAGATCAACAATAATGCATATGAGAGCCACTCAACATTTTCATCATGGTCTTCTCCTCTTGACCCCTGATGCGGCTTGAAGCTACGTCGGTGTTTCCCTAAAGAGGAAGGGATGATGCAGCACAGCGATGGTAGGTATTTCCCTCAGTGATGAAACCAAGGTTATCGAACCAGTAGGAGAACCAAGCAACAACACGTAAACGGCACCTGCACACAAATAACAAATACTCGCAACCCGGCGTATTAAAGGGGTTGTCAATCCCTTTCGGGTAACGGCGCCAGAAATTGGCAAACGGACGTGAATAAATTGTAGTAGATTGATAGATCGAATGCCCAATAAAATAAATTGCAGCAAGGTATTTTTGTATTTTTGGTTTTATAGATCTGAAAATAAAAGGCAAATAAAATAGATCGCAAAGGCAAATAATATGAGAAAGAGACCCGGGGGGCGTAGGTTTCACTAGTGGCTTCTCGAGAAAAATAGCAAACGGTGGGTAAACGAATTACTGTTGGGCAATTGATAGAACTTCAAATAATCATGATGATATCTAGGCAATGATCATTATATAGGCATCACGTCCAAGATTAGTGGACCAACTCCTGCCTGCATCTACTACTATTACTCCACACATCGACTGCTATCCAGCATACATCTAGTGTATTAAGTTCATGGAGAAACGGAGTAATGCAATAAGAACGATGACATGATGTGGACAAGATCTATTTATGTAGAAATAGACCCCATCATTTTATCCTTAGTAGAAATGATACATACGTGCCGGTTCCCCTTCTGTCACTGGGATCAAGCACCGTAAGATCGAACCCACTACAAAGCACCTCTTCCCACTGCAAGATAAATAGATCAAGTTGTCCAAACAAAACCCAAATACCAGAGAAGAAATACGAGGCTATAACCAATCATGCATATAAGAGATAAAAGAAACTCAAATAACTTTCATGGATAAAAAGAGATAGATCTAATCATAAACTCAAAGTTCATCGGATCCCAACATACACATCGCAAAAGGGTTACATCATATGGATCTCCAAGAGAGCATTGTATTGAGAATCAAACGAGAGAGAGGAAGCCATCTAGCTACTAACTACGGACCCGAAGGTCTACAAAGAACTACTCACGCATCATCGGAGAGGCACCAATGGAAGTGGTGAACCCCTCTGTGATGGTGTCTAGATTGGATCTAGTGGTTCTGGACTCTACGGCGGCTGGAATTGATTTTCGTCGACTCCCCTAGGGTTTCTGGAACATTGGGGTATTTATAGAGTAAAGAGGCGGTCCAGGGGCACCAAGGTGGGCACAACCCACCAGGGCGCGCCTGGGCCTCCAGGCGAGCCCTGGGGGGTTGTGCTCCCCTCGGAGCAGCCCCCAGGTGCTTCTTCGTCCCATTGGTTGTCTTCTGGTCCAAAAAAATCTACAAAAAGTTTCGCTGCGTTTGGACTCCATTTGATATTGATTACCTGCGATGTAAAAAACATGTAGAATCCAGCAACTGGCACTTGGCACTATGTCAATAGGTCAGTACCAAAAAATGATATAAAATGACTATAAAATAATTATAAAACATCCAAGATTGATAATATAACGACATGGAACAATAAAATTCTAGATACGTTGGAGATGTATCAGCATCTCCAAGCTTAATTCCTTATCGTCCTCGAGTAGGTAAATGATAAAAACAGAATTTTTGATGTGGAATGATGCCTAACATGCCATCTCATATTCTTTTCTTTATAGTGTGGAAATTTGGAATTTTATATTTTCCAAAGCAATAGTCTAGTTTTGACATGATAACTTAAATACTCAAGCATATCAACAAGCAACCATGTCTTTCAAAATATCAATGCTAAAATAAGCTATCCCTAGCCCATCATGCTCAATGATTGATCCATTCATGAAACACACTCGCATATTAACTACAACAAATGCTCAAGTACGATCAATATGCCTCCTAGTTGGTACTTTTATAAGAGAAGATGGAGACTCAAATTCAAAAATAAAAAATGCATAAAGTAAAAGAAAGGCCCTTCGCAGAGGGAAGTAGGGATTTGTAGAGGTGCCATAGCTCAAAGCGAAAATTGAGAGATAAAAACATTTTGAGAGGCATACTTTTCCCACCAACGAAAATGACTTAGAGTTCCCAACACTTTCCATGCTAGATATATCATAGGAGGTTCCCAAACAGAAATTAAAGTCTATTCCTTTTTCCACCATACTTTCACTTTCCATGGCTAACCCCACAGGTGCCTTCCATACCAACACTTTCCAAGGAATTTATTATTTGACAACATAAAGTAAATTCATTTTTCATTTAGGGACTCGGCATCCCTAATACCTTTGCCTTACTCTCGTGCAATGACGAGTGAACAAACATTCATCGTGAGAATAACACATCTAGCATGGAAAATATTAGCCACCCCTCACCGCCTCGCGAGTGGTATGAGCACACAAAAGAGAAATTTATTTTGAATATTAGAGATGGCACATATTTGCTTAGAACAACTAAAGAATACCGCATATAGGTAGGTATAGTGGACTCATGTGGCAAAACTAGTTTAAAGGATTTTGGATGCACAAGTAGTGATCATACTTAGTGCAAAATGAAGGCTAGCAAAAGATTGAGAAGCGACCAACCAAAAAACGAATAATCTCATAAGCAAGCATTAAGCATAATTAACACCGAATAATGCACCACAAGTAGGATATAATTTCATTGCATGACTATTGACTTTCGTTCTTGCATAGGGAATCACAAACCTTAACACCAATATTCTTACTAAAGCATAATTACTCATCAAAATGACTCACATATCACATTATCATATCTCAAAACTATTACTAAGAAGCAAGTTTATTTTGTCCAATGTCCTTTATGAATTTTTTTATTATATCCTTCTTGGATATCTATCACTTTGGGACTAATTTTCATTTGTTGCTTTTCATAAGCTCAAACAAATATAAGGGAAGATCATGAGCATAGTATTTCTTTCTCTCAAATTAATTTAAGTGAAGCAAGAGAGAATTTCTTGAAAATTTACTAACTCTCAAATAAATCTAAGTGAAGCAAGAGAGCATTTCTTCAAAAAAATACTAAATCACACCATGCTCAAAAAGATATAAGTGAAGCACTAGAGCAAATCCAAAGCTCATAAAAATTTAAGTGAAGCATAGAGAACAATTCTAACAAGTCATGCCATAATTTTGGCTCTCTCAAATAGGTGTGTCCAGTAAGGAATCAAGACTTCAAACTCAAAATAAAACAAGCAAATACTAATATCATACAAGACGCTCCAAGCAAAACACATAGTATGTGACAAATAAAAATATAGTTTTGAGTAAAATACCGATGGTCGTTAGAAGAAAGAGGGGATGCCACTCGGGGCATCCCCAAGCTTAGTTGCTTGCTCTCTTTGGATAATAGCTTGGGATGCTGGGGCATCCCCAAGCTCAAGGTCCTCTTACTCCTTATTCCTTCATCCATCGTAAGATAACCCAAAACTAGAAAACTTTGATCACACAAAACTCAACAAAACCTTCGTGAGATCCGTTAGTATAAGAAAGCAAATCACTACTATAAGTGCTATATCAAACCAATTCATATTTTGTTCTTGCATTATATCTACTGTATTCCAACTTTTTTATGGCAAAACCCCATCAAATAAAACCATTGAATCATCAAAACAAGCACACAACGCAAAGAAAACAGAATCTATCAAAAATAGAACAGTCTATAGCAATCTGGATATTTCGAATACTTTTGTAACTCCAAAACTCTGAAAATTAGGACGACCTGAGTAATTTGTATATTAATCTTATACAAAAAGAATTGGTATTTTATCGCTCTCTGGTTAGAAATCAGAATTGTTTTCGTGAGCGCAAAAGTTTCTATTTTTCAGCAAGATCAAACAACTATCACCCAAGAAGATCCTAAAGGCTTTACTTGGCACGAACACTAATTAAAACACAAAAAACACAACCATAATAGTAGCATAATTGTTCTAACACTCAAGAACAGAAAGCAAAAAGTAAAAATAAATTGTATTCATTGGGTTGCCTCCCAACAAGCGCTATCATTTTTATGCCCCTAGCTAGGCATAAGATTTCAATGATGATCACATGAAAGATAGTAATTGAAACACGAAGAGAGCATCTTGTAGCATGTGAAAACACATTTAAGTCTAACATAATTCCTATGCATAGGCACTTTATAAACAACCAAATTATCAAAACAAGCAAAGACTAGCATATGCAAGGAAGAAGAATAAAACATAGACAATCTCAACATGAAGAGAGGTAATTTAGTAGCAAGAAAATTTCTACAACCATATTTCACTCTCTCTCATAATAATTATATGTGGGATCATATTCAAATTCAACAATATAGCTATCGCATAACATATTCTCTATATGATCCACATGCATGCAACGTTGACACTATTCCAAAATAGTGGGATTATCATCAAATAAAGTCATGACCTCTCCAAGCCCACTTTCATCAGAAAAGTCATAAGATTGAACACTCTCCAAATATGTGGGATTATTTTTATCTAAAGTTGACTCTCTTCCAAACCCACTTTCAATATTATAGCAAGCATTTTCATCATGAGGTTTAGATAAATTTTTAAGATCATAAGAATCATTATCACCCCAATCATGATCATTGCAATAAGTAGTGGACATAGCAATATTACCATCCCCAAGCTTGGGGTTTTGCATATTATTAGCACAATTGACATTAATAGAATTTATAATAACATCATTGCAATCATGCTTTTCATCTAAGGAGTTATCATGAATCACTTTATAAATTCCTTCTTTTAACACTTCATCACAATTTTTAGATTCATGAATCTCAAGCAAAACTTCATAAAGGTAATCTTGTGAAGTCAATTCACTAGCAACGGGTTCATCATAATTGTATCTCTTGAAAATATTAGGAAGTGGATGAGGATCCATATCAATTGATTTTTAGCAAGCGAAGATGCAAGCAAATAGAACACACATGGTAACACAAGCAAACATGAGATCAAACGAGAAAACGGCAAACGAAAAAGAGGGCGAATAAAACGGCAAATTTTTGTGAAGTGGGGGAGAGGAAAACGAGAGACAAATGGCAAATAATGTAAATTTCGAGGAGATGAGATTTGTGATTAGGAACTTGGTAGATGTAGATGATCCTCCCCGGCAACGGCGACAGAAATTCTTTTTGATGCGGCTTGAAGCTACGTCGGTATTTCCTCAAAGAGGAAGGGATGATGCAGCACAGTGACAGTAGGTATTTCCCTCAGTGATGAAACCAAGGTTATCAAACTAGTAGGGGAACCAAGCAACAACACGTAAATGGCACCTGCACACAAATAACAAATACCCGCAACCCGACGTATTAAAGGGGTTGTCAATCCCTTTCGGGTAACGGCGCCAGAAATTGGCAAACGGACGTGAATAAATTGTAGTAGATTGATAGATCGAACACCAAATAAAATAAATTGCAGCAAGGTATTTTTGTATTTTTGGTTTTAAAGATCTGAAAATAAAAGGCAAATACAATAGATCGCAAAGGCAAATAATATGAGAAAGAGACCCGGGGGCTGTAGGTTTCACTAGTGGCTTCTCTCGAGAAAAATAGCAAATGGTGGGTAAACGAATTACTGTTGGGCAATTGATAGAACTTCAAATAATCATGACAATATCCAGGCAATGATCATTATGTAGGCATCACGTCCAAGATTAGTATACCTACTCCTGCCTCCATGTACTACTATTACTCCACACATCGACCGCTATCCAACATGCATCTTGTGTATTAAGTTCATGGAGAAACAGAGTAATGCAATAAGAATGATGACATGATGTAGACAAGATCTATTTATGTAGAAATAGACCCCATCGTTTTATCCTTACTAGCAACGATACATACATGTCGGTTCCCCTTTTGTCACTGGGATCAAGCACCGTAAGATCAAACCCACTACAAAGCACCTCTTCCCATTGCAAGATAAATAGATCAAGTTGGCAAAATAAAACCCAAATAATGGATAAGAAATAAGAGGCTATAAGCAATCATGCATATAAGAGATCAAAGAAACTCAAATAACTTTCATGGATAAAATGAGATAGATCTGATCATAAACTCAAAGTTCATCGGATCCCAGTAAACACACCGCAAAACAGTTACATCATATGGATCTCCAAGAGACCATTGTATTGATAATCAAACGACAGAGAGGAATCCATCTAGCAACTAACTACGGACCCGAAGGTCTACAGAGAACAACTCATGCATCATCGGAGAGGCGCGAATGGAAGTGGTGAACCCCTCTGTGATGGTGTCTAGATTGGATCTGGTGGTTTTGGACTCTGCGGTGGCTGGAATTGATTTTCGTCGACTCCCCTAGGGTTTCTGCAATATTGGGGGTATTTATAGAGTAAAGAGGCGGTCCATGGGGCACCCGAGGTGGGCATAACCCACCAGCCCAAGCGCGCCCTGGTGAGTTGTGCTCCCCTCGGAGCAACCCCCGGGTGCTTCTTCGGCCCATTGGTTGTCTTTTGGTCGAAAAAAATTCCACAAAACGTTTTGTTGCGTTTGGATTATGTTTGATATTGATTACCTGTGATGTAAAAACATGCAAAAAACAGCAACTGGCACTTGGCACTATGTCAATAGGTTAGTACCAAAAAATGATATAAAATGATTATAAAACATCCAAGATTGATAATAGAACAGCATGGAACAATCAAAAATTATAGATACGTTGGAGACGTATCGACCCCAAAGAAAATAAAAGAATTTCAAAGAAACACACTGAAATATTTTTGGGGTTTTGTTTTTCTGAAGAAAGTAAAACAAGAACGAGAAAATTAATTTACACAGGAAGCTCGTAACAAGTAAAAGAAGAACGAGAAATATTTTTGAGCTTTCTTTTAATATTACTACTAAGCATGCATAGAAAGTAAACTAACTACAACTAATTTTTTGGTTTTTCTTAAGGTTTATCAAACACACAAGAAGAAAGCGGAAAAAGAAAGTAAACTAACATGGATATTACAATGAAAAAGTATGAGCACCAACAACTAGAATGAGTGTGTGAACATGAATATAATGTCGGTGATAAATACGTACTCCCCCCCCCCAAGCTTAGGCTTTTGGCCTAAGTTGGTCTACGCCCATGGATCAAAATAGCCCTCTCCGGTGTATGGAGGAGGATCCTGGGGGGTTCCACTAGTTAGCAAGCTCTTGTGGCTCCCACTGATAAATAGACTCCTGATATGGATCAAGCGATGGCTCTGGATCAGGAGGTGGGGATCGTGTCCCCTCCCAGTATGCATGAATGTCTGCGGGCAACACGAAGTACCTGCCTGAATGAATATCGAACAAAACAGGTGCAGGCAAGGTAATTATTTGAACAATATTCTCGCTAAATACCAGGTTATAAATAAGTCTCTTTTCCTCATCATGGTCAATAAACTTATGTGCTACCATGCTATAATAATTTAAATATATAGTGGGTAGCAATTTTTCCTCTTTTTCATGGTGCCTAATGGGTATCTCAAAGTGTTTAGCAAGGCAGGAGGCAAAGATGCCTCCGATAATAGGACCCTTTGCACGGTTCATACTCAACCGTCTAGCAACCATAGAGCCCAACCTGTAAGTTCTATCTCTATGTAAAGCATGACGCAAAATAGCGAGGTCAGGGGCACTAAGGCCTCCACTCTCTCCACGACCAATTAAACATCTCCCAGAAAATAATGAGTAATAGCGTAAAGCGGGAAGATGTATACTAGATACTCTCGCTCCCGACACTCCTCTACCTTCCCCTACGGTAATTTCATTAATAAGGCCATCCACATCACTAGGACGTGGCTCCTCGACGCTACCCTCATAAGGTAATTTACAAACCTCAAAAAAGTCATAAAGCGTCATTTCTTTGTACTCATCATATAAGTGGAAGTCTACCGTGGGTGGTGATCTCCTAGCATGAAAGTGAAAATTTTGCATGAAAGTATTAGTGAGTAGGAGATACTGATTACACTGGTCGCGGAGGAAGTCGGTGATGCCTGCATTCTCAGCCAAATAATAGAAATCATCATAAACCCCGGTTGCTTGTAAGAATGCATCACATGGCCATTCACACGGCCAAATTTCCACGGAGTGAGGGAGATTATACTTGGGCCTTTCCTTCTCCTCATTTTGTTTTTCCTTCGAGCCACGGCTCGAGGAACCTCTCAACAATCTCCTCATCATTTTCTCCCTCTAAAAATTTCTGAAATTTTTGGTGACTCAATAAAAGTAAATAAAACTCAACAAGATTGATAGCAACTACTCCTACAAGTGCCTAGGAGCTATCATGCATCAAAACTACTTTGGACCATAAAAATTTGACATGAAAGCTCAAGAACAGGGTCACCAAAGCAGCAAAAAAAATTCAATAAATAAAGCACTAGAAAAAAAACTAATAGGACCACTAGAGGAGTCACATACCGAAGATCAATCCCCCAAAGCAGTTTTGTGAATGGAGCTTTGAGCAAGGAGATCGAAAATGGCAGCAAGATGAGCAAGAACACGGGTTTGAGCTATGGAATGATTTTTTCTGGAGGAAGAGGAAGAGGATGGGTGCTGGAATAAGTGGAGGGGGCCACGTGGGGCCCACAAGGTCAGGGGCGCGCCCTAGGGGGTGGGCGTGCCCTCCACCCTTGTGGCCAGCTGGTGAGGCCCCCTAGTGTGTTCTTTGCACCAGAAATTCTTAAACATTATATAAAAATCATATCAAATTTTCAGGGCATTTGGAGAACTTTTGTTTTTGGGACATTTTTTATTGCATAGATAATTCAAAAAACAGACATAAAATACTATTTTTACTTTATTTAATCTAAATAACAGAAAGTAAAAGATGGGTATAGAAAGTTGTGCTTCCTAAATTCATCCATCTCATGCTCGTCAAAAGGAATCCATTAACAAGGTTGATCAAGTCTTATTAATAAACTTCTTCCGATTGACATGAAACCGGAGAACTTTCGAATGACACTAGGTTACCTCAACGGGGATATGCATGTCCCCAATAATAAGAATATCATATTTCTTTTTGGCAGTAGGAAGAGGGAATTCAAAACCTCCAATAGTAATAGTTGAAATTTTTCCAATAGAATTGATACTATGAACTTTAGGTTGTTTCTTTGGAAAGTGTACCGTATGCTCATTACCATTAACATGAAAAGCGGCATTGCCTTTGTTGCAATCAATAACAGCCCCTACAGTATTTAAAAATGGTCTACCAAGGATGATCGACATACTATCATCCTCGGGAATATCAAGAATAACAAAGTTCGTTAAGATAGTGACGCTTGCAACCATGATAGGCACATCCTCACAAATACCGATTGGTATAGCAGTTGATTTATCAACCATTTGTAAAGAAATTCCAGTAGGTGTCAACTTATTCAAATCAAGTCTACGATACAAAGAGAAAGGCATAACACTAACACCGGCTCCCAGATCACATAAAGCAGTTTTAACATAATTTCTTTTAATGGAGCATGGTATAGTTGGTACTCCTGGATCTCCAAGTTTCTTTGGTATTCCACCCTAAAAAGTATAATTAGCAAGAATGGTGGAAATCTCAGCTTCCGGTATCTTTCTTTTATTAGTAACAATTTCTTTCATGTACTTAGCATAAGGAGGCATTTTAAGCATATCAGTCAAACGCATACACAAAAAGATAGGTCTAATCATTTCAGCAAAGCACTAAAAATCCTCATCATAATTTTTCTTGGATGGCTTAGGAGGAAAGGGCATGGGTTGCTGAACCCATGGTTTTCTTTCTTTATCATGTTTTCTAGCAACGAAGTCTCTCTTGTCATAACGTTGATTCTTTGATTGTGGGTTATCAAGATCAAAAACAAGTTCAATCTCTACATCATTATCATTACTAGGTTGAGCATCAACATGTCATCATCATTAACATTAGCACTAGGTTCATGTTCATTACGAGATTGTGTCTCAGCATCAGAAATAGAAATATCATTGGGATTCTCAGGTGTATCCACAACAGGTTCACTAGCATGCAAAGTCCTGTCAGATTTCTTTTTCTTTTTAGTACGAGGACTAGGTGCATCAGTATTAGTTCTCTGAGAATCCTGCTCAATTCTCTTAGGATGACCCTGAGGATACAAAGGTTCCTGGGTCATCTTACCACCTCTAGTCATACCCTAACAGCATTATCATTATTCTTACTATTCAACTCATTAAGCAAATCATCCTGAGCTTTAAGTACTTGTTCTACTTGAGTTGTAACCATGGAAGCATGTTTACTAATAAGCTTAAGGTCATTAAAAGTTCTACTCATATAATCACCCAGGTGGTCAAGCATGTAAGCATTACATTTCAATTGTCTACTAACATAAGCACTGAAGTTCTCTTGTTTAACAATAAAATTATCAAACTCATCTAAGCATTGTCTAGCAGACATATTATGAGGAATATCACCTTCATCAAATCTACGGAGAGAGTTTACCTCTACTACCTGTTTTGGGTTATCAAGACCATGTATTTCTTCAATAGGTGGTATATTCTTAACATCTTCAACTTTATTACCTTTTTATTTCATAGATTTCTTTGCCTCTTGTATATCTTCCAGATTGGGAAATAGAATACCCCATTTCTTCGGAGTTGGCTTCGGAGTTGGTTCATGAAGTATCTAATCATTTTCATTACTCAATATATTATTCAATAGCAATTCAGCTTGCTCAATAGTTCTTTCACTACTGGAATCAGCAGATTTGCCGTCTGCCCACTCATTGTCGTCCGCTAGCGGACGGCAAAGGTAGGCTTTGCCATCAGCCAACAAAAAGCGGACGACGAAGAGGTAGCAGACGGCAAAGGTAGGCTTTGCCATGAGCCAACTCTATGTCGTCTGCTAGCAGACGACAAAGAGGGTGGGTGACGGGCTAACGAGAACGACCTAATGGCCACTTTCTTACCCGTCTGCTAGCGGATGGCAAATAATCTTTGTCATCAGCTAGCAGATGGCAAACAAACACAGATGGCAAAGAGAAAGCACACCATGCAGATCAATCACACAGATCGATGACATGGCATGATCAGCTCCACACATGCATCTCCACAATGCAAAACCGATGCGACCCATCCCACGCCCCCACCACCCACTCTCTCTCCCTTATCCTCCTGAGAGCCACCCCCACCAAGATATGTCTCCCTTCTCTCTCGTACGCCTCTGCTCTAGACCCAGAACACTGGCTCCCACCACCACCTAGCCCGTCGGCCTCGGCGTCGCCTACCGCCCACAACACCTCGCCTGCCGCCCCATTCCATCTTTGCCCCTGGCGGTGCCAGGCCCTCTCCCGTCCCCCGTCGCCCCCGCTCCCCGTATCTTGTCACCCCAGCCGGCCATCGGCCCCGGCCCCTATCGCCCCCTTCCGGCCACCACCTCGCTCGCTGGTGCCGGCCCCTTCTCTCTTCGCCCCGACGCCGCCATGCCCGGCCCGTCCCTGTTTTCCCCCACCGGCCCCATACCTCGACGCCGCACCACCTCCCGCCTCGAGCAGCGGCAGCCTGCGGCAGCTCTGCCCACAACGAAGGGTGCTGGATTGTAGGATCGAAAGTATGTCTAGAGGGGGTGATTAGACTACTTGACCAAATAAAAATCTAGCCTTTTTCAAATTTTAAGTCTTGGCAGATTTTAGCAACTTAGCACAAACAAGTAATCAACCTACACATGCAATTCTAAGAGTATAGCAACGGAATGTAAAACAATTGCATATGAAGGTAAAGGGAGGAGTTTGGAGGGAGCAAACGCAATGTAGACATGGAGCCTTTTGGCGTGGTTCCGATAGGTGGTGCTATCGTACATCCACGTTGATGGAGACTTCAACCCACGAAGGGTAACGGTTGCGCGAGTCCACGTAAGGCTCCACCCACGAAGGGTCCATGAAGAAGCAACCTTGTCTATCCCACCATGGCCATCGCCCACGAAGGACTTGCCTCACTAGGGTAGATCTTCACAAAGTAGGCGATTTCCTTGCCCGTACAAACTCCTTGGTTCAAATCCACAATCTTGACGGAGGCTCCCAAGTGACACCTAACCAATCTAGGAGACACCACTCTCCAAAAGGTAATAGATGGTGTGTTGATGATGAACTCCTTGCTCTTGTGCTTCAAGTGATAGTCTCCTCAACACTCAACTCTCTCTCTCATAGTGTTTGATTTGGTAGAAAGATGATTTGAGTGGAAAGCAACTTGAGGAAGGCTAGAGATCAAGATTTATGTGGTTGGATTGGAATATCTTGACCTCAACACAAGTGTAGGTGGTTCTCTCTTAGAAAATGTATGTTGGAAGTGTAGGCATATTGTGATGGCGCTCTCCACGAATGAAGAGTGGGTGGAGGGATATATATAGCCTCCACACAAAATCTAACCGTTACACATAAATTACCAGACTTGGTGGGACCGAATAATGAAACTTGGTTGGACCGATTTAGTTCAAAATGTAAACGTTAGGATTTTCGGTGGGGCCAATATGTCAACTCGGTGGGACCGATTCCATTAGAGTTAGGGCATAACGTAATCTCAGTGAGACCGATTACACAAACTCGGTGGGACCGATTTTGGTAATAGGCAAACAAAGAGTTGGTCAGGAAAACTCGGTGGGACCGATTCACTCATCTCGGTTAGACCGAAACGTTACGAAGGGGAAATAGAGAGTTTGCATTGCAATCTTGGTGGGACCGATCGCTCTTCTCGGTTGGACCAAAATGTTACAAAGGGAAACAGAGAGTTTGCAATCCCATCTCGGTGAGACCGAGATCCCTATCGGTGAGACCGAAGTGACTAGGGTTTCTGGCAGTAGCTATGTCAAGTGAACTCGGTGGCGCCGGATAGAAGATTTCGGTGGGGACGAGTTTGACTTTTGGTTTGGGACATATGTGGATATGGGAAAGTAGTTGAGGGTTTTTGAGCATATCACTAAGCATTTTGAGCAAGCAACTCATTAAGCAACACCTCACCCCCTTTTAGTAGTATTGGCTTTTCCTATGGACTCAATGTGATCTTGGATCACTAAAAGTAAAATATAGAGTCATGTGCTTTGAGCTTGAGCCAATCTTTTATCCTTAGCATTTTGAGGGGTCCACTTTCTAATCCATGCCAATCATTGAGCTTTTCCTGAAATATTTATCTTCAAGTAGCATTAGCTCAATGAGCTATATGTTGTTAGGAATTACCAAAACCACCCAGGGATAGTTGCACTTTCAATCTCCCCCTTTTTGGTAATTGATGACAACATATAGATCAAAGGTTCAACAAATGATCACAAGATTGAAAAACATCATAGCTTTGAGAAATATGTGATAAGCAAGAGCTCCCCCTAAATTTGTGCATTATTTAAAATTTGCTTTTGAATGCAAATGCACAGTCGATTAGGATCATGGGTAACTCTTCCATGTCACATACATCTTGGTGGAGCGCTCAAAATGATAGAAATTAAAAGCATGCACTCATCAGCAAGCAAGTGAATGATCATATATGGAATATAAAGGATAGCATCATTCAACCAAACATTAATGTAGCATATGATCAACCACACGATCACATAAGTATCTCACAAGGACATAACGACATAAAGTATCTCACACAAGCACACAAAAAGTTCATTCAAAAGCAAGAGAGATAAAAAGAAAGACACTCTCTCTCGAAGCCTATGATCTATACATATTTCTCCCCCTTTGGCAACAAGTTACCAAAATTTTTGAAAATGCATAGTGCTATATGATAGGTCCATTTTGCATCATGCTTTTATATCGATATTTATTGCATTATGGGTTGTTATTACACATTATGTCATAATACTTATGCCAATTCTCTCTTATTTTACAAGGTTTACATAAAGAGGGAGAATGTCGACAGGTGGGATTCTGGGCTGGAAAAGGAGCAAATATTAGAGACCTATTCTGCATAGCTCCAAAAGTCCTGAAACTTCACGGAAGTCATTTTCAGAATATATAAAAAATACTGAGCGCAAGAAGTTCCAGAGGGGGGCCACACCATGGCCACGAGGGTAGGGGCACCCTACCCCCCAGGGTGCGCCCCCCTGCCTCATGGGCCCCCTGGTGGCCCTCCGATGCCCATCTTCTGCTATATGGAGTCTTTTGATGAGGAGAAAATCATAAGCAACCTTTCGGGACGAGACTCCGCCGCCATGAGGCGGAACCTTGGCAGAACCAATCTAGGGCTCTGGTGGAGCAGTTCTGCCGGGGAAACTTCCCTCGGGAGGGGGAAATCATCGCCATCGTCATCACCAACGATCATCTCATCGGGAGGGGGTCAATCTCCATCGACATCTTCACCAGCACCATCTCTTCTCAAACCCTAGTTCATCTCTTGTATCCAATTCTTGTCTCTAAGTCTGGTATTGGTACATGTGGGTTGCTAGTAGTGTTGATTACTCCTTGTAGTTGATGCTAGTTGGTTTATTTGGTGGAAGATCATATGATCAGATCCTATATGCATATTAATACCCCTCTGATTATGAACATGAATATGCTTTGTGAGTAGTTACGTTTGTTCCTGAGGACATGGGAGAAGTCTTGCTATTAGTAGTCATGTGAATTTGGTATTTGTTTGATATTTTGATGAGATGTATGTTGTCTCTCCTCTAGTGGTGTTATGTGAACGTCGACTACATGACACTTCACCATTATTTGGGCCTAGAGTAAGGCATTGGGAAGTAATAAGTAGATGATGGGTTGCTAGAGTGACAGAAGCTTAAACCCTAGTTTATGCGTTGCTGCGTAAGGGGCTGATTTGGATCCATATGTTTCATGCTCTGGTTAGGTTTACCTTAATACTTTGTTGTAGTTGCGGATGCTTGCAATAGAGGTTAATCATAAGTGGGATGCTTGTCCAAGTAAGGACAGCACCCAAGCACTGGTCCACCCACATATCAGATTATCAAAGTACCGAACGCGAATCATATGATCGTGATGAAACCTAGCTTGACGATAATTCCCATGTGTCCTCGGGAGCGCTTTTCTCTATATAAGAATTTTTCCAGGATTGTCCTTTGCTACAAAAAGGATTGGGCCACCTTTCTGCACTTTATTTACTTTATTTACTTGTTACTCGTTACAAATTATCTTATCACAAAACTACCTGTTACCTATAATTTTAGTGCTTGCAGAGAATACCTTGCTGAAAACCGCTTATCATTTCCTTCCGCTCCTTGTTGGGTTCGACACTCTTACTTATCGGAAGGACTACGATAGATCCCCTATACTTGTGGGTCATCAAGACTCTTTGCTGGCGCTATTGCCGGGGAGTGAAGCGCCTTTGGTAGGTGGAATTTGGTAAGGAAAAATGTATATAGTGTGCTGAAATTTACTGTCACTTGTTACTATGGAAAGTAATCCTCTGAGAGGCTTGTTCGGGGTATCTTCACCCCGACCAGTAGAGCAAAGAGTTGCTCCCAACCTACTGAACCTATTGAACCTACTGAAAATGAAAATGTCTGCTTTGAAATTCCTTCGGGTATGATAGAAAAACTGCTAGCTAATCCTTTTGCAGGAGATGGAACATTACATCCTGATGAGCACCTAATATATGTGGATGAAGTTTGTGGATTATTTAAGCTTGCAGGTATGCCCGATGATGTTATCAAGAAGAAGGTCTTCCCTTTATCTTTGGAGGGAGACGCATCGACATGGTATAGGCTATGCGATGATATGGGATCATGGAACTACAAACAATTGAAATTGGAATTTCATCAGAATTTTTATCCTATGCATCTTGTTCATCGTGATTGTAATTATATATATAATATTTGGCCTCGCGAAGGAGAAAGCATCGCTCAAGCTTGGGGGAGGCTTAAGTCAATGTTATATTCATGCCCCAATCATGAGCTCTCAAGAGAAATGATTATTCAAAAAATTTATGCTCGGCTTTCTGATAACAACCGCACCATGCTCGATACTTCTTGTGCTGGCTCTTTTATGATGAAGACTATTGAATTCAAATGGGATTTATTGGAAAGAATTAAACGCAACTCTGAAGATTGGGATCTCAACAAAGGTAAGGAGTCAGGTATGACACCTAAGTTTGATTGTGTTAAATCTTTTATGGATACCGATGTTTTCCGTAAATTTAGCACTAAATATGGACTTGACTCTGAAATAGTAGCTTCTTTCTGTGAATCTTTTGCTACTCATATTGATCTCCCTCAAGAGAAGTGGTTCAAATATCATCCTCCCATAGAAGTAAAAGTAGCTGCACCTATTAAAGTTGAAGAAAAGACTATCACTTATAATGATCCTATTGTTCCTACTGCTTATGTTGAGAAACCACCTTTTCCTGTTAGGATAAAAGATCATGCTAAAGCTTCAACTGTGGTTCGTAAAAGCAATATTAGAACCTATACACCTCCTGAGCAAGTTAAAGTTGAACCTAATATTGCTATTGTTAAGGATCTCTTGGCTCATAATATTGATGGGCATGTTATTTATTTCTGTGATGAAACTGCTAGAATTGTTAAACCTTGTGCTAAAGATAACCATAGACCTGTGGTAGTCATGCCTGTTATTTCTGTTAAAATAGGAGATCATTGTTATCATGGCTTGTGTGATATGGGTGCTAGTGCTAGTGCAATACCTATTGACTTATACAAAGAAATTATGCATGATATTGCACATGCTGAGTTAGAAGATATTGA
This sequence comes from Triticum urartu, assembly GCF_056163025.1. NCBI lineage: Eukaryota > Viridiplantae > Streptophyta > Magnoliopsida > Poales > Poaceae > Triticum > Triticum urartu. The sequence continues at coordinate 341,556,622 of NC_141873.1, read as the reverse complement.
TGTCACAATTAAACTTGCCAATAGAGATAAGATTTCACCAATTGGGATTGTTAGAGATGTTGAAGTCTTGTGTGGGAAAACTAAATATCCTGCTGATTTTCTTGTTCTTGGTTCCCCACAAGATAGCTTTTGTCCCATTATATTTGGTAGACCCTTCTTAAACAATGTTAATGCTAGGATAGACTGCAAAGAGGATGTTATTACTATTTGTTTAGGTGATATGTCTCATGATTTTCGTAGACAACACCGTGAATAAGAATTGCCTAGTAAAGATGAAATTATTGGTCTTTCTTCTATTGCCGTACCTCCAAGTGATCCTTTAGAACAATATTTGCTAGACCATGAAAATGATATGTATATGAATGAAAGAAGGGAAATATATGAAGTGTTCTTTAAACAGGGACCTATTCTGAAACACAACTTGCCTGTTGAAATCTTAGGGGATCCACCTCCACCCAAGGGTGATCTCGTGTTTGAGATTAAACCATTGCCTGATACTCTTAAATATGCTTATCTTGATGAAAAGAAGATATATCATGTTATTATTAGTGCTAACCTTTCAGAGAAGGAGGAAGAAAGATTATTGAAAACTCTAAAGAAGCACCGTGCTGCTATTGGATATACTCTTAATGATCTTAAGGGCATTAGTCCCACCCTATGTCAACACAAAATATATTTGGAAAAAGATGCCAAACCAGTTATTGATCACCAACGACGACTGAATCCGAAGATGAAAGAAGTGGTAAGAAAAGAAATACTAAAGCTCCTTGAGGCAGCTATAATTTATCCCGTTGCTGATAGTCAGTGGGTAAGTCCTGTCCATTGTGTTCCTAAGAAGGGAGGTATTACTGTCGTTCCTAATGATAAAGATGAATTGATTCCGCAAAGAATTATTACAGGTTATAGGATGGTAATTGATTTCTGCAAATTAAATAAGGCTACTAAAAAGGATCATTACCCCTTACCTTTTATTGATCAAATGCTAGAAAGATTATCCAAACATACACATTTTTTCTTTCTAGATGGTTATTCTGGTTTCTCTCAAATACATGTATCAGTTGATGATCAATCTAAGACCACTTTTACTTGCCCTTTCGGTACTTTTTCTTATAGGCGTATGCCTTTTGGTTTATGTAATGCACCTGCTACCTTTCAAAGATGCTTGATGGCTATATTTTCTGATTTTTGTGAAAAGATATGTGAGGTATTCATGGATGATTTCTCCGTTTATGGATCCTCTTTTGATGATTGCTTAAGCAACCTTGGTTGAGTTTTGCAGAGATGTGAAGAAACTAACCTTTTCTTGAATTGGGAGAAATGCCACTTTATGGTTAATGAAGGTATTGTCTTGGGGCACAAAATTTCTGAAAGGGGCATTGAAGTTGATAAAGCTAAAGTTGATGCTATTGAAAAGATGTCGTGTCCCAAGGACATCAAAGGTATAAGAAGTTTCCTTGGTCATGCCGGTTTTTATAGGAGGTTCACTAAGGACTTCTCAAAAATTTCTCGGCCTCTGACTAATTTATTACAAAAAGATATACCATTCGTCTTTGATGATGATTGTGTAGAAGCCTTTGAAATATTTAAGAAAGCATTAATCTCTGCACCTATTGTTCAGCCACCTGATTGGAATTTACCTTTTGAAATTATGTGTGATGCTAGTGATTATGTTGTAGGTGTTGTTCTAGGGCAAAGAGTTGATAAGAAATTAAATGTTATTCAATATGCTAGTAAAACTCTAGACAATGCTCAAAGAAATTATGCCACTACTGAAAAAGAATTTTTAGCAGTTGTATTTGCTTGTGATAAGTTCAGACCTTATATTGTTGATTCTAAAGTAACTATTCACACTGATCATGCTGCTATTAAATATCTTACGGAAAAGAAAGATGCTAAACCTAGGCTTATTAGATGGGTTCTCTTGCTACAAGAATTTGATTTGCATATTATTGATAGAAAGGGAGCTAAGAACCCCGTTGTAGACAACTTGTCTAGGTTAGAAAATGTTCTTGATGACCCATTACCTATTGATGATAGCTTTCCTGATGAACAATTAAATGTCATAAATGCTTCTCATACTGCTCCATGGTATGTTGATTATGCTAATTATATTGTTGCTAAATTCATACCACCTAGTTTCACATACCAGCAAAAGAAAAAGTTTTTCTATGATTTAAGACATTACTTCTGGGATGATCCACATCTTTAAAAATAAGGAGTAGATGGTGTTATTAGGCTTTGTGTACCTGAGCATGAACAGGAACAGATCCTACGCAAGTGTCACTCCGAGGCTTATGGAGGACACTGTGCTGGAGATAGAACTGCACATAAGGTATTGCAATCCGGGTTTTATTGGCCTACTATCTTCAAGGATGCCCGTAAGTTTGTCTTATCTTGTGATGAATGTCAAAGAATTGGTAATATTAGTAGACGTCAAGAAATGCCTATGAATTATTCACTTGTTATTGAACCATTTGATGTTTGGGGCTTTGATTATATGGGGTCGTTTCCTTCCTCTAATGGATATACACATATTTTAGTTGCTGTTGATTACGTTACTAAGTGGGTAGAAGCTATTCCAACTAGTAGTGCTGATCATAACACCTCCATTAAGATGCTTAAAGAAGTTATTTTTCCAAGGTTTGGAGTCCCTAGATATCTAATGACTGATGGTGGTTCACATTTTATTCATGGTGCTTTCCGTAAAATGCTTGCTAAGTATGATGTTAATCATAGAATTGTGTCTCCTTATCACCCACAGTCTAGTGGTCAAGTAGAATTGAGTAATAGAGAACTCAAATTAATTTTGCAAAAGACTGTTAATAGATCTAGAAAGAATTGGTCCAAGAAACTTGATGATGCATTATGGGCCTATAGAACTGCATATAAAAATCCAATGGGTATGTCTCCGTATAAAATGGTTTATGGAAAAGCATGTCACTTACCTCTCAAACTAGAACATAAGGCTTATTGGGCTATTAAAGAGCTCAATTATGATTTCAAACTTGCCGGTGAGAAAAGGTTATTTGACATTAGCTCACTTGATGAATGGAGAACCCAAGCCTATGAAAATGCCAAATTGTTTAAAGAAAAAGTTAAAAGATGGCATGACAAAAGAATACAAAAGCATGAGTTTAATGTAGGTGATTATGTATTGCTATACAACTCTCGTTTAAGATTTTTTGCAGGAAAGCTTCTTTCTAAATGGGAAGGTACTTACGTTATTGAGGAGGTCTATCGTTCCGGTGCCATAAAAATCAACAACTTTGAAGGCACAAATCCGAAGGTAGTGAACGGTCAAAGAATCAAACATTATATCTCAGGTAATCCTATAAATGTTGAAACCAATGTTATTGAAACTGTAACCCCGGAGGAATACATAAGGGACACTTTCCGGAATGTTTCAAACTCCGAAAAGGAATAGGTATGTGGTACGGTAAGTAAACCGACTCCAAAACAGTTCTAATGGCAATTTTTATCTGTTTTGGAATATTTAGAAAAAATGGAAAAATAAGAAGCAGTCCGGGAAGGACACGAGGGCTCCACGAGGGTGGAGGGCGCACCCTACCCCCTGGGCGCGCCCCCCTACCTCGTGGGCACCTCGTGCGCTCTCTGGACTCCGTTTTCTTGCACGTTACATATTTTGGTCGGTAAATATTCAGTATATAATCTCCCGGAGGTTTTGACTCCTGTATCACGCAAATATCTCTCGTCTTTATTTCGAGCTGTTTTTCTGACAGATCTAGGTCGTCATGTCGTCTTCAAGTGCCCCCAAGGACATGTTTTCGAGAAGGTCATCAACCCCTACCTCGCGGAAGTGCTCCAACACCCTCAAACCATTGAGATGCATGAGGGGGTGCTGCACATCCGCAATGTTGAGGGACCAAGGAGGACCAGAAGCGTGGAGATAAGGCTCAAGGCAATGGAGCAACAAGTTTTCAGGTGCCAGGAGATGGTGGAGCGTGGACTTGACTCCAATCACATTATGATCACGGAGTTTACCAACAACCACAAGCTTGATGCCAAGAACATTGGGGAGACCATCTTCAAGCTTCACGAGAAGATCGATCATCTCCAAGCCCAAATCTATGACCTGCAAAACCCAAACTGTGAGTATGAATATAGATTCAAGAGGATGAGTTTGGCTGCAGATTTGAGGATCCAGGAGACTCGTTCATCCTTCTATGATGGCAAGCCTATGCCTTGGAAGAAGGACAACAAGCCTACATCATCAACAACTCCACCTCTCCACCAACAAAGAAGAATTGAGTATCTGGTATGGGCACTCCCCTTGGCAACTACCAAGCTTGGGGGAGGTGCCCGGGTATCATATCACCATCACTTCTATCTTTACCGTTTTTCTTAGTTCTATCCTTTTGGTAATATCTTGATCTAGTAGCACAAAGTTTTAGTATGATCTAGTTGTGAGTTTTGCTTTATGATCCTTCTATGTAATCGAGTCCGTGAGCTATATATAATAAAGATTAGTGTTGAGTCAAGGGCTTGATTATTTCTCCATAATCTTGAGTGAATAAAAGAAAAGAGAAAGAAATAAAAATAAACAAAGAGATCATATGGATCTTATGGAGAGTAATGAGCTCACATAGAAAGAGTATGATGAATAAAAGTTGTTGAGAGTTGACAAACATAGTTTTGGTCATCGTTGCAATTAATAGGAAGTAATAAACAAAGAGAGGTCTTCACATATAAATACACTATCTTGGACATCTTTTATGATTGTGAGCACTCATTAAAATATGACATGCTAAAGAGTTGACGTTGGACAAGGAAGACAACATAATGGGTTATGTTTTCTTACATCTGAGATAAATCATATTGTCATGGATCGTCCAACATGATTGAGCTTGCCTTTCCCCCTCATGCTAGCAAAATTCTTTGCACCAAGTAGAGATACTACTTGTGCTTCCAAACACCCTTAAACCAGTTTTGCCATGAGAGTCCACCATACCTACCTATCGATTGAGTAAGATCCCTCAAGTAAGTTGTCATCGGTGCAAGCAATAAAAGTTGCCCTCTAAATATGTATGACTTATTAGTGTGGGAGAAAATAAGCTTTATACGATCGTGTGATATGGAAGAAATAAAAGCGACGGACTGCATAATAAAGGTCCATATCACAAGTGGCAATATAAAGTGACGTTCTTTCGCATTAAGATTTTGTGCATCCAACCATAAAAGCGCATGACAACCTCTGCTTCCCTCTGCGAAGGGCCTATCTTTTACTTTTATCTCCCAACATACATAAGAGTCATGGTGATCTTCACCCTTCCTTTTTACATTTTATCTTTTGGCAAGCACAACATGTTGGAAAGATCCTGGTATATATGGCTAATTGGATGTGAGTTTTCATGAACTATTATTGTTGACATTACCCTTGAGGTAAAACATTGGGAGGCAAAACTACAAGCCCCTATCTTTCTCTGTGTCCGATTAAAACTCCATACCCATAAGTATTGCGTGAGTGTTAGCAATTGTGAAAGACTATATGATAGTTGAGTATGTGGACTTGCTGAAAAGCTCTTATATTGACTCTTTCCTATGTTATGATAAATTGCAATTGCTCCAATGACTGAGATTATATTTTGTTAGTTTTCAATGAAGTTTATGATTCATACTTGAAATTGTGATTGAATTGTTACTCTAGCATAAGAGATCATATGATAAGAATTATATAAGTTGTTGTTCTAAGAATGATCATGATGCCCTCATGTCCATATTTTATTTCTATCGACACCTCTATCTCTAAACATGTGGACATATTTTTTCGATTTCGGCTTTCGCTTGAGGACAAGCGAGGTCTAAGCTTGGAGGAGTTGATACGTCCATTTTGCATCATGCTTTTATATCGATATTTATTGCATTATGGGATGTTATTACACATTCTGTCACAATACTTATGCCAATTCTCTCTTATTTTACAAGGTTTACATAAAGAGGAGAATGTCGGCAGCTGGGATTCTGGGCTGGAAAAGGAGCAAATATTAGAGACCTATTCTACACAGCTCCAAAAGTCCTGAAACTTCATGGAAGTCATTTTCAAAATATATAAAAAATACTGAGCGCAAGAAGTTCCAGAGGGGGGCACACCTTGGCCACGAGGGTGGGGGCGCGCCCCCCTGCCTCGTGGGCCCCCTGGTGGCCCTTCAATGCCCATCTTCTGCTATATGGAGTCTTTCGATGAGGAAAAAATCATAAGCAAGGTTTCGGGACGAGACTCCGCCGCCACGAGGCAGAAACTTGGAGGAACCAATCTAGGGCTTTGGCAGAGCTGTTCTGCCGGGGAAACTTCCCTCCGGGAGGGGGAAATCATTGCCATCGTCATCACCAACGATCCTCTCATCGTGAGGGGGTCAATCTCCATCAACATCTTCACCAGCACCATCTCCTCTCAAACCCTAGTTCATCTCTTGTATCCAATTCTTGTCTCTAAGTCTGGGATTGGTACCTGTGGGTTGCTAGCAGTGTTGGTTACTCCTTGTAGTTGATGCTAGTTGGTTTATTTGGTGGAAGATCATATGATCAGATCCTATATGCATATTAATACCCCTCTGATTATGAACATGAATATATTGTGTGAGTAGTTACGTTTGTTCCTGAGGACATGGGAGAAGTCTTGCTATTAGTAGTCATGTGAATTTGGTATTCGTTTGATATTTTGATGAGATGTATGTTGTCTCTCCTCTAGTGGTGTTATGTGAACGTCGACTACATGACATTTCATCATAGTATTCATCACTAGAGTTGTCAACAAGTAAATCATCATCACCTAACAAGTCATCTTCATCACTATTGAAATCAACATACTCGGGGTGTGATACCTTTGGGCCTTTAGCCATGAAGCATCTTCCAATTCCTTCATTTGGTGACTCAAATATGTCGTACGAGTTGGTTGACACAAGTGCTAGACCGACAACACCTTCATCTTGAGTATATTCGGAGTCGGAGTGATAACTTCTCTCGGAGTGATCGTTGGAGTCGGAGCCGGATACCCATTCACCAAGGTGAGCTTGATGTCTTCGTTTTGTGTAGCTCCTTGATGATTTGTCCTTCCTTTCCAAATCCTTGCTTCTCTGTGATGTTCTTCATTCATAACGGTCATCTCTACTCCTTCTCTCTCTTGCTGGTGATTCTTCTCTCCTACTCCTTCTTTTGGGAGAATCTTCTCTTCTTTTGTAGGGAGCCATACACTCATTGGAGTAGTGTCCGGATCTTCCACCATTATAGCAATTGCGTTCACGACTTGAAGATATTTTGTCATTGTAGGACCTTGACTTGGAACTTCTTTCCTTGCTTCTATTCTTGTAAAACTTGTTGAAGTTCTTCACCATTAGGCTCAATTCTTCATTGAAGTTTTGTTTCTCACTTGATGATGTGGGAGCATCACATGAGGCTTTGTAAGCACCACTTGACTTGTTGTGAAGCTCTTCCTTATCCTTGAGTGACATCTCATGAGCAACAATCCTTCCAATGACTTCCGTTGGCTTGAGATCTTTGTAATTGGGCATCATTTGGATCAATGTGTACACGGTATCATATTTTCCATCCAAGGCTCTTAGGATCTTCTTGGTGATGAATCTATCGGTCATCTCTTCACTTCCTAAGCCGGCAATCTCATTTGTGATGAGAGAAAGCCTAGAGTACATTTCAGCAACACCTTCACCATCCTTCATTTTGAACTTGTCAAGTTGACTTTGAAGCACATCCAATTTGGATTCCTTGACGGAATCAATACCTTCGTGCATATCAATCAAAGTATCCCAAATTTCCTTTGCATTCTCAAGACGGCTGATTTTATTGAACTCTTCGAGGCACAATCCGTTGAAGAGAATATCAGAAGCTTGAGCATTGTATTGCATCATTTTCAACTCTTTCGCGCTAGCCTCACGGTTCGGTTCTCTCCCATCAAAGAATTCACCTTGCAAGCCAATACACACAATAGCCCAAACGGCGGGGTTATGTCCAAGAATATGCATTTTCATCTTATGCTTCCAACTAGCAAAATTAGTACCATCAAAGTAAGGACCTCTATGGTGGTAATTTCCCTCACTAGATGCCATACTCTCCTAGGTTGTGAAACCAAGGCTATGATCACCAAAGCTATGGAAATCAAGGCAAATGGAGACCAAAGCTCTGATACCACTTGTAGGATCGAGAGTATGTCTAGAGGGGGGTGATTAGACTACTTGACCAAATAAAAATCTAGCCTTTTCCCAATTTTAAGTCTTGGCAGATTTTAGCAACTTAGCACAAACAAGTAATCAACCTACACATGCAGTTCTAAGAGTATAGCAGCGGAATGTAAAACAATTGCATATGAAGGTAAAGGGAGTTTGGAGGGAGCAAACGCAATGTAGACATGTAGATTTTTGGCGTGGTTCCGATAGGTGGTGCTATCGTACATCCACGTTGATGGAGACTTCAACCCACGAAGGGTAACGGTTGCGTGAGTCCACGGAGGGCTCCACCCGTGAAGGGTCCACGAAGAAGAAACCTTGTCTATCCCACCATGGCCATCACCCACGAAGGACTTGCCTCACTAGGGTAGATCTTCACGAAGTAAGCGATCTCCTTGCCCATACAAACTCCTTGGTTCAACTCCACAATCTTGACAGAGGCTCCCAAGTGACACCTAACCAATCTAGGAGACACCACTCTCCAAAAGGTAATAGATGGTGTGTTGATGATGAACTCCTTGCTCTTGTGCTTCAAGTGATAGTCTCCTCAACACTCAACTCTCTATCATAGGATTTGATTTGGTAGAAAGATGATTTGAGTGGAAAGCAACTTGAGGAAGGCTAGAGATCAAGATTTATGTGGTTGGATTGGAATATCTTGACCTCAACACAAGTGTAGGTGGTTCTCTCTCAGAAAATGTATGTTGGAAATGTAGGCATATTCTGATGGCTCTCTCCACGAATGAAGAGTGTGTGGAGGGATATATATATAGCCTCCACACAAAATCTAACCATTACACACAAATTATCAAGATCGGTGGGACCGAATAATGAAACTCGGTTGGACCAATTTAGTTCAAAATGTGAACGTTAGGATTTTCGGTGGGACTGGTTCCATTAGGGTTAGGGCATAACATAATCTCGGTGAGACCGATTACACAAACTCGGTGGGACTGATTTTGGTAATAGGAAAACAGAGAGTTGGTCAGGCAAACTCGATGGGACCAATTCGCTCATCTCGGTTAGACCGAAACGTTACAAACGGGAAACAGAGAGTTTGCATTGCAATCTCAGTGGGACCGATCTCTCATCTCGGTTGGACCAAAACGTTACAAAGGGAAACAGAGAGTTTGCAATCCCATCTCGGTGAGACCGAGATCCCTATCGGTGAGATCGGAGTGACTAGGGTTTCTGGCGGTACCTATGTCAAGTGAACTTGGTGGCGCCGGATAGAAGATTTCGGCGGGGCCGAGTTTGACTTTTGGTTTGGGACATATGTGGATATGGGAAAGTAGTTGAGGGTTTTTGGAGCATATCACTAAGCATTTTGAGCAAGCAACTCATTAAGCAACACCTCACCCCCTTCTAATAGTATTGGCTTTTCCTATGGACTCAATGTGATCTTGGATCACTAAAAGTAAAATGTAGAGTCTTGTGCTTTGAGCTTGAGCCAATCTTTTGTCCTTAGCATTTTGAGGGGTCCACTTTCTAATCCATGCCATGCCAATCATTGAGCTTTTCCTAAAATATTTATCTTCAAGTAGCATTAGCTCAATGAGCTATATGTTGTAAGGAATTACCAAAACCACCCAGGGATAGCTGCACTTTCGTGGGTGTTGGCCCTCATCGAAGGGCGGGGTCGCGACCGGATCCAGCACCCGGATGAGCGTGGTGAGCTCTGGCGTAGCCGCGGATGGATGGAGCTCCTCGTTAAATTAATTCTCTTGTAATATGTTCGTGTATACTGCAGTGTTTGTGGGTACTGTATTGTGAAATTCATTCTTCGATTCTAGGAACAAGTGTTGATGGTACTATAGTGTTTATCATCGTCCGTTCATTCCTCGTCGGCTTGTATTGTTGGAGTACTGCTCGCCGGGCGCCGGACACGCCGAACGCAGGACGCCGGACAGGCTGCTCGCCGGACTTTTTTTTAATATTTACTAAGTTCTTTCTCGTCTGTGATTTTATGAGGTTGACGGCAAAGGTTGTGTTTGGCAGACGGAAAAGGTAGGGCATCTTTGCCGTCTGCTGGTGAACGACAAAGAACATTTAATCTTTGCCGTCCGCTAGCAGACGGCAAAGTACCCTTCGCCGTAGCTTATTCAGCCAAACCTGTTGCCATCTGCTGGCTGACGGCAAAGGCCTTTGCCGTCCGCCAGGAATGCCTTTGCTGTCAGCCATGGCAGACGTCAAAGTGCATGATTCCTGTAGTGTTTCCCTGAAAACACAACCAACACAACTATCTAGGTGGTCTCTGGAAGCATCGGGTAGTCCATTATAAAATATATCAAGTATTTCATTTGTCTTGAGAGGATGATCAGGCAAAGCATTAAGTAATTGGAGAAGCCTCCCCCAAGCTTGTGGGAGACTCTCTTCTTCAATTTGCACAAGATTAAATATTTCCTTTAAAGCAGCTTGTTTCTTATGAGCGGGGAAGTATTTTGCAGAGAAGTAATAAATCATATCCTGGGGACTACGCACACAACCAAGAGCAAGATAATTAAACCATAACTTAGCATCACCCTTTAATGAGGAAGGAAACAATTTGATTATATAGTAATAGCGAATTTTTTCCTCATGAGCAAATAGGGTGGCTATATCATTTAATTTAGTAAGATGTGCCATAACAGTTTCAGATTCATAACCATGAAAAGGATCAGATTCAACCGAAGTAATTAACTCGGGACTAACAGAGAATTCCTAATCCTTATCATTAACAAAGATAGGTGAAGTAGTAAAACCAGGATCATATTTCATTCTAGCATTCAAGGATTTTCCTTTCAGCTTAGCTAACAGTTTCTTAAGATCCTCTCTATCATTGCAAGCAAAGAAGTCTCTAGCAGTTTCTTCATCCATAACATAACCCTCAGGAACAATAGGCAATTCATATCTAGGGGGAGAATCATAATCATCATTTTCAATAATATCATCAGTTTCAGTAATTTCATTCTCTCTAACCCTAGCAAGTTGTTCATCAAGAAATTCACCTAGTGGCGCAGTATCATCAAGCACAGAAGTAGTATCATCATAAGCATCATGCATAATAGAAGTGGCATCATCAATAACATGTGACATATCAGAATCAATAGCAGGTGTAGGTGTCGCAAGTTTACTCAAAACAGAAGGAGAATCCAATGCAAAGCTAGATGGCAGTTCCTTACCTCCCCTCGTAGTTGAGGGAAAATTCTTAGTTCTTTGATCTTTCAAGTTCCTCATAGCGATCAACAGATATAAATCCCAAGTGACTCAGAGAATAGAGTTATGCTCCCCGGGAACGGCGCCAAAAAAAGGTCTTGATAACCAACAAGTATAGGGGATCTCAACAGTTTCGAGGGTAGAGTATTCAACCCATTATTGATTCGACACAAGGGGAGCCAAAGAATATTCTCGAGTATTAGCAGCTGAGTTGTCAATTCAACCACACCTGAAAGACTTAATATCTGCAGCAAAGTATTTAGTAGCAAAGTAGTATGGAAGTAATGGTAACGGTGGCAAAAGTAACAGTAGAAGTTTTGTAGCAATCGGAATAGTGGCAACAAAAAAGTAATGAAGCAAAGATCAATATGTGAAAAGCTCATAGGTAATGGATCAATGATGGATAATTATGTCGGATGGCATTCATCATGCAACAGTTATAACATAGGGTGACATAGAACTAGCTCTAGTTCATCAATATAGTGTAGGCATGTATTTTGAATATAGTCATACGTGCTTATGGAAAAGAACTTGCATGACATCTTTTGTCCTACCTCCCGTGGCAGCGGGGTCGTATTGGAAACTAAGGCATATTAAGGCCTCCTTTTAATAGAGTATCATACCAAAGCATTAGCACTTAGTGAATACATGAACTCCTCAAACTACGGTCATCATCGGGAGTGGTCCCGACTATTGTCACTCCGGGCTTGCCGGATCATAACACGTAGTAGGTGACTATAACTTGCAATATCGGATCAAGAACACAAATATATTCATGAATACATAATAGGTTCAGATCTGAAATCATGGCACTCGGGCCCTAGTGACAAGCATTAGGCATAGCAAAGTCATAGCAACATCAATCTTAGAACATAGTGGATACTAGGGATCAAACCTAACAAAACTAACTCGATTACATTGTAAATCTCACCCAACTCATCACGGTCCAGCAAGCCTATGATGGAATTACTCAGCACGGCGGTGAGCATCATGGAATTGCTGATGGAGGATGGTTGATGATGACGATGGCGACGGATTCCCCTCTCCGGAGCCCAAAATGGACTCCAGATCTACCCTCCCGAGGAAAAACAGGACTTGGCGGCGGCTCCGTATCGTAAAACGCAATGAATCCTTCTCTCTGATTTTCTTTCTCCCCGAAAGTGAATATATGGAGTTGAGGTCGGTGAAGGTCCAGGGGGGCATAAGGTTGGAGGGTGCGCCCCAGTGGGGTGGGCGTGCCCCCCACCCTTGTGGCTAGGGTGTGGGCCCTCTGGTGCTGATTCTTTTGCTAATACTTTTTATTAATTCCAAAACTTGGCTTCGTGAAGTTTTAGGTCATTCCGAGAACACCATGGCAATTCTGCTAAAAACAGTGTTAGTACGGGTTAGTTCCATTCAAATCATGCAAGTAAGAGTCCAAAACAAGGGGAAAAGAGTTTGGAAAAGTAGATTCGTTGGATACATATCAGGTCAACTGTCAGGAGTTGGAGCACTGCGCGTAGCATCTTGGAAGGAAGCAAGGGCACCTAAAGCCTCATGGGGTCGTCGGGGCCGGTGAGGGCCCACATCGGGCGAGAATGGCACTAGAGTGGAGCGATGCACCGCCGAACAAACTCCCTCACCACCATCGACACCATCACCCCTGCCTCCTTCAGCTTGGCCAGCCTGGCCAGGACACGCACGAGCCGCCTGTCGACGAGCTCCACATGTCCCCAGCCGAAGCTCGGCTCCGCCGACGCCCGCAGGAGGAGGAGCAGGGGGATGCATTGAAGGAAATATGCCCTAGAGGCAATAATAAAGTTGCTATTTATATTTCCTTATATCATGATAAATGTTTATTATTCATGCTAGAATTGTACTAACCAGAAACTTGATACATGTGTGAATACATAGACAAACAGAGTGTCCCTAGTATGCCTCTACTTGACTAGCTCGTTAACCAAAGATGGTTAAGTTTCCTGACCATAGACATGTGTTGTCATTTGATCAACGGGATCACATCATTAGGAGAATGATGTGATGGACAAGACCCATCCGTTAGCTTAGCATAATGATCGTTAAGTTTTATTGCTATTGCTTTCTTCATGACTTATACATATTCCTTTGACTATGTGATAATGCAACTCCCGAATACTGGAGGAACATGTTGTGTGCTATCAAATGTCACAACGTAACTGGGTGATTATAAAGATGCTCTACAGGTGTCTCAGAAGGTGTTTGTTGGGTTGGCATAGATCGAGATTAGGATTTGTCACTCCATGTATCCGAGAGGTATCTCTGGGCCCTCTCGGTGATGCACATCATGATAAGACTTGCAAGCAATGTGACTAATGAGTTAGTTATGGGATGATGCATTACAGAACGAGTAAAGAGACTTGCCGGTAACGATATTGAACTAGATATAAGGATACCGATGATCGAATCTCGGGCAAGTAACATACCGATGACAAAGGGAATAGCGTATGTTGTTATGCGGTTTGACCGATAACGATCTTCATAGAATATGTAGGAGCCAATATGGGAATCCAGGTTCCACTATTCATTATTGACCAGAGATGTGTCTCAATCATGTCTACATAGTTCTCGAACCCATAGGGTCCGCACGCTTAACGTTCAATGACGATTTGTATTATGAGTTATGTGTTTTTTTGTGACCGAAGTTTGTTCGGAGTCCTGGATGAGATCACGGACATGACAAGGAGTCTCGAAATGGTCGAGAGGTAAAGATTGATATATTGTACGAAGGTATTCGGACATCGGAAAGGTTTCGGGACGTTTCTGATATTTACCGAGGAATCGAGGGGTTACAGGAACCCCTCGGAAAAGTTATGGGCCTTAATGGGCCATAAGGGAGTAGGAGAGGGCAGCCCGCAGGGTGGCACGTCCCCCCCCCCAAGGGAGTCCGAATTGGACTAGGGGAGGGGGCGCGACCCCCCCTCTTTCCTCTCCCTCTCCCTCTCATTCCCTACTTCCCCCTCTTGGAATAGGAAAGGGAGTCCAACTAGGATTGGGAATCCTAGTTGGACTCCCCTTTGATAACCCACAAGTATAGGGGATTCCAACAGTTTTCGAGGGTAGAGTATTCAACCCATATTTATTGATTCGATACAAGGGGAGCCAAAGAATATTCTCAAGTATTAACGGTTGAGTTGTCAATTCAATCGCACCTGAAAGACTTAATATCTGCAGCAAAGTATATTTAGTAGCAAAGTAATATGGAAGTAACAGTAACGGTGGCAAAAGTAACAGTATTGGTTTTGTAGTGATTGTAACAATGGAAACGAAAAAGTAACTAAACAAAGATCAATGTGTGAAAAGCTCGTAGGCAATGGATCTGTGACGGGTGAATATGTCGGATGCGATTCCTCATGCAATAGTTATAACATAGGGTGTCACAGAACTAGCTCCAGCTCATCAATGTAATGTAGGCATGTATTCCGAATATAGTCATCATATGTTCTTATGGAAAAGAACTTGCATGACATCTTTTGTCCTACCCTCCCGTGGCAGCGGGGTCCTATTGGAAACTAAGGGATATTAAGGCCTCCTTTTAATAGAGTACCAGAACAAAGCATTAACACTTAGTGAATACACGAACTCCTCAAACTACGGTCATCACCAGGAGTGGTCCCTATTATTGTCACTTCGGGGTTACCGGATCATAACAAATAGCAGGTTTCTATTGACTTGCAAAATAGGATCAAGAACTCACATATATTCATGAAAACATAATAGGTTCAGATCTGAAATCATGGCACTCGGGCCCTAGTGACAAGCATTAAGCATAGCAAAGTCATAGCAACATCAATCTCACAACATAATGGATATTAGGGATCAAACCCTAACAAAACTAACTCGATTACATGATAAATCTCATCCAACCCATCACCGTCCAGCAAGCCTACGATGGAATTACTCATGCACGGCGGTGAGCATCACAAAATTGGTGATGGGGGAAGGTTGATGATGATGATGGCGACGGATTCCCCTCTCCGGAGCCCCAAACGGACTCCAGATCAGCCCTCCCAAGAGATATTAGGGCTTGGCGGCGGCTCCGTAACGTAAAACGCGATGTATCCTTCTCTCTAAATTTTTTCTCCCCGAACGTGAATATATAGAGTTGGAGTTGAGGTAGGTGGAGCATCAGGGGGCCCACGAGACGGGGGGGTGGGCGCGCCCCCACCCTCGTGGACAGGGTGTGGGCCCCTGACGTTGATTCTTTCGCCAGTATTTTTTATATATTCCAAAAATATTCTCCATGAAGTTTCAGGTCATTTCGAGAACTTTTGTTTCTGCAGAAAAATAACACCATGGCAATTCTGTTGAAAACAGCGCCAGTCCGGGTTAGTTCCATTCAAATCATGCAAATTAGAGTCCAAAACAAGGTCAAAAGTGTTCGGAAAATTAGATACGATGGAGACGTATCAACTCCCCCAAGCTTAAACCTTTGCTTGTCCTCAAGCAATTCAGTTGACAAACTGAAAATGATAAAGAAAAACTTTTACAAACTCTGTTTGATCTTGTTGTTGTAAATATGTAAAGCCAGCATTCAAGTTTTCAACAAAGATTATGAACTAACCATATTCACAATAAAATTTATGTCTCATGTTTACTCATATCAATGGCATAATCAACTAGCGAGCAATAATAGTAAATCTCAGATGACAACACTTTCTCAAAACAATCATAATATGATATAACAAGATCGTATGTCGCTAGCCCTTTCTGAGACTGCAAAACATAAATGCAGAGCACCCTTGAAGCTCAAGGACTGACTAAACATTGTAATTCATGGTAAAAGAGATCCATTCACAGTCATACTCAATGTAAACTAATAGTAATGCATGCAAATGATAGCAGTGCTCTCCAACTGGTGATTTTTAATAAGAGGGTGATGACTAAACATAAAAGTAAATAGATAGGCCCTTCGCAGAGGGAAGAAGGGATTTGTAGAGGTGCGAGAGCTCGATTTTTGAAATAGAGATAAATAATATTTTGAGTGGCATACTTTCATTGTCAAGATAACAACCGAGAGATCTCGATATCTTCCATGCTGCACACATTATAGGCGGTTCCAAAACAAAATGGTAAAGTTTATACTCCCCCACCACCAACAAACATCAATCCATGGCTTGTCCGAAACAACGGGTGCCTCCAACTAACAACAATCATGGGGGAGTTTTGTTTGCAATTATTTTAATTTAAGCATGCGACTGGGCATCCCGGTT
Source organism: Triticum urartu (assembly GCF_056163025.1). Lineage (NCBI taxonomy): Eukaryota > Viridiplantae > Streptophyta > Magnoliopsida > Poales > Poaceae > Triticum > Triticum urartu. Next base: position 341,540,004 of record NC_141873.1, on the reverse strand, counting down.
TCCAGCCATTTTCTCATGAATGAGGAGCGGAGTCCACTCCTCTTGAGAATAACCCACCCAGCATGGAAGATATAGATAGCCCTAGTTGATACATGAGCTATTCAAGCATACAAAACAGAATTGCATTTGAAGGTTTAGAGTTTGGCACATACAAATTTACTTGGAACGGCAGGTAGATACTGCATATAGGAAGCTATGGTGGACTCATATGGAATAACTTTTGGGGTTTATGGAAGTGGATGCACCAGCAGTATTCCCGCTTAGTACAAGTGAAGGCTAGAAAGAGACTGGGAAGCGACCAGCTAGAGAGCGACAACAGTCATGAACATGCATTAACATTAATCAACACTGAGTGCAAGCATGAGTAGGATATAATTCACCATGAACATAAATATCATAGAGGCTATGTTGATTTTGTTTCAACTACATGCATGAGCATGTGCCAAGTCAAGCCACTCGAATCGTTCAAAGGAGGATACCACCCTATCATACCACATCACCACTATTTTAATAGCATGTTGGCACGCAAGGTAAACCATTATAAACTCCTAGCAAATTAAGCATGGCATGAGAAACTATAATCTCTAATTGTCATTGCAAATATGTTTCCTTCATAATAGGTTGAATCAGGAACGATGAACTAATCATATTTACAAAAACAAGATAGGTCGAGTTCATACCAGCTTCTCTCATCTCAATCATTCCATCATATATCGTCATTATTGCCTTTCACTTGCATGACCGAACGGTGTGGATAATAATAATAGTGCACGTGCATTGGACTAAGCTAGAATCTGCAAGCATTTAATACAAGGGAGAAGACATGGTAACGTGGGCTCTTTGTTAGATCAACAATAATTCATGTGAGAGCCACTCAAGATTTTAGGTCTTCTCCTCTTGACCCCAAAGAAAAGAAAAGAAACAAAACTATTTACACGGGAAAGCTCCCAACAAGCAAAAGAAGAACGAGAAATCTTTTTGGGTTTTCTTTTAATTACTACTACTACAGGCATGGAAAGTAAACGAGCTAAAAGCTACAACTAATTTTTTGGTTTTTATTAAGGTTTTTCAAACACACAAGTAGAAGGCTTAAAAAGAAAATAAACTAGCATGGATAGTACAATGAAAAAGTATGAGCACCGATAACTGGAATGAGTGTGTGAACATGAATGTAATGTCGGTGAGAAATACGTACTCCCCCAAACTGGGGTCGTACTGAGATGCAACAGCTACTGTTGGGGAACGTAGCATAAATTCAAAATTTTCCTACGTGTCACCAAGATCTATCTATGGAGTCATCTAGCAACGAGGGAGGAGTGGATCTACATACCCTTGTAGATTGCGCGCGGAAGCATTCAAGAGAACGGGGTTGATGGAGTCGTACTCGTCGTGATCCAAATCACCGATGATCCTAGCGCCGAATGGACGACACCTCCGCGTTCAACACACGTACGGAGCAGCAACGTCTCCTCCTTCTTGATCCAGCAAGGGGGGAGGAGAGGTTGATGGAGATCCAACAGCACGACGGCGTGGTGGTGGAAGTAGCGGGATTCCAACAGGGCTTCGCCAAGCGCTGCGGGAGGAGGGAGATGTGTCATGGGAGGGAGAGGGAGGCGCCAGGCCTTAGATATTGTTACTCCTCCTTTTCCCCACTATATATAGGGCCAAGGGAGAGGGGGGAGGCGCAGCCCTTGCCCCTTCCTCCAAGGAAGGGTGCGGCCAAGGGGGGGAGGAGTCCATCCTCCCCAAGGCACCTCGGAGGTGCCTTCCCCCTTTAGGACTCTCCCCTTTTTTCTCTCTCTTGGCGCATGGGCCTCTTGGGGCTGGTGCCCTTGGCCCATATAGGCCAAGGCACACCCCCTACAGCCCATGTGCTCCCCCGGGGCAGGTGGCCCCACCCGGTGGACCCCCGGGACCCTTCCGGTGGTCCCGGTACAATACCGGTGACCCCGAAACTTGTCCCGATGGCCGAAATAGCACTTCCTATATATAATTCTTTACCTCCGGACCATTCCGGAACTCCTCGTGACGTCCGGGATCTCATCCGGGACTCCGAACAACTTTCGGGTTACCGCATACTAATATCTCTATAACCCTAGCGTCACCGAACCTTAAGTGTGTAGACCCTACGGGTTCGGGAGACATGCAGACATGACCGAGATGACTCTCCGGTCAATAACCAACAGCGGGATCTGGATACCCATGTTGGCTCCCACATGTTCCACGATGATCTCATCGGATGAACCACGATGTCAAGGACTTAATCAATCCCGTATACAATTCCCTTTGTCTAGCGGTACAATACTTACCCGAGATTCGATCGTCGGTATCCCGATACCTTGTTCAATCTCGTTACCGGCAAGTCTCTTTACTCGTTTCGTAACACATTATCCCGTGATCAACTCCTTGATCACATTGTGCACATTATGATGATGTCCTGCCGAGTGGGCCCAGAGATACCTCTCCGTTTACACGGAGTGACAAATCTCAGTCTCGATTCATGCCAACCCAACAGACACTTTCGGAGATACCTGTAGTGCACCTTTATAGTCACCCAGTTACGTTGTGACGTTTGGTACACCCAAAGCATTCCTACGGTATCTGGGAGTTGCACAATCTCATGGTCTAAGGAAATGATACTTGACATTAGAAAAGCTTTAGCATACGAACTACACGATCTTTGTGCTAGGCTTAGGATTGGGTCTTGTCCATCACATCATTCTCCTAATGATGTGATCCCGTTATCAATGACATCCAATGTCCATGGTCAGGAAACCGTAACCATCTATTGATCAACGAGCTAGTCAACTAGAGGCTTACTAGGGACATGGTGTTGTCTATGTATCCACACATGTATCTGAGTTTCCTATCAATACAATTCTAGCACGGATAATAAACGATTATCATGAACAAGGAAATATAATAATAACTAATTTATTATTGCCTCTAGGGCATATTTCCAACAGTCTCCCACTTGCACTAGAGTCAATAATCTAGTTCACATCGCCATGTGATTAACACTCACAGGTCACATCGCCATGTGACCAACATCCAAAGAGTTTACTAGAGTCAATAATCTAGTTCACATCACTATGTGATTAACACTCAATGAGTTCTGGGTTTGATCATGTTGCTTGTGAGAGAGGTTTTAGTCAACGGGTCTGAACCTTTCAGATCCGTGTGTACTTCGCAAATTTCTATGTCATCTTGTAGATGCAACTACTACGCTACATTTGGAGCCATTCCAAATAACTATTCTACTTGGAGCTATTCTAAAATGTTGCTCCATTATACGTATCCGGTATCTCTACTCAGAGCTATCCGGATAGGTGTTAAGCTTGCATCGACGTAACCCTTTACGATGAACTCTTTTACCACCTCCATAATCGAGAAAATTCCTTAGTCCACTAGTTACTAAGGATAACTTTGACCGCTGTCATGTGATCCATTCTTAGATCACTCTTGTACCCCTTGACTAACTCATGGCAAGGCACATTTCAGGTGCGGTACACAGCATAGCATACTGTAGAGCCTATGTCTTAATCATAGGAGACGACCTTTCGTCCTTTCTCTCTATTCTGCCGTGGTCGAGCTTTAAGTCTTAACTTCATACCTTACAACTCAGGCAAGAAATCCTTCTTTGACCGATCCATCTTGAACACCTTCAAGATCATGTCAAGGTATGTGCTCATTTGAAAGTACCATTAAGCGTTTTGATCTATCTTGATGCTCAATGTTCAAGTAGCTTAATCCAGGCTTTCCATTGAAAAACACTTTCCAAATAACCCTATATGCTTTCCAGAAATTCTACATCATTTCTGATCCATAATATGTCAACAACATATACTCATCAGAAATTCTATAGTGCTCCCACTCACTTCTTTGGAAATACAAGTTTCTCATAAACTTTGTATACACCCAAAACTTTGATCATCTTATCAAAGCATACATTCCAACTCCGAGATGCTTACTCCAGTCCTTAGAAGGATTGCTAGAGCTTTGCATACTTATTAGCATCTTTCAGGATTGACAAAACCTTCCGGTTGTATCACATACAACCTTTCCTTAAGAAAATCGTCGAGGAAACAATGTTTGACATCCTATCTGCAAGATTTCATAAATAATGCAGTAATCGCTAATATAATTCCAACAGACTCTTAGCATCGCTACGAGTGAGAAAGTCTCATCATAGTCAACTCCTTGAACTTGTCGGAAAACATCTTAACGACAAGTCGAGCTTTCTTAATGGTGACATTTACCATCATTGTCCGTCTTCCTTTTAAAATCCATCTGTACTCAACAGCCTTACGACCATCAAGTAGTTCTTCCAAAGTCTACACTTTGTTTCCATATATGGATCCTCTCTCGGATTATATGGCCTCGAGCCATTTATCGGAATCCGGGCCCACCATCGCTTCTCCATAGCTCGTAGGTTCATTGTTGTCTAGCAACATGACTTCCAAGACAGGATCACGTACCACTCTGAAGTAGTACGCATCCTTGTCATCCTACGAGGTTTGGGAGTGACTTGATCCGAAGTTTCATGATCAATATCATAAGCTTCCACTTCAATTGGTGTAGGTGCCACAGGAACAACTTCCTGTGCCTTGTCACACACTAGTTGAAGATACGGTTCAATAACCTCATCAAGTCTCCACCATTCCCCCACTCAATTCTTTCGAGAGAAACTTTTCCTCGAGAAAGGGCCCGATTCTTGAAACAATCCCCTATTGCTTTCGGATCTGAGACAGGAGGTATACCCAACTGTTTTTGGGTGTCCTATGAAGATGCATTTATCCGCTTTGGGTTCGAGCTTATCAGCCTGAAACTTTTCACATAAGCATCGCAGCCCCAAACTTTTAAGAAATGACAGCTTAGGTTTCTCTAAACCATAGTTCATATGGTGTCATCTCATCGGAATTACGTGGTGCCCTATTTAAAGTGAATGTGGTTGTCTCTAATGCCTAACCCATAAACTATCGTGGTAATTCGATAAGAGACATCATGGTATGCATCATATCCAATAGGGTGCAGTTATGATGTTCGGACACACCATCACACTATGGTGTTCCAGGCTGTATTAGTTGTGAAACAATTTCCACAATGTCTTAATTCTGTGCCAAACTCGTAATTCAGATATTCATCTCTATGATCATATCATAGATATTTTATCCTCTTGTCACGATGATCTTTCAACTTCGCCCTGAAATTACTTGAACCTTTCAATAATTCAGACTCGTGATTCATCAAGTAAATATACTCAACATCTACTCAAATCATCTGTGAAGTAAGAACATAACGATATCCACTACATGCCTCAGCACTCATTGGACTGCACACATCAAAATGTATTACTTCCAACAAGTTGTTTTCTAGTTCCATTTTACTGAAAACGAGGCTTTCAATCATCTTGCCCATGTGGTATGATTTGCATATCTCAAGTGATTCAAAATCAAGTGAGTCCAAACGGTCCATTTGCATGGAGTTTCTTCATGCATATACACCAATAGACATGGTTCGCATGCCTCAAACTTTCAAAAATGAGTGAGTCCAAAGATCCATCAACATGGAGCTTCTTCATGCGTTTTATACCGATATGACTTAAGTGGCAGTGCCACAAGTAGGTGGTACTATCATTACTATCTTATATCTTTTGGCATGAACATGTGTATCACTATGATCGAGATTCAATAAACCATTCATTTCAGGTGTAAGACCATTTGAAGGTATTATTCAAATAAACAGAGTAACCATTATTCTCTTTAAATGAATAACCATATTGCGATAGACATAATCCAATCATGTCTATGCTCAACGCAAACACCAATCTCGATGGTAGAGGGAGCATGCGATGCTTGATCATATCAACATTGGAAACACTTCCAACACATATCGTCAGCTCACCTTTAGCTAGTCTCCGTTTATTCCGTAGCTTTTATTTCGAGTTACTAACACTTAGCAATCGAACCGGTATCTAATACCCTGGTGCTACTAGGAGTACTAGTAAAGTACACATCAACACAATGTATATCCAATATACTTCTATCGACCTTGCCAGCCTTCTCATCTACCAAGTATCTAGGGTAATTCTGCTCCAGTGGCTGTTCCCCTTATTACAGAAGCACTTAGTCTCGGGTTTGGGTTCAACCTTGGGTTTCTTCACTAGAGCAGCAGCTGAATTGCCGTTTCATGAAGTATCCCTTCTTGCCCTTGCCCTTCTTGAAACTAGTGGTTTTACCAACCATCAACAATTGATGCTCCTTCTTGATTTCTACTTTTGTGGTGTCAAACATCGCGAATATCTCAAGGATCATCATATATGTCCCTGATATATTATAGTTCATCACGAAGCTCTAGCAGCTTGGTGGTAATGACTTCGGAGAACCATCACTATTTCATCTGGAAGATCAACTCCCACTCGATTCAAGCGATTGTTGTACTCAGACAATCTGAGCACAAGCTCAACAATTGAGCTTTTATCCCTTAGTTTGCAGGCTAAGAAAATCGCCGGAGGTCTTATACCTCTTGACGTGGGCACGAGCCTGAAATCCCAATTTCAGTCCTTGGAACATCTCATATTTTCTGTGATGTTTCAAAAACGTCTTTGGTGCCTTAACTCTAAACCGTTTAACTGAACTATCACGTAGTTATCAAAATGTGTATGTCAGATGTTCGCAACATCCACAGACAACGTTCGAGGTTCAGCACACTGAGCGGTGCATTAAGGACATAAGCCTTCTATGAAGCAATGAGGACAATCCTCAGTTTACGGACCTAGTCCGCATAATTGCTACTATCAACTTTCAACTAAATTTTCTCTAGGAACATATCTAAACAGTAGAACAGAAACGTGAGCTACGACATAATTTGCGAAGACCTTTTGACTATGTTCAGGATAATTAAGTTCATCTTATGAACTCCCACTCAGATAGACATCCCTCTAGTCATCTAAGTGATTACATGATCCGAGTCAACTAGGCCGTGTCCGATCATCACGTGAGACGGACTAGTCAACATCGGTGAACATCTTCATGTTGATCGTATCTTCTATACGACTCATGCTTGACCTTTCGGTCTTCTGTGTTCCGAGGCCATGTCTATACACATGCTAGGCTCGTCAAGTTAACCTAAGTGTTTGCATGTGTAAATCTGTCTTACACCCGTTGTATGTGAACGTTTGGATCAAAAACCCGATCATCACGTGGTGCATTGAAACAACGAACTGTCGCAACGGTGCACAGTTAGGGGGAACACCTTCTTGAAATTTTAATGAGGGATCATCATATTTACTACCGTCATTCTAAGTAAACAAGATGTATAAACATGATAAACATCATATGCAATCAAATAATAGTGACATGATATGGCCAATATCATATAGCTCCTTTGATCTCCATCTTGGGGCTCCATGATTATCATCGTCACCGGCATGACACCATGATCTCCATCATCGTGTCTCCATGAAGTTGTCTCGTCAACTATTACTTCTACTACTATAGCTAACGGTTAGCAATAAAGTAAAGTAATTACATGACGTTTATGTTGACACGTAGGTCATAAATAAATTAAGACAACTCCTATGGCTCCTGCCGGTTGTCATACTCATCGACATGCAAGTCATGATTCCTATTACAAGAACATGATCGATCTCATACATCACATATATCATTCATCACATCCTTTTGGCCATATCACATCACATAGCATACCCTGCAAAAACAAGTTAGACGTCCTCTAATTGTTGTTTGCATGTTTTACGTGGCTGCTATGGGTTTCTAGCAAGAACGTTTCTTACCTACGCAAAAACCACAACGTGATATGCCAATTGCTATTTACCCTTCATAAGGACCCTTTTCATCGAATCCAATCCGACTAAAGTGGGAGAGACAGACACCCGCTAGCCACCTTATGCAACTAGTGCATGTCAATCGGTGGAACCAGTCTCACGTAAGAGTACGTGTAAGGTCGGTCCGGGCCGCTTCATCCCACGATGCCGCCGAATCAAGATAAGACTAGTAACGGCAAGCATATTGAACAAAATCAACGCCCACAACTACTTTGTGTTCTACTCGTGCATAGAAACTACGCATAAACCTGGCTCATGATGCCACTGTTGGGGAACGTAGCATAAATTCAAAATTTTCCTACGTGTCACCAAGATCTATCTATGGAGTCATCTAGCAACGAGGGAGGAGTGGATCTACATACCCTTGTAGATCGCGCGCGGAAGCGTTCAAGAGAACGGGGTTGATGGAGTCGTACTCGTCGTGATCCAAATCACCGATGATCCTAGCACCGAACGGACGACACCTCCGCGTTCAACACACGTACGGAGCAGCGACGTCTCGTCCTTCTTGATCCAGCAAGGGGGGAGGAGAGGTTGACGGAGATCCAACAGCACGACGGCGTGGTGGTGGAAGTAGCGGGATTCCAACAGGGCTTCGCCAAGCGCTGCGGGAGGAGGGAGATGTGTCATGGGAGGGAGAGGGAGGCGCCAGGCCTTAGATATCGTTGCTCCTCCTTTTCCCCACTATATATAGGGCCAAGGGAGAGGGGGGAGGCGCAGCCCTTGCCCCTTCCTCCAAGGAAGGGTGCGGCCAAGGGGGGGAGGAGTCCATCCTCCCCAAGGCACCTCGGAGGTGCCTTCCCCCTTTAGGACTCTCCCCTTTTTTCTCTCTCTTGGCGCATGGGCCTCTTAGGGTTGGTGCACTTGGCCCATATAGGCCAAGGCACACCCCCTACAGCCCATGTGGCCCCCCGGGGCAGGTGGCCCCACCCGGTGGACCCCCGGGACCCTTCCGGTGGTCCCGGTACAATACCGGTGACCCCGAAACTTGTCCCGATGGCCGAAATAGCACTTCCTATATATAATTCTTTACCTCCGGACCATTCCGGAACTCCTCGTGACGTCCGGGATCTCATCCGGGACTCCGAACAACTTTCGTGTTACCACATACTAATATCTCTATAACCCTAGCGTCACCGAACCTTAAGTGTGTAGACCCTACGGGTTCGGGAGACATGCAGACATGACCGAGATGACTCTCCGGTCAATAACCAACAGCGGGATCTGGATACCCATGTTGGCTCCCACATGTTCCACGATGATCTCATCGGATGAACCACGATGTCAAGGACTTAATCAATCCCGTATACAATTCCCTTTGTCTAGCGGTACAATACTTACCCGAGATTCGATCGTCGGTATCCCGATACCTTGTTCAATCTCGTTACCGGCAAGTCTCTTTACTCGTTCCGTAACACATCATCCCGTGATCAACTCCTTGATCACATTGTGCACATTATGATGATGTCCTGCCGAGTGGGCCCAGAGATACCTCTCCGTTTACATGGAGTGACAAATCCCAGTCTCGATTCATGCCAACCCAACAGACACTTTCGGAGATACCTGTAGTGCACCTTTATAGTCACCCAGTTACGTTGTGATGTTTGGTACACCCAAAGCATTCCTACGGTATCCGGGAGTTGCACAATCTCATGGTCTAAGGAAATGATACTTGACATTAGAAAAGCTTTAGCATACGAACTACACGATCTTTGTGCTAGGCTTAGGATTGGGTCTTGTCCATCACATCATTCTCCTAATGATGTGATCCCGTTATCAATGACATCCAATGTCCATGGTCAGGAAACCGTAACCATCTATTGATCAACGAGCTAGTCAACTAGAGGCTTACTAGGGACATGGTGTTGTCTATGTATCCACACATGTATCTGAGTTTCCTATCAATACAATTCTAGCATGGATAATAAACGATTATCATGAACAAGGAAATATAATAATAACTAATTTATTATTGCCTCTAGGGCATATTTCCAACAGCTACTGCCTGACGAGCTGCAACTTGAAGGCGAGCTACTTCCGTCCTCCTCTCGTACTCGTTTGCCTCCTCCCTGGTTATAACATACCTCCTTTTTGCCTGAAAGTCAAAGAAAGTAGGAACAGGGAGAGCAACATGGATTGTGCGCAGTCTGTCAAAGATTAGTCGGTACTGGAGGAATTGTTCATTCCTCTCAACAAACTGATGGCGAACCATGGCATTACAATCTAGGTAAGCAGGAGGTAACGCAATATCATTTCCATGTATGGGTATATCAAGATAGTTAGCTACACGAGTTGCATAAATTCCACCAAACAAATCTCCACTTATACTGTTGTGATGCAACCTACGTGCAACAATAGCCCCCAAGTTATATTGTTTATCACCTAATACCGCACTCTTGAGGACACTAAGATCTGGAACGCACATGTGACAAGCCTCATCTTTCCCGTTAATGCATCTACCAATGAAGAGAGCAAAATAATGTATGGAAGGGAAATGAATGCTCCCTATGGTAGCTTGTGTGATTTCCGTAGATTCCCCCACAGTAATACTAGCAAGAAAGTCTTTATATTCAGATTTGCGAGGTTCACTAACATTGCCCCAGTGCGGGAGTTTACAAGCAGTATTAAAATATTCTAGGTCCATGGTATATGATTTATCATAAAGATCAAATAAAACAGTGTGAGAATTACGCGAGGATGTAAATTTAAACCTTCTCACAACTGAATCAGTTAGATAGAGGTATTGCTGGCACTTATCTGAAACGAAGCTCTCAAGATCAGCGTTACGCACATACGCGTCAAATTCATCCTTGATGCCTGCTTGGACCATGAACTCCTCTGACGGCCATTCACAAGGCCGCACTTGAGCTTCCCTTGGTAGTTCATTGTCCGGCTCATGTATCGCGAGCCTTGGGCCTTGCTTCCTTGAGGAACCACCTTGGTACATTTTCCTAAACATATTTCTTCCTCTGAAAAATTTCTGAAATTTTTAGTGACTCAAAATAAAAGTGAATCAAACTGAACAAGATTGATAGCAACTACTCCTACAAGTGCCTAGAGGCCATATCATGCATTAAAACTACTTTTGACCACATAAATTTGACATGCAAGCTCAAGAACAGGGTCACCTAAGCAGAAAAAATTTGCAATAAATAAAGCACTAGAACAAAAACTAATTGGACCATTGGAGGAGTCACATACCGAAGAACAATCCCCCAAAGCAGTTTTGTGAATGGAGCTTTGAGCAAGGAGATCGAAAATGGCAGCAAGATGAGCTAGAACTCGGGTTTGAGCTGGTGGAGGATTTTTTTTGGAGGATGACAGAGTATGTGTGTGCAAGGATAAGTGGAGGGGCCCATGTGGGGTCCACGAGGTAGGGGCGCGCCCCAGGGGGCGCCCTAGACCCTCGAGGCCAGGTGGTGAGGCCCCCAGGTGTGTTCTCAGTGCCAATAATTCTTAAATATTCTACAAAAAATCGTCTAAAATTTTTAGGGTATTTGGAGAACTTTTATTTTCAGGGTATTTTTTATTGCAAGGATAATTCAGAAAACAAACAGAAAATATTATTTTTGCTTTATTTAATCTAAATAACAGAAAGTAAAAGGAGGGTACAGAGAGTTGTGCTTTCTAACTTCATCCATCTCATGCTCATCAAAAGGAATCCACTAACAAGGTTGGTCAAGTCTTGTTAACAAACTCATTTGAAATAGCATGAAACCGGAGAAATTTCGAATGACACTAAGTTACCTCAACGGGGATATGCACATCCTCAATAGTAAGAATATCATATTTCTTCTAGACGGTAGGAAGAGGAAATTCAAAACCTCCTATAGTAATCGTTGGAATTTTTCCAATAGAATTGGTATTGTGGACTTGAGGTTGTTTCCTTGGAAAGTGTACCATATGCTCATTACCATTAACATGAAAAGTGAAATTGCCTTTGTTGCAATCAATAACATCCCCTACAGTATTCAAAAAGGGTCTACCAAGGATAATCGACATACTATCATCCTCAGGAATATCAAGAATAACAAAGTCTGTTAAAATAGTAACGCTTGCAACCACAACAGGCACATCCTCACAAATACCGACAGGTATAGCAGTTGATTTATCAGCCATTTGCAAAGATATTTCAGTAGGTGTCAAGTTATTCAAATCAAGTCTACGATATAAAGAGAGAGGCATAACACTAACACCGGCTGCAAGATCACATAAAGCAGTTTTAACATAGTTTCTTTTAATGGAGCATGGTATAGTTGGTACTCCGGGATCTCCTAGTTTCTTTGGTATTCCACCCTTAAAAGTATAATTAGCAAGCATGGTGGAAATTTCAGCTTCTGGTATCTTTCTTTTATTTGTGACAATATCTTTCATATACTTAGCATAAGGATTAATTATGATCATATCAGTCAAATGCATACACAAAAAGATAGGTTTAATCATTTCAGCAAAGCGCTCAAAATCCTCATCATCCTTTTTCTTGGATGGTTTAGGAGGAAAAGTCATGGGTTTCTGAACCCATGGTTCTCTTTCTTTACCGTGCTTCCTAGCAACAAAGTCTCTCTTATCATAACGGTGATTCTTTGATTATGGGTTATCAAGATCAACAGCAGGTTCAATATATACATCATTGTTATTGCTAGGTTGAGCACCAACATGAACATCGTCATTAATATTATCCCTAGGTTCATGTTCATTACCAGATTGTGTTTCAGCATCAGAATAGAAATATCATTGGGATTCTCTGGTGTGTCAACAACAGGTTCACTAGAAGCATGCAAAGTCCTATCATTTTTCTTTTTCTTCTTCTTAGAAGAACTAGGTGCATCAACATTAGTTCTCTGAGAATCTTGCTCAATTCTCTTAGGGTGGCCCTCGGGATACAAAGGTTCCTGAGTCATTTTACCCCCTCTAGTCACAACTCTAACATCATTATCATTTTTCTTATTATTTAATACATTGAGCAAATCATTCTGAGCTTTAATTACTTGTTCTACTTGAGTGGTAACCATAGAAGCATGTTTACTAATAAGTTTAAGTTCACCTTTAACTCTAGACATATAATCACTCAAGTGTTCAAACATATAAGCATTACGTTTCAATTGTCTACCAACATAAGCATTGAAGTCTTCTTGTTTAACCATAAAATTATCAAACTCATCCAAGCATTGGCTAGCAAATTTAGTAGATGGGATTTCACCCTTATCAAATCTATAGAGAGAATTTACCTTTACTACCTGTGTCGAGTTATCAAGACCATGTATTTCTTCAATAGGTTGTAAATTCTTAACATCTTCAGCTTTAATACCCTTTTCTTTCATAGATTTCTTTAACTCTTGCATATCTTCAGGACTGAGAAATAGAATACCCCTTTTCTTCGGAATTGGTTCAGGAAGTGTCCAATCATTATCATTACTCAACATATTATTCAATAGCAATTCAGCTTGATCAACAGTTCTTTCCCTGAAAACACAACCAGCACAACTATCCAGGTGGTCTTTGAAAGCATCGGTTAGTCCATTATAAAAGATATCAAGTATTTCATTTTTCTTGAGAGGATGATCAGGCAAAGCATTAAGTAATCGGAGAAGCCTCCCCCAAGCTTGTGGGGGACTCTCTTCTTCAATTTGCACAAAATTATATATTTCCCTTAAGGCACCATGTTTCTTATGAGCGGGGAAATATTTAGCAGAGAAGTAATAAATCATATCCTAGGGACTACGCACACAACCAAGACCAAGAGAATTAAACCATATTTTAGCATCACCCTTTAATGAGAACGGAAATAACTTAAGGATAAAGTTATAGCGAGTTTTCTCATCATTAGTGAACAGGGTGGCTATATCATTTAATTTAGTAAGATGCGCCACAACAGTTTCAGATTCATAGCCATAAAAAGGATCAGATTCAACCAAAGTAATTAACTCAGGATCGACAGAGAAATCATAATCCTTATCAGAGATACAGATAGGTGAAGTAGCAAAAGCAGGGTCATATTTCATGCTAACATTCAAAGACTTTTCTTTCAATTTAGCTAACAGTTTCTTAAGATCATATCTATCATTGCAAGCTAAAAAGTCTCTAGCAGTTTCTTCATCCATAACATAACCCTCAGGCACAACAGGCAATTCATATCTAGGGGAAGAATCTTCATCATCACTTTCATCAATATTATCAGTTTCAATAATTTCATTCTCTCTAACCCTAGCAAGTTGTTCATCAAGAAATTCACCTAGTGGCACAGTATTATCAAGCATAGAAGTAGTTTCATCATAAGCATCATGCAAAGCAGAAGTGGCAACATCAATAACATGCGACATATCAGAATGAATAGCAGGAGTAGGTGTCGCAAGTTTACTCAAACATAAAATGAATCAAGTGCAGAGCTAGATGGTAGTTCCTTATCTCCCCTCATAGTTGAGGGGAAAATCTTGGTTCTTTCATCTTTCAAGTTCTTCATAGTGATCAACAGATATAAATCCCAAGTGACTCAAAGAATAGAGCTATGGTCCCCGGCAACGGCGCCAGAAAATAGTCTTGATAACACACAAGTATAGGGGATCTCAACAGTTTTCGAGGGTAGAGTATTCAACCCAAATTTATTGATTCGACACAAGGGGGGCCAAAGAATATTCTCAAGTATTAACAGTTGAGTTGTCAATTCAACCGCACCTGAAAGACTTAATATCTGCAACAAAGTATTTAGTAGCAAAGTAATATGGAAGTAACAGTAACGGTGGCAAAAGTAACAGCATTGGTTTTGTAGTGATTGTAACAGTGGCAACGTAAAAGTAACTAAGCAAAGATCAATATGTGAAAAGCTCGTAGGCAATGGATCAGTGATGGGTGATTATGTCGGATGCGGTTCCTCATGCAACAGTTATAACATAGGGTGACACAGAACTAGCTCCAGTTCATCAATGTAATGCAGGCATGTATTCTGAATATAGTCATATGTGCTTATGGAAAAGAACTTGCATGACATCTTTTGTCATAACCTCCCGTGACAGCGGGGTCCTATTGGAAACTAAGGGATATTAATGCCTCCTTTTAATAGAGTACTGGAACAAAGCATTAACACTTAGTAAATACATGAACTCCTCAAACTACGGTCATCACCGGGAGTGGTCCCGATTATTGTCACTTCGGGGTTATCGGATCATAACACATAGCAGGTGACTATTGACTTGCAAAATAGGATCAAGAACTCACATATATTCATGAGAACATAATAGGTTCAGATCTGAAATCATGGCACTCGGGCCCTAGTGACAAGCATTAAGCATAGCAAAGTCATAGCAACATCAATCTCAGAACATAATGGATACTAGGGATCAAACCCTAACAAAACTAACTCGATTACATGATAAATCTCATCCAACCCATCACCGCCAGCAAGCCTACGATGGAATTACTCACACACGCGATGAGCATCATGAAATTGGTGATGGTGGAAGGTTGATGATGATGATGATGATGATGATGATGATGGCGACGGACTCCCCTCTCCGGAGCCCCGAACGGACTCCGGGTCAGCCCTCCCGAGAGAGATTAGGGCTTGGCGGTGGCTCCGTATCATAAAACATGATGAATCCTTCTCTCTGATATTTTTCTCCCCGAACGTGAATATATAGAGTTGGAGTTGAGGTCGATGGAGCATCAGGGGGCCCACAAGACAGGGGGCGCGCCCCCCACCCTCATGGACATGGTGTGGGCCCCCTGACGTTGATTCTTTCGCCAGTATTTTTTATATATTCCAAAAATATTCTCCGTGAAGTTTTAGGTCATTCCGAGAACCTTTGTTTCTGCACAAAAATAACACCATGGCAATTCTACTGAAAACAGCGTCAGTCCGGGTTAGTTTCATTCAAATCATGCAAGTTAGAGTCCAAAACAAGGTCAAAAGTGTTTGGAAAAGTAGATACGATGGAGACGTATCACCTCTTGGTGCGCCCCCTCATGGCCGCCAGCCTCCTCCCTCTCCTCCTTTATATACGGGGGCAGGGGGCACCCCAAAGGCACACCAATTGTTCCTCTGCCGTGTGCGGTGCCCCCTCCACAGTTTACCACCTCGGTCATATTGTCGTAGTGCTTAGGTGAAGCCCTGCGCGGATCACATCATCAACACCGTCACCACACCGTCGTGCTGACGAAACTCTCCCTCGACCCTTTACTGGATCAAGAGCTCGAGGGACTTCATCGTGCTGAACGTGTGCTGAACACAGAGGTACCGTACGTTCGGTACTTGGATCGGTTGGATCGTGATGTGATACGTCTCCAACGTATCTATAATTTTTAATTGTTCCATGCAATTATATTATCTGTTTTGGATGTTTAACGGGCTTTATCATCCACTTTTATATTATTTTGGGGACTAACCAATTAATCGAAGGCCCAGTGTAAATTGTTGTTTTTTGCCTATTTCAGTGTTTCGCAGAAAAGGAATATCAAATGGAATCCAAATGGAATGAAACCTCCGCGAGGATCTTTTTTAGAACAAACGCAATCCAAGAGACTTGGAGTGGAGGTCAAGGAAGCAACAAGGTGGCCACAAGGTAGGGCGGCGCGCCCCCACCCTCGTGGGCCCCTCGTAGCTCCACCGACCTACTTCTTTCACCTATATATACTCTTATACCCTGAAAACATCCAGGGGAGCCATGAAACCACTTTTCCACCGCCGCAACCTTCTTTACCCATGACATCCCATCTAGGAACCTTTTCCGGCGATCTGTCGGAGGGGGATTCGATCATGGAGGGCTTCTACATCAACACCATAGCCTCTCCGATGATGTGTGAGTAGTTTACCACAGACCTTCGGGTCCATAGTTATTAGCTAGATGGCTTCTTCTCTCTCTTTGGTTCTCAATACAAAGTTCTCCTCGATGTTCTTGGATATCTATTCGATGTAATACTTTTTGCGGTGTGTCTGCCGAGATCTGATGAATTGTGGGTTTATGATCAAGTTTATCTATGAACAATATTTGATTCTTCTCTGAATTCTTATATGCATGATTTGATATCTTTACAAGTCTCTTCGAATTATCAGTTTGGTTTGGCCTACTAGATTGATATTTCTTGCAATGGGAGAAGTGCTTAGCTTTGGTTTCAATCTTGCGGTGTCCTTTCCCAGTGACAACAGGGGCAGCAAGGCACGTATTGTATTGTTGCCATCGAGGATAAAAAGATGGGGTTTATATCATATTGCTTGAGTTTATCCCTCTACATCATGTCATCTTGCCCAATGTGTTACTTTGTTCTTATGAACTTAATACTCTAGATGCATGCTGGATAGCGGTCGATGTGTGGAGTAATAGTAGTAGATGCAGAACCGTTTCGGTCTAATTGACACGGACGTGATGCCCATGTTTATGATCATGCCTAGATATTCTCATAACTATGTGCTTTTCTATCAATTGCTCGGCAGTAATTTGTTCACCCACCATAATACATGCTATCTTGAGAGAAGCCACTAGTGAAACCTATGGCAACCGAGTCTACTTCACATCATATTAATTTTCCCGTCAACTAGCTATTTTTGTCCTTGTTTATTTTGCAATCTTTACTTTCCAATCTATACAACAAAAATACCAAAAATATTTATCTTATTATCTTTATCAGATCTCACTTTTGCAAGTGGCCGTGAAGGGATTGACAACCCCTTTATCGCGTTGGTTGCAAGGTTCTTATTTGTTTGTGTAGGTACTAGGCGATTTGCGTGTAGTCTCCTACTAGATTGATACCTCGGTTCTCAAATACTGAGGGAAATACTTACGCTACTTTGCTGCATCACCCTTTCCTCTTCAAGGGAAAACCAATGCATGCTCAAGAGGTAGCAAGAAGGATTTCTGGCGCCGTTACCGGGGAGATTTACACCAAGTCAAGTCTAGATTTGATCTCCCGACAACTAGACATTTCTGGTGCCCTTGCCGGGGAGATCTATGCTCAAGTCAAGACATACCAAGTACCCATCACAAACTCTTATCCCTCGCATTACATTATTTTCCATTTTCCTCTCGTTTTCCTCTCCCCCACTTCACCTTTGTCATTTTATTCGCCCTTTTTCCATTCGCTTCTTTTCGCTTGCCTCTTGTTTGCTTGTGTGTTGGATTGATTGTTTGCCACGATGGCTCAAGATAACACTAAATTGTGTGACTTTTCCAATACCAACAATAATGATTTTATTAGCACTCTGATTGCTCCTATTACCGATGATGAATCTTGTGGAATTAATGCTGCTTTGTTGAATCTTGTCATCAAAGATCAATTTTCTGGCCTTCCTAGTGAAGATGCCACTACCCATCTAAACAACTTTGTTGATTTGTGTGATATGCAAAATAAGAAAGATGTGGATAATAATATTGTTAAATTGAAGCTATTTCCGTTTTCTCTTAGAGATCATGCTAAAACTTGGTTCTCTTCTTTGCCTAAAAATAGTATTGATTCATCGAGTAAGTGCAAAGATGATTTTATCTCTAAGTATTTTCCTCCCGCTAAGATCATCTCTCTTAGAAATGATATTATGAATTTTAAGCAACTTTATCATGAGCATGTTGCACAAGTTTCAGATAGGATGAAATTAATGATACATAATTGCCCTACACATGGTTTGAATCTATGGATGATTATACAAAAAAATTATGCTAGATTGAATTTTGCTTCTAGAAATCTTTTAGATTCGGCTTCGGAGGCACTTTTATGTAAATCACTTTAGGAGAAGCTACTAAACTCCTAGACAATATTATGATTAATTATTCTCAATGGCATATTGAAAGATCCACTAGTAAAAAAGTTCATGCTATTGAAGAGATTGATGTTTTGAGTGGAAAGATGGATGAACTTATGAAATTGTTTGCTAATAAGAGTGCTTCTTCTGATCCTAATGATATGCCTTTGTCCACTTTGATTGAGAATAATAATGAATCTATAGATGTGAATTTTGTTGGTAGGAACAATTTTGGTAACAACGCGTATAGAGGAAATTTTAATTCTAGATCATTTCCTAGTAATTCCTCTAATAATTATGGTAATTTCTACAACAATTCTTATGGAAATATTAATAAGATACCCTCTGATTTTGAGACTAGTGTTAAAGAATTTATGAATTGGCAAAAGAATTTCAACGCATTGCTTAAAAAAATTTGCTTAAGATTGATGAGTTGGCTAGGAACGTGGATAGAATTTCTCTTGATGTTGATTCTTTGAAACTTAGATCTATTACAAATAATCATGATATCAATGAGTCTCTCAAGGCCATGAGAATTTCCATTGATGGGTGCAAAGAAAGAACCACTAGGATGAGTGCTAAAAAAAGATTGCTTTGTGAAAGCATGTTCTTCTAGTTTTCATGATAATAATGATGAAGATCTAAAAGTGATTGATGTGTCTCCTATTAAGTATTTGTTTTCCAATATCAATATTTATAAAGATGGGACTGGATATGAGTCAACTTTAGTTAGAAGGCGTCCCAATGATTCAGAGTTTTTAGATCTTGATGCTAAATTTAATAAAAGTGGGAGTGAAGAGGTCAAAACTTTGCATAGCAATGAACCCACTATTTTGGATTTCAAGCAATTTAATTATGATAATTGCTCTTTTATATATTGTATTTCCTTGTTGCAATCTATGTTAAATTCTCCTCATGCTTATGATCAAAACAAAGCTTTTACCAAACATACCGTTGATGCTTTAATGCAATCCCATAAAGAAAAGCTTGAATTAGAAGTTTCTATCCCTAGAAAACTTTATGATGAGTGGGAACCTACTATTAAGATTAAGATTAAAGATCATGAATGCTATGCTTTATGTGATTTGGGTGCTAGTGTTTCCACGATTCCAAAAACTTTGTGTGATGTGTTAGGTTTCCGTGAATTTGATGATTGTTCTTTAAATTTGCATCTTGCGGATTCCACCATTAAGAAACCTATGGGAAGTATTAATGATGTTCTTATTGTTGCAAATAGGAATTATGTGCCCGTAGATTTCATTGTTCTTGATATAGCTTGCAATCCTACATGTCCTATTATTCTTGGTAGACCTTTCCTTCGAACGATTGGTGCAATTATTGACATGAAAGAGGAAATATTATATTCCAATTTCCGTCAAGGAAAGGCATGGAACACTTTCCTAGAAAAAAATTAAATTACCTTATGAATCAATTATGAAAGCCACATATGGATTTCAAACCAAAGATGACAATACCTAGATCTATTCTTGCCTTTATGCCTAGCTAGGGGCGTTAAACGATAGCGCTTGTTGGGAGGCAACCCAATTTTATTTTTGTTCCTTGCTTTTTGTTCCTGCTTAGTAATAAATAAATCATCTATCCTCTGTTATCATTGTGTTTTTTATGTTTTAATTAGTGTTTGTGCCAATTAAATACTTTAGGGTCTTCTTGGGAGATTGTTGTTTGATCTTGCTGGAAAAAAACCAGAAAGTATGCGCTCACGAGAATAATTTTAGTTTTTTACCAGAGAGCGATAAAATACCAATTCCAACTTCAGTAGATCAATGTAAAAAATATTTAGGATGTCCTAATTTATCAGGACTTTTGGTGTTACAGAAGTATTCGAAACCTACAGACTACTACAGACTATTCTGTTTTTGACAGATTCTGTTTTCCGTGTGTTGTTTGCTTATTTTGATGAATCTAAGGCTAGTATCGGGGGTATGAACCATGGAGAAGTTGTAATACAGTAGGTTTAAGACCAATATAAATAAAGAATGAGTTCATTACAGTACCTTAAAGTTGTGGTTTGTTTTCTTATACTAACGGAGCTCATGAGGTTTTCTGTTGAGTTTTGTGTTGTGAAGTTTTCAAGTTTTTGGGTAAAGATTTGATGGATTTTGGAACAAGGAGTGGCAATAGCCTAAGCTTGGGGATGACCAAGTCACCCCAAGGTAAAATTCAAGGACAACCAAAAGACTAAGCTTGGGGATGCCCCGGAAGGCATCCCCTCTTTCGTCTTCGTCTATCGGTAACTTTACTTGAGGCTATATTTTTATTCACCACATGATATGTATTTTGCTTGGAGCGTCTTGTATGATTTGAGTCTTTACTTTTTAGTTTTCCACAATCATCCTTGCTGCACACACCTTTTGGAGAGACACACATGAATCAGAATTTATTAGAATACTCTATGCGCTTCACTTATATCTTTTGAGCTAGATAATTTTGCTCTAGTGCTTCACTTATATCTTTTTAGAGCACGGTGGTGGTTTTATTTTATAGAAATTATTGATATCTCATGCTTCACTTATATTATTTTGAGAGTCTTTTAGAACAGCATGGTAATTTGCTTTGGTTAAGAAATTAGTCCTAATATGATAGGCATCCAAGCTGGGTATAATAAAAACTTTCATATAAAGTGCATTGAATACTATGAGAAGTTTGATACTTGATGATTGTTTTGAGATATGAAGATGTTGATATTAGAGTCATGCTAGTTGAGTAGTTGTGAATTTGAGAGATACTTGTGTTAAAGTTTGTGATTCCCGTAGCATGCACGTATGGTGAACTGTTATGTGATGAAGTCGGAGCATGATTTATTTTTTGATTGTCTTCCTTATGAGTGGCGGTCAGGGACGAGCGATGGTCTTTTCCTACCAATCTATCCCCCTAGGAGCATGCGCGTAATACTTTGTTTCGATAACTAATAGATTTTTGCAATAAGTATGTGAGTTCTTTATGACTAATGTTGAGTCCATCGATTATATGCACTCTCACCCTTCCACCATTGCTAGCCTCTCTAGTACCGCGCAACTTTCGCCGATACCATAAACATACCATTTGCCTTCCTCAAAACAGCCACCATACCTACCTATCATGGCATTTCCATAGCCATTCCGAGATATATTGCCATGCAACTTTCCACCGTTCCGTTTATTATGACATGCTCCATCATTATCATATTGCTTTGCATGATGATGTAGTTGACATCGTATTTGTGGCAAATCCACCATTCATAATTTTTCATACATGTCACTCTTGATTCATTGCACATCCGGTACACCGCCGGAGGCATTCACATAGAATCATATTTTGTTCTAAGTATCGAGTTGTAATTCTTGAGTAGTAAGTAAATAAAAGTGTGATGATCATCATTATTACAGCATTGTCCCATTGAGGAAAGGATGATGGAGACTATGATTCCCCCACAAGTCGAGATGAGACTCCGGACGAAAAGTAGAGAAAAAAAAGGCCATAAAAAGAGAAAAGGCCCGAATAAAAAATGAGAGAAAAAGAGAGAAGGGGCAATGCTACTATCCTTTTTCCACACTTGTGCTTCAAAGTAGCACCATGATCTTCATGATAGAGAGTCTCTTATGTTGCCAGTTTCATATATTAGTGGGAATTTTTCATTATAGAAGTTGGCTTGTATATTCCAATGATGGGCTTCCTCAAAATGCCCTAGGTCTTTGTGAGCAAGCAAGTTGGATGCACACCCACTTAGTTTCTTTTGTTGAGCTTTCATATACTTATAGCTCTAGTGCATCCGTTGCATGGCAATCCCTACTCACTCACATTAATATCTATTGATGGGCATCTCCATAGCCCGTTGATACGCCTAGTTGATGTGAGACTATCTTCTTCTTTTTGTCTTCTCTAGAACCACCATTCTATTCCACCTATAGTGTTATATCCATGGCTCACGCTCATGTATTGTGTGAAGATTGAAAAAGTTTGAGAACATCAAAAGTATGAAACAATTGCTTGGCTTGTCATCGGGGTTGTGCATGATTTATATATTTTGTGTGATGAAGATAGAGCATAGCCAGACTATATGATTTCGTAGGGATAGCTTTCTTTGGCCATGTTATTTTGAGAAGACACAATTGCTTAGTGAGTATGCTTGAAGTATTATTATTTTTATGTCAATATTAAACTTTTGTCTTGAATCTTTCGGATCTGAATATTCATGCCACCATAAAGAAAATTACATTGAAAATTATGTTAGGTAGCATTCCACATCAAAAATTCTGTTTTTATCATTTACCTACTCGAGGACGAGCAGGAATTAAGCTTGGGGATGCTTGATACGTCTCCAACGTATCTATAATTTTTTATTGTTCCATGCTATTGTATTATCTGTTTTGGATGTTTAATGGGATTTATTATGCACTTTTATATTATTTTTGGGACTAACCTATTAACCGAAGGCCCAATGCAAATTGCTGTTTTTTTTGCCTATTTTAGTGTTTCGTAGAAAAGGAATATCAAACAGAACCCAAACGGAATGAAACCTTCGCGAGGATCTTTTTTGGAACAAACGCAATCTAGGTGACTTGAAGTGGAGGTCAAGGAAGCAACAAGGCGTCCACGAGGTAGGGCGGCGTGCCCCCCACCCTCGTGGGCCCCTCGTAGCTCCACCGACCTACTTCTTTCGCCTATATATACTCTTATACCCTGAAAACATCCAAGGGAGCCACGAAACCACTTTTCCACCACCGCAACCTTCTGTACCCGTGAGATCCCATCTGGGGACCTTCTCCGGCGATCTGCCGGAGGGGGATTCGATCACGGAGGTCTTCTACATCAACACCATAGCCTCTCCGTTGATGTGTGATTAGTTTACCACAGACCTTCGAGTCCATAGTTATTAGCTAGATGGCTTGTTCTCTCTCTTTGGTTCTCAATACAAAGTTCTCCTCGATGTTCTTGGAGATCTATTCGATGTAATACTTTTTGTGGTGTGTTTGCCGAGATCCAATGAATTGTGGGTTTATGATCAAGTTTATCTATGAACAATATTTGATTCTTCTCTGAATTCTTATATGCATGATTTGATATATATCTTTGCAAGTCTCTTCGAATTATCAGTTTGGTTTAGCCTACTAGATTGATCTTTCTCACAATGGGAGAAGTGCTTAGCTTTGGGTTCAATCTTGTAGTGTCCTTTCCCAGTGACAGCAGGGGCAGCAAGGCATGTATTGTATTGTTGCCATCGAGGATAAAAAGATGGGTTTATATCATATTGCGTGAGTTTATCCCTCTATATCATGTCATCTTGCCTAATGTGTTACTCTGTTCTTATGAACTTAATACTCTAGATGCATGCTGGATAGTGGTCGATGTGTGGAGTAATAGTAGTAGATGCAGAATCGTTTCGGTCTACTTGACATGGATGTGATGCCTATGTTTATGATCATGCCTAGATATTCTCATAACTATGCGCTTTTCTATCAATTGCTCGGCAGTAATTTGTTCGCCCACCGTAATACATGCTATCTTGAGAGAAACCACTAGTGAAACCTATGGCCCTCGGGTCTACTTTACATCATATTAATTTCCCGTCAACTAGCTATTTATGTCGCCATTTATTTTGCAATATTTACTTTCCAATATATACAACAAAAATACCAAAAATATTTATCTTATTATCTTTATCAGATCTCACTTTTGCAAGTGGTCGTGAAGGGATTGACAACCCCTTTATCGCGTTGGTTGCAAGGTTCTTATTTGTTTGTGCAGGTACTAGGCGATTTGGGTGTAGTCTACTACTGGATTGATACCTTGGTTCTCAAAAACTGAGGGAAACACTTATGCTACTTTGCTGCATCACCCTTTCCTCTTCAAGGGAAAACCAATGCATGCTCAAGAGGTAGCATGAAGACGTTTGACTACATCAACCGCGTTAACCTAACGCTTCCGCTTTCGGTCTACGAGGGTACGTGGACACACTCTCCCCCTCTCTTTGCTATGCATCTCCTGAGATAGATCTTGCGTGATCGTAGGAATTTTTTTGAAATTGCATGCTACGTTCCCCAACATGCGTATGGTGGCGTCCACATATACCCACTACTTCCAGAATCCCTTCACATCCGGGCGGAGCATGAAGTCAATGCCAGAGCCGGCTGTCGCCGTCGCAGCCGCCTGGAATGACACACACCCCGAGCGTTGTCTGTTATCGACCAGGTGAAGCGATAAGAAATGGCAGAACAAGGCCATGGATGGGGCAATGCCCACGAGGGCCTCACACAAGAAGGCGAAAGCGGAGAGGAGGACGATTGATCTGGGGTCCAGATGTAGCGCCTAGATCTGATAATGTGAGAGCACGGCGTTGAAGAAATCAGAGAAAGGAGGGACCAGACCGGCCAGGAGGGCATGGAGATGAAGGGGGATTTTGGTGACCCCATGTAGACTAAGGCCCAGGAGGCAGTCCCGACCATCGTCGCCTTCCACTCATTAGAATCGGCGGCGAGGGCCTGCTGGACCTTGTCCAGCCCTTCCTGGTTGATCACCATGGACTGGTCCAGCGCGAGTTTCGACCCTGATGAAGGCCCCGCGGGCGCGCGGGCTTTCCCTTTCTTCGTCAACCTTGGAGCCATGACGGCGGGAGTGGATTGGTGCTGGTGCGGAATCCGGAGAAGGAGGCACAAGCTCACAGGAAAGAGGAGGAGCAGAGGACGAGCATGACGGGCAATGATGGCTGGGCTGCGTTTCACAGGCAGTTGTGAAGTCAGACGGTTGTCGAGGCAGCATGGGGGAGTGGAGATGCCCACGTCCCATCAAGCGCCACGCGTCTACTTGGCCCACGGGCGATTGGGGCTGCAGCGCTTCGCCCTTGCCCTTTGGCTTTGCCTCGAAGCCAAGTCCGAGCGCGCCTTGGGCCCAGGGGCTACTGTCGGCGTTTTGGGAACCATGTATCGGTGTGAAATCCGGCATATCTCGTAGTAGGGGTCCTAAGCTAGGCGTATTGGAACGATGGTAACACAAACACAGGTTTTACCCAGGTTCGGGTCCTCTTGATGGAGGTAAAACCCTACATCCTGATTTTGATTGTATTCATATGGGATAGTATAGAGTACATGTGTCTACCACGAGATTGTTCTAATGAATATTAGATTGTCTATTGACTAGCCTGGCCTCAGTTTATATAACACACCAGAGGCCTAGGGTTTAGGAGAGTCCTTTTCTTGAGCGCCAAGTCTTGTGGGATCTCCCTTGTATGCGGCATGGCTGCCCGAAGTGGCCCATGAGTGAACCACCATGGGGGTCCTTGGCCCAATCCAGATGGTTGGGAGACGACGTGGACTCTCCTAAACCCTACGCCTCTGGTGACATCTGATAACCCACAAGTATAGGGGATCGCAACAGCTTTCGAGGGTAGAGTATTCAACCCAAATTTATTGATTCGACACAAGGGGAGCCAAAGAATATTCTCAAGTATTAGCAGCTGAGTTGTCAATTCAACCACACCTGGAAACTTAGTATCTGCAGCAAAGTGTTTAGTAGCAAGTAATATGATAGCGATGGTAACGGTAACAAAAGAGTAACGAAAGCAAAGTAATGTTTTTGGTATTTTGTAGTGATTGTAACAATAGTATCGGGAAAGTAAATAAGCGTAAACCAGTATATGGAAAGCTCGTGTGCATTGGATCAATGATGGATAATTATGCCGGATGTGGTTCATCATGTAACAGTCATAACATAGGGTGACACAAAACTAGCTCTAGTTCATCAATGTAATGTAGGCATGTATTCCGAATATAGTCATACGTGCTTATGGAAAAGAACTTGCATGACATCTTTTGTCCTACCCTCCCGTGGCAGCGGGGTCCTAATGGAAACTAAGGGATATTAAGGCCTCCTTTTAATAGAGAACCGGAACAAAGCATTAGCACATAGTGAATACATGAACTCCTCAAACTACGGTCATCACCGGTAAGTATCCCGATTATTGTCACTTCGGGGTTATCGGATCATAACACATAATAGGTGACTATAGACTTGCAAGATAGGATCTAGAACTCTCATATATTGATGAAAACATAATAGGTTCAGATCTGAAATCATGGCACTCGGGCCCTAGTGACAAGCATTAAGCATAGCAAAGTCATAGCAACATCAATCTCAGAACATAGTGGATATATACTAGGGATCAAACCCTAACAAAACTAACTCGATTAGATGGTGAATCTCATCCAACCCATCACCGTCCAGCAAGCATATGATGGAATTACTCATGCACGGAGGTGAGAATCATGAAATTGGTGATGGAGGATGGTTGATGATGACGACGGCGACGAATCCCCCTCTCCGGAGCCCCGAACGGACTCCAGATCAGCCCTCCCGATAGGTTTTAGGGCTTGGCGGCGGCTCCATATCATAAAACGCGATGATTTCTTCTCTCCTATTTTTTTCTCCCCGAAAGCAGTTATATAGAGTTGGAGTTGGAGTCGGGGGGTCTCCAGGGGGGCCACGAGGTAGGGGACGCGCCCCCACCCTCGTGAGAAGGGTGTGGGCCCCCTGGTCTTCATCTTTGGCGAGGATTTTTTTATTATTTATTGTAAGATATTCCGTGGAGTTTCAGGTCATTCCGAGAACTTTTTTTTTCTGCACATAAAACAACATCATGGCAATTCTGCTGAAAACAGCGTCAGTCCGGGTTAGTTCCATTCAAATCATACAAGTTAGAGTCCAAAACAAGGGCAAAAGTGTTTGGAAAAGTAGATATGACGGAGACGTATCAACTCCCCCAAGCTTAAACCCTTGCTTGTCCTCAAGCAATTCAGTTGACAAACTGAAAGAAATAAAGAAAAACTTTTACAAACTCTGTTTGCTCTTGTTGTTGTAAATATGTCAAGCTAGCATTCAAGTTTTCAGCAAAGATTATAACTAACCATATTTGCAATAATTCTCAGGTCTCATGTTTACTCATATCAATAGCATAATCAACTAGCAAGCCATAATAATAAAACTCGGATGACAACACTTTCTCAAAACAATCATAATATGATATAAAAAGATGGTATCTCGCTAGCCCTTTCTGAGATCGCAAAACAAAAATGCAGAGCACCTTTAAAGATCAAGGACTGACTAGACATTGTAATTCATGGTAAAAGATATCCAATCATAGTCACACCCAATATAAATTAACAGTAATGAATGCAAATGACAGCTGCGCTCTCCAGCTAGTGCTTTTTAATAAGAGGGTGATGACTCAACATAAAAGTAAATAGATAGGCCCTTCGCAGAGGGAAGCAGGGATTTGTAGAGGTGCCAGAGCTTGGTTTTGAAATAGAGGTGAATAATATTTTGAGTGGTATACTTTCATTGTCAACATAACAACCAAGAGATGGCGATATCTTCCATGCTACACACATTATAGGCGGTTCCCAAACAGAATGGTAAAGTTTATACTCCCCCTCCACCAACAAACATCAATCCATGGCTTGCCCGAAACAACGAGTGCCTCCAACATACATCAGGTCCCAGGGGGAGTTTTGTTTGTAATTATTTTGATTTAGTTTTCATAAAGCATGGGACTGGGCATCCCGGTGACTAGCCCTTTATCTCGTGAGTGAGGAGCGGAGTCCACTCCTCTTGAGAATAACCAGCCTAACATGGAAGATACAAACATCCCTAGTTGATACATGAGCTATTCGAGCATACAAAACAGGATGATTATTTGAAGGTTTAGAGTTTGGCACATACAAATTTACTTGGAACGGCAGGTAGATACCGCATATAGGAAGGTATAGTGGACTCATGTGGAATAACTTTGGGGTTTAAGGAGTTTGGATGCACAAGCAGTATTCCCGCTTAGTACAGGTGAAGGCTAGCAAAAGACTGGGAAGCGACCAACTAGAGAGCGACAACAGTCATGTACATGCATTAAAATTAATAAACATTGGATGCAAGCATGAGTAGGATATAATCCACCATGAACATAAATATCATGAAGGCTATGTTGATTTGTTTCAACTACATGCGTGAACATGTGCCAAGTCAAGTCACTTAAATCATTCAGAGGGGGATACCGCCCTATCATACCACATCATAACCACTTTAATAGCATGTTGGCACGCAAGGTAAACCATTATAACTCATAGCTAATCAAGCATGGCACAAGCAACTATGATCTCTAATTGTCATTGCAAACATGTTTATTCATAACAAGCTGAATCAAGAACGATGAACTCATCATGTTTACAAAAACAAAAGAGGTCGAGTTCGTACCAGCTTTTCTCATCTCAGTCAGTCCATCATATATCATCATAATTGCATTTCACTTGCACGACCAAACGATGTGAATAATAATAAGAGTGCACGTGCATTGGACTAAGCTGGAATCTGCGAGCATTCAATAAACAGGAGAAGACAAAGCAATATGGGCTCTTTTGTCAGATAAACAATAATGCATATAAGAGCCATTTCAACAATTTAATCATGGTCTTCTCCTACTGACCCCCAAAGAAAAGAAAAGAAATAAAACTATTTACACGGGAAAGCTCCCAACAAGCAAAAGAAGAACAGGAAATATTTTTGGGTTTTCTTTTTAATTACTACTACAAGCATGGAAAGTAAATTAATTGAAAGCTACAACTAATTTTTTTTGGTTTTTTCTTAAGGTTTATTAAACACACAAGAAGAAAGCATAAAAGAAAATAAACTACCATGGATGATACAATGAAAAAGTATGAGCACCGACATTTAGCAATGAGTGTGTGTGAACATAAATGTAATGTCGGTGAGAAATACGTACTCCCCCAAGCTTAGGCTTTTGGCCTAAGTTGGTCTATGGCCACAGCTGGCCTGGCTGATATCCATAATAATAGTTGTTGGGGTCGTACTGTGATGCAGCAGCTATCGCCTCCTGAGCTGCAGTGTGGCGACGAGCGGCCTCCGCTCTCCTCTCGTACTCATCTGCCTCCTCTCTGGTAATAGTATATCCTCCTCTTGCCTGATAATCAAAGAAAGCTGGAGCAGGGAGAGTAATATGGATAGCACGGCGTCTGTCAAATATTAGTCGGTACTGGAGAGGTGATTCATTCCTCTCGACAAAATGGTGGGAAACCATAGAATCAAAATCTAAATAAGCAGGAGGCAACTCCATGTCTCCTTCACGAACGTCTATCTCAAGAAATTTAGCTAAGCGGGTTGCATAAATTCCTCCAAAAAATCTCCATTGTGTCTATTATGATGCAACCTACGAACTACAATGGCTCCCATATGATAAGATTGGTCTCCTAACACAGCACTCCTGAGAATGCTAAGGTCAGGCACACACATGTGACATGCTTCATCCTTAGCATTTATGCACCTACCTATGAAGAGAGCAAAATAATGTATAGCAGGAAAGTGAATGCTCCCTATGGTAGCTTGCGTTATATCTCTAGATTCCCCTACAGTTATACTAGCAAGAAAGTTTCTAAATTCAGATTTAGGGGGATCCCTAACACTACCCCATTGTGGAAGTTTGCAAGAAAAAGTGAAATCCTCTAAGTCCATGGTATAAGATTTGTCATAAAGATCAAACATGACTGAAGGAGAATTACGCGAAGATGAATACTCAAACCTCCTCACAAAAGAGCTTGTGAGCTCATGATACTGGGGGCATTTGTCTGCCTCAAAGTCCTCAAGATCGGCATTACGCAAATATGTGTTAAATTCTTCTTTAATTCCTGCTCGATCCATAAAATTTTCAGAAGGCCACTCACAAGGACACACTGGAGCGTCTCTTGGTGGCTCTTCGTCAGCATCACGCATTGCAAGCCTGGGTCCTTGCTTCTTTGAAGAACCACCTTGGAACATTTTCCTAAGCATATTTATTTCTCTGAAAAATTCTGAATTTTTTTAGTAACTTCAAAATAAAATTAAACCAAACAAAATAATATTGATAGCAACTACTCCTACAAGTGCCTAGGGCCTATATCATGCATCAAAACTACTTTTGACCATATAAATTTGACATGCAAGCTCAAGAACAGGGTCACCTAAGCAGCAAAAATTTGCAATGAATAAAGCACTAGAACAAAAACTAATTGGACCAATGGAGGAGTCACATACCAAGGAACAATCTCCCCAAGCAGTTTTGTGAGAGGTGCTTTGAGCAAGGAGATCGAAAATGGCAACAAAACGAGCTTGGACTCGGGTTTGAGCTGATTTTTCGTGTTTGGGGGAGGAAGATGAAGTGTGTGGCTGAAAGAATAAGTGGAGGAGGGCCACCGTGGGCCCACGAGGCAGGGGGCGCGCCCTAGGGGGGTGGGCGCACCCTCCACCCTCGTGGCAAGATGGTTGGCCCTCCTGGTGTGTTCTTTGATCCATAAATCCTCAAATATTCTATAAAAATCATATTTAATTTTCAGGGCATTTGGAGAACTTTTATTTTCGAGGTATTTTTATATTGCACGGATAATCAGATAAAAGACAGAAAATTATTTATTTATACTTTATTTCAACTAAATAACAGAAAGTATAGAGAGGGTACAGAAGGTTGTGCTTCTAGTTTCATCCATCTCATGCTCATCAAAAGGAATCCACTAACAAGGTTGATCAAGTCTTGTTAACAAACTCATTCTGATTAACATGAAAACGGAGAAATTTCGAATAACACTAGGTTACCTCAACGGGGATATGCACATCCCCAATAATAAGTATATCATATTTCTTCTTGACAGTAGGAAGAGGAAATTCAAAACCTCCAAATATAATCAATGGAATTTTTCCGATAGAATTGATACTATGAACTTGAGGTTGTTTCCTCGGAAAAGTGTACCGTATGCTCATTACCATTAACATGAAAAGTGACATTGCCTTTGTTGCAATCA
This sequence comes from Triticum urartu, assembly GCF_056163025.1. NCBI lineage: Eukaryota > Viridiplantae > Streptophyta > Magnoliopsida > Poales > Poaceae > Triticum > Triticum urartu. The sequence continues at coordinate 341,508,608 of NC_141873.1, read as the reverse complement.
ATAACAGCCCCTGCAGTATTAAGAAAAGGTCTTCCAAGAATAATAGACATACTATCATCCTCGGGAATATCAAGAATAAAAAAGTCCATTAAAATAGTAACGTTTGCAACTACAACAGGAACGTCCTCACAAATACCGATGGGTATAGTAGTTGATTTATCAGCCATTTTCAAAGATATTTCAGTAGGTGTCAACTTATTCAAGTCAAGTCTATGATATAAAGAGAGAGGCATAACACTAACACCGGCTCCAAGATCACATAAAGCAGTTTTAACATAGTTTCTTTTAATGGAGCATGGTATAGTAGGTACTCCTGGATCTCCAAGTTTCTTTGGTATTCCACCCTTAAAAGTATAATTAGTAAGCATGGTGGAAATTTCAGCTTCCGGTATCTTTCTTTTATTTGTAATAATATCTTTCATGTACTTAGCATAAGGATTTGTTTTGAGTATATCAGTTAATCGCATACGTAAAAAGATAGGTCTAATCATTTCAGCAAAGCGCTCAAAATCCTCATCATCCTTTTTGTTGGATGGTTTGGGAGGAAAAGGCATGGGTTTCTGAACCCAAGGTTCTCTTTCTTTACCATGTTTCCTAGCAACAAAATCTTTCTTATCATAACGTTGATTCTTTGATTGTGGGTTATCAAGATCAACATCAGGTTCAATTTCTACATCATTATCATTACTAGGTTGAGCATTATTATGAACATCATCATTAACATTTTCATTAGGTTCATGTTCATTACCAGATTGAGTTTCAGCATCAGAAATAGAAATATCATTTGGATTATCAGGTGGATCAGCAATAGGTTCACTAGAAGTTTGCACAGTTCTATCATTTTTCTTTTTCTTCTTTTTAGAAGAAGTAGGTGAATCAATATTATTTCTCTGGGAATCTTGCTCAATTCTCTTAGGGTGGCCTTCAGGATACAAAGGTTCCTGAGTCATTCTACCAGTTCTAGTAGCCACTTTAACTGCATAATCATTTTTCTTACTATTCATCTCATTGAGCAATTCTTTTTGAGCTTTAAGTACTTGTTCTACTTGAGTGGTAACCATAGAAGCATGTTTGCTAACAAGTTTAAGTTCACCTCTAATATTAGCCATATAATCACCCAAGTATTTGATCATATCAGCATCTTGTTTTAATTGTCTACCAAAATAAGCATTGAAGTCTTCTTGCTTAAACATAAAATTATCAAACTCATCCAAGCATTGACTAGTAATTTTAGTAGGAGGGATTTCAGCTTTATCATGTCTATAGAGAGAATTTACCTTTACTACCTGTGTCGGGTTATCGGGGTCTGGAGGTTCTTCAATAAATAAAGGATTAAGATCATATGTTTCTTCAACAGGCGGTAAATTAAGACCATGTATTTCTTCAATAGGAGGTAAATTCTTAACATCTTCAGCTTTAATACCTTTCTCTTTCATAGATTTCTTTGCCTCTTGCATATCTTCAGGACTGAGAAATAGAATACCCCTCTTCTTCGGAGTTGGTTTAGGAATAGGCTCAGGAAATGGAGCTGGAGCTGGCTTAGGAAGTGCCCAATTATTTTCATTTGTCAACATATTATTCAATAAGATTTCAGCTTCATCCGGTGTTCTTTCCCTAAAAAGAGAACCAGCACAACTATCCAGGTAATTTCTGGAAGCATCAGTTAGTCCATTATAAAAGATATCAAGTATTTCATTTTTCTTAAGAGGATGATCAGGCAAAGCATTAAGTAACTTGAGAAGCCTCCCCCAAGCTTGTGGGAGACTCTCTTCTTTAATTTGCACAAAGTGGTATATTTCCTTTAAAGCAGCTTGTTTCTTATGAGCAGGGAAATATTTAGCAGAGAAGTAATAGATCACATCCTGGGGACTACGCACACAACCAGGATCAAGAGAATTGAACCATATTTTAGCATCACCCTTTAATGAGAACGGAAATAATTTAAGGATATAAAAGTAGCGAGATCTCTCATCATTAGTGAACAGGGTGGCTATATCATTTAATTTAGTAAGATGTGCTACAACAGTTTCAGATTCATAGCCATGAAAAGGATCAGATTCAACCAAAGTAATTATATCAGGATCAACAGAGAATTCATAATCCTTATCAGCAACACAGATAGGTGAAGTAGCAAAAGCAGGGTCAGGTCTCATCCTAGCATTTAGAGATTGCTTATTCCATTTAGCTAATAACCTTTTGAGTTCATATCTATCTTTGCAAGCTAAAATAGCTAAAGAAGCATCTTGATCAAATAAATAACCTTCAGGAATAACAAGTGATTCTTCATCGTCACTTTCATCTTCATAATCAGATTCAATATTTTCAATCTCTCTAGCCCTAGCAAGTCGTTCCTCGAGAAAATCACTAAGTGGCATAGTAGTATCAGGCATAGAGGTAGTTTCATCATAAGTATCATGTATAGCAGAAGTAGCATCATCAATAACATGCGACATATCAGAACGAATATCAGAAGCAGGTTTAGGTGTCGCAAGCTTACTCATAACAGAAGGTGAATCAAGTGCAGAGCTAGATGGTAGTTCCTTACCTCCCCTCGTAGTTGAGGGATAGATCTTGGTTTTTGGATCTCTCAAGTTCTTCATAGTGTCTAGCAGATATAAATCCCAAGTGACTCAAAGAATAGAGCTATGCTCCCCGGCAACGGCGCCAGAAATTATTATTGATAACCCACAAGTATAGGGGATCGCAACAGCTTTCGAGGGTAGAGTATTCAACCCAAGTTTATTGATTCGACACAAGGGGAGCCAAAGAATATTCTCAAGTATTAGCAGCTGAGTTGTCAATTCAACCACACCTGGAAACTTAGTATCTGCAGCAAAGTGTTTAGTAGCAAGTAATATGATAGCGATGGTAACGGTAACAAAAGAGTAACGAAAGCAAAGTAATGTTTTTGGTATTTTATAGTGATTGTAACAATAGCAACGGGAAAGTAAATAAGCGTAAACCAGTATATGGAAAGCTCGTAGGCATTGGATCAGTGATGGATAATTATGCCGGATGCGGTTCATCATGTAACAGTCATAACATAGGGTGACACAGAACTAGCTCCAGTTCAGCAATGTAATGTAGGCATGTATTCCGAATATAGTCATACGTGCTTATGGAAAAGAACTTGCATGAAATCTTTTGTCCTACCCGCCCGTGGCAGTGGGGTCCTAATGGAAACTAAGGGATATTAAGGCCTCCTTTTAATAGAGAACCGGAACAAAGCATTAGCACATAGTGAATACATGAACTCCTCAAACTACGGTCATCACCGGTAAGTATCCCGATTATTGTCACTTCGGGGTTAACGGATCATAACACATAATAGGTGACTATAGACTTGCAAGATAGGATCTAGAACTCTCATATATTGATGAAAACATAATAGGTTCAGATCTGAAATCATGGCACTCGGGCCCTAGTGACAAGCATTAAGCATAGCAAAGTCATAGCAACATCAATCTCAGAACATAGTGGATATATACTAGGGATCAAACCCTAACAAAACTAACTCGATTACATGGTGAATCTCATCCAACCCATCACCGTCCAGCAAGCATATGATGGAATTACTCACGCACGGCGGTGAGCATCATGAAATTGGTGATGGAGGATGGTTGATGATGACGACGGCGACGAATCCCCCTCTCCGGAGCCCCGAACGGACTCCAGATCAGCCCTCCCGAGAGGTTTTAGGGCTTGGCGGCGGCTCCATATCGTAGAACGCGATGATTTCTTCTCTCCTATTTTTTTCTCCCCGAAAGCAATTATATAGAGTTGGAGTTGGAGTCGGGGGGTCTCCAGGGGGCCCACGAGGTAGGGGGGCGCGCCCTAGGGGGGGCGCCCCCCACCCTCGTGAGAAGGGTGTGGGCCCCCTGGTCTTCATCTTTGGCAAGGTTTTTTTATTATTTATTGTATGATATTCCGTGGAGTTTCAGGTCATTCCGAGAACTTTTGTTTTCTGCACATAAAACAACATCATGGCAATTCTGCTGAAAACAACGTCAGTCCGGGTTAGTTCCATTCAAATCATAGAAGTTAGAGTCCAAAACAAGGGCAAAAGTGTTTGGAAAAGTAGATACGACGGAGACGTATCAACATCTGGACACGGGTAGAGTCTTTGGTCTTCGTATCTTCACAGCCCATCAGTCCGGCCCATATCCAATAGGTCAGACGCCCGAGGACCCCTTAGTCCAGGACTCCCTCAGTAGCCCCTAAACCAGGCTTCAATGGCGATATGTCCGGCGCGCAGTTCGGGACCCCCTACCCGTTATCCGCCGGTTTTGACACCGACACCAGGGTACCCAGACTTGCCTGCCTACGGCCCATGGCGTGGCTCCATCAACGTCCTGGTACGGCCCATCTTCAGCATCGGCAAGACAAGACCCTCGCTAGGAGCCAAGCCTCGCAAAGCAGACGACACCAAGACCTCCGAAGGGAGCGGCCTCTCTAGGCGGGCTCTTGAGGAGCGAAGATTCTATGCAGGCACCCACCTCATGAGGTTTGGGTGACACAAGCCATGACGACCAAGGCCAGGTGGGCGCCAGCGGGCATAGAGCAGTGATACGTCCCAACGTATCTATAATTTTTTATTTCTCCATGCTATATTATCTACTGTTTTGGACTATATTGGGCTTTAATTTCCACTTTTATATTATTTTTGGGACTAACCTATTAACCGGAGGCCCAACCCGGAATTGTTGTTTTTTGCCTATTTCAGTGTTTCAGATAAACGGAATATCAAACGAAGTCCAAACGGAATAAAATCTTCGGGAACGTGATTTTCTCACCGAACGTGATCCAGGAGACTTGGACCCTTCTCCAAGGAACAAAAGAGGCAGTCACGAGGTGGGGGCGCCCCCCCTAGGGCACGCCCCCTACCTCGTGGGCCCCTCGTTGCTCCTTCGGCATACTTCCTCCTCCTATATATACACACGTACCCCCAAACGATCAGAAGGGGAGCCAAAAACCTAATTCCACCGCCGCAACTTTCTGTATCCACGAGATCCCATCTTGGGGCCTGTTCCGGAGCTCCACCGGAAGAGGGCCGTCATCACGGAGGGCTTCTACATCATCTTAGCCCCTCTGATGAAGTGTTAGTAGTTTACCTCAGACCTTCGGGTCCATAGTTAGTAGCTAGATGGCTTCTTCTCTCTCTTTGAATCTCAATACAAAGTTCTCCCCCTCTCTTGTGGAGATCTATTCGATGTAATCTTCTTTTTGCGGTGTGTTTGTTGAGAGCGATGAATTGTGGGTTTATGATCAAGTCTATCTATGAATAATATTTGAATCTTCTCTGAATTCTTTTATGTATGATTGGTTATCTTTGCAAGTCTCTTCAAATTATCCGTTTGGTTTGGCCAACTGGATTGGTAGTTCTTGCCATGGGAGAAGTGCTTAGCTTTGGGTTCGATCTTGCGGTGTCCTTACCCAGTGACAGAAGGGGCAGCAAGGCACGTATTGTATCGTTGCCATCAAGGATAACAAGATGGGGTTTATTTCATATTGCATGAATTTATCTCTCTACATCATGTCATCTTGCTTAAGGCGTTACTCTGTTTTTAACTTAATACTCTAGATGCATGATGTATAGCGGTCGATGAGTGGAGTAATAGTAGTAGATGCAGAATCGTTTCGATCTACTTGTCACGGACGTGATGCCTATATACATGATCATGCCTAGATATTCTCATAACTATGCTCAATTCTGTCAATTGCTCAACAGTAATTTGTTCACCCACCCGTAGAATACTTATGCTCTTGAGAGAAGCCACTAGTGAAACCTATGGCCCCCGGGTCTATTCTCATCATATCAATCTCCATCACTTTAATCTTGCTTTGCCTTTTTACTTTGCTTTTACTTTTTACTTTGCATCTTTATACCAAAAATATTATATCTATCAGATCTCACTCTCGTAAGTGACCGTGAAGGGCTTGACAACCCCTAATCGCGTTGGTTGCGAGTAGCTATCGCTTTGTGCAGGTACGAGGGACTTGAGCGTGGGCTCCTACTGGATTGATACCTTGGTTCTCAAAAACTGAGGGAAATACTTACGCTACTCTGCTGCATCATCCCTTCCTCTTCAGGGAAAACCAACGCAAGCTTAAGACGTAGCAAGAAGGATTTCTGGCGCCATTGCCGGGGAGTCTACGCAAAAAGTCAACATACCAAGTACCCATCACAATCCCTATCTCTCGCATTACATTATTTGCCATTTTCCTCTCGTTTTCCTCTCCCCCCAATTCACCCTTACCGTTTTATTCGCCCTCTCTCTCTCTCTATCCTCCCTCTCTATTTGCCTCTTTTTGCCCGCTTGCTTTTTGTTTGCTCGTGTGTTAGATTGCTTGTTTGTCGCGATGGCTCAAGATACTACTAAATTGTGTGACTTCACCAATACCAATAATAATGATTTCCTTATCACTCTGATTGCTCCTCTTACCGATGTTGAATCTTGTGAAATTAATACTTCTTTGTTGAATCTTGTTATGAAAGATCAATTCGCCGGCCTTCCTAGTGAAGATGCCGCTACTCATCTGAATAGCTTCGTTGATTTATGTTATATGCAAAAGAAAAAAGATGTCAATAATGATGTCGTTAAATTGAAGCTATTTCCTTTTTCGCTTAGAGATCGTGCTAAAGCTTGGTTTTCGTCTTTGCCTAAGAATAGTATTGATTCATGGAACAAGTGCAAAGATGCTTTTATCTTTAAGTATTTTCCTCCAGCTAAGATCATCTCTCTTAGAAACGATATTATGAACTTTAAACAACTTGATCATGAACATGTTGCACAAGCTTGGGAGAGAATGAAATTAATGATACCTAATTGCCCTACTCATGGTTTGAATTTGTGGATGATCATACAAAAAATTTATGCCGGATTGAATTTTGCTTCTAGAAATCTTTTAGATTCGGCCGCGGGAGGCACTTTTATGGAAATCACTTTAGGAGATGCTACTAAACTCCTGGATAATATTATGGTTAATTATTCTCAATGGCATACTGAAAGATCTTCTAATAAAAAAGTGCATGCGATAGAAGAAATTAATGTGTTGAGTGGAAAGATGGATGAACTTATGAAATTATTTGCTACTAAGAGTGTTTCTTCTGATCCTAATTATATGCCTTTGTCTACTTTGATTGAGAATAACAATGAATCTATGGATGTGAATTTTGTTGGTAGGAATAATTTTGGTAACAATGCTTATAGAGGGAATTTTAATCCTAGGCCATATCCTAGTAATCCTTCTAATAATTATGGTAATTCCTACAACAACTCTTATGGAAATTATAATAAGATGCCCTCTGAATTTGAGAATAGTGTTAAAGAGTTTATGAATTCACAAAAGAATTTTAATGCTTTGCTTGAGGAGAAATTGCTTAAAGTTGATGATTTGGGTAGAAACATTGATAGAATTTCTCTTGAGGTTGATTCTTTAAAGCTTAGATCTATTCCTCCTAAGCATGATATCAATGTGTCTCTCAAAGCCATGAAAATTTCCATTGATGAGTGCAAGGAAAGAACCGCTAGGATGCGTGCCTCCAAAGATGCCTTTATTAAAGCGTGTTCTTCCAATACCTATGAAAATCAAGATGAAGATCTAAAAGTTATTGATGTGTCCCCTACTAAATCTTTATTTTACAATATGAATCTTGATGAAACTGAATATGATCTTCCTTTACCTAGAAGGCGTTCTAAAAAGTCGGAGTATTTAGATCTTAATGATGAAATTGATGAAAGTGGGATTGAAAGAAATAAAAATTTAGATGTTGCTAAACCCACTATATTGGATTTCAAGGAATTTAATTATGAAAGTTGCTCTTTAATTGATTGTATTTCCTTGTTGCAATCCGTACTAAATTCTCCACATGCTTATAGTCAAAATAAAGCCTTCACCGAACATATTGTTGATGCCTTGATGCAATCTTATGAAGAAAAACTTGAGTTGAAAGTTTCTATCCCTAGAAAACTCTATGATGAGTGGGAACCAACTATTAAAATTAAAATTAAAGATCATGAGTTTTATGCTTTGTGTGATTTGGGTGCTAGTGTCTCTACTATTCCCAAGACTTTGTGTGATTTACTAGATTTCCGTAATTTTGATGATTGCTCTCTAAACTTGCATCTTGCGGATTTCACTATTAAGAAACCTATGGGAAGGATTAATGATGTTCTTATTGTTGCAAATAGGAATTATGTGCCCGTAGATTTCATTGTTCTTGATATAGATTGCAATCCTTCTTGCCCTATTATTCATGTGTAACGCCCCGATATACTTTCCATATTTGTATCCAACTCTTGCCATTTCCGGCGTTAAGTTATATTTATTTCTCAGGTTCAGGTCTTTGTCTCCATGTGTTGTTTTCGTTTTCATGCATCTCATATCATGTCATCATGCGCATTGCATTTGCATACGTGTTCATCTCATGCATTCGAGCATTTTCCCCGTTGTCCGTTTTGCATTCCGGCGCTTCGTTCTCCTCCGGTGGTCATTTCTAGCTTTCTTTTGTGTGTGGGGATTAAACATTTCCGGATTGGACCGAGACTTGTCATGCGGACTTGGTTTACCACCGGTAGACCGCCTATCAAGTTTCGTATCATTTGGACTTCGTTTGATACTCCAACGGTTAACCGAGGGACCGAAAAGGCCTCGTGTGTGTTGCAGCCCAACACCCCTTAAATTTGGCCCAAAACCCACCAAACTCTGCTCCATGTCCTAGAGCGTTCGATCACGATCGCGTGGCCGAAAACCGCACCTCATTTGGACTCTCCTAGCTCCACTTATGCCTATAAATAGCCCCCCCGTTTTCGGATCATCTTCCCCCTCGAAACCCTAATTTTTTCCTGATCCGCCGCTCCACCCGCCGACGGACACGTCCGATTCGGGCCGGACGTGTCCGCCCCGCCGCCTCCGGCCAATCCGCCGCCGCCACGTGGACGTGCGCCCACATCCCCGCCGCCAGGCCCGGGAGGCCCGTGGCCGGCCCCCGAGGCCCACGCCGCCGCCCGCCTCCACCGGCTCCTCCGCCGCCCGCGCCCGACCTCCTCTTCCCCGGCGCCGGCGCCAGGAGCTCGCCGCTCCGCCGCCACCTCGTCGCGGTCCGGCCGCCCGCCGCCCGCGCCTCCTCTCACCGCCCGGCGACGCCACCGCCCTCGCAGGCCGCCGCGGCGCCCGCCGCCCGCGCCTGCCTCCGCCGCCTCGGCCCCGCCTCGCCCTCGCCGTCCGGCGGCCTTCCCCCGCCGGCTACTTCCTCGACGTCGCCGGCCGTCCTCGGCTTCCGTGCCGCCGGTGAACAGTGTCGCCCGCGCGATCCAGATCTGTGCTACAGTAAACCCTAGGGTTGACTTTTGCCTCTCTCCGTTAAGTTTTTATGCCTACTTTGACCGGCCGTATCTCCGCATCCGTAGCTCCGTTTTGGGCATATAATATATCAAAATGTTCGTCTCGACGAGTAAATCATTTCATTCCATTGCATCATTTTCATTTGAGATCATCTTGATGCCCTAAATGCTGTTAGAAGGAGGCTTCGTGAGTTAATTGTCAGATCTGCTAGTTCATCTTAGACTTTTGTCATTTTTGCCATGATTATTGTGTGCATGCTATGCCTGTGAGTCCTTCATATGTTTTGTTAAGAATTTTGTCTTCTTTCCAGAGGTGCAACCCATGCATTTTTAGGATGTGTGTGGTGACTTGTGCAAGCTTGCAAAGTGAGGCACCCGGGAAATCTGTTTTCAGGGACTTAGTGATTTTCACTAAGTCTGGGATATTTTAGTTCATGATGCTATATGTCCAGCTTGTTTCCTAGTGATCCGTGCCTCTTTTGAGGATGATCAGTAAGGGAGTTTTGATATTTATGTTATGCTCTATCCATCCATGTCTTTGTTTGCATATGTGGAGTGCTCTAGGTTGACTCAATCGAGCTCAACTTTTGCTTCGTTGTTAATCTGGGCAGATCGCCAACTTGTTTGCGATTTTGCCGATGCTACCGTTAGTGTTCCATGCATGCTATGCCTTTGTTCTTGCCATGTGTAGCTAGCATATTGTGCCTTCTTGCGGGTTATATGCTTGCCTTGCTATGACTTGCACCATGGTGAGTGCATCGAGCTCGTTTACATGCCTTCGTGAGTTAAATTTCTGCATGTCTCAGTTTTCACTAAGTCTGAAAACTGATTGTGTTCGAGCTATGTTCGTGAGCTCGGTAGAGTATTTTGTGAACCATTTTGACCCCAGGTCACTTTGGGTGTTTTGTTAAGCTTGTTGATTAGATCCATGCCATGTTCTTACTTGTCATGTTCAGGTCATTTATCATGTTGTTTTGCTGCTCCAAAGAGAGCATCGTGATCTGAAATTTCAGGCTAGTGTTAATTTCACTAAGTCTGGAATCTGTTTTGCATATTCATTTTTGCCATGCTTGTTTGAACCTCTTAATGGATGAATTTGCCGATGGCTCAGTGCTAGTGTTTTGTTAACCATCTTGTGTAAATCACTTAAATGTGTTTTGTTTTCATGTTTGGTGGTTGTAGCATGTTTATTTCGTTGCATTTAGATGCCTACTTGCTGTAAATCGCAGACCGGTGTCATATCTTAAAACGCTTGCCATTTCCAAACCGTAACTCGATTCCAATGATCTTTATATCGTTTTCAAGCGATTTCATCCCCTCTATCCAGCGGCACCCTTGGAATTCCATGTTGAGGCCAGGTTCATGCATTTCCTGTCATATCTTGCATTTTGCATCCCGCATCGCATCCCGCATAGCATGTCATCATTTCATCATGTTGCTTGGTCTTGCACGTGGTTGATTGTATCCTTGTTGCTTGTTTGTCTTGTTGGGTAGAGCCGGGAGACGAGTTCGCTACCGAGGAGCCCGTTGAGTTTGCTTGTGAGGATCCAGTCAACTCTGACAACTGTGCAGGCAAGATGATCATACCCTCGAAATCACTACTATCTTTGCCATGCTAGTTTGCTCGCTCTTTTGCTTTGCCAATGCTACGATGCCTACCATTTGCTTGTCAGCCTCCCAATTGCATGATTGAACCTTTAACCCACCTTGTCCTAGCAAACCGTTGATTGGCTATGTTACCGCTTTGCTCAGCCCCTCTTATAGCGTTGCTAGTTGCAGGTGAAGATTGGAGCCGTTCCTTGTTGGAACATTTATTTACTTGTTGGGATATCATTATATTGCTATGTTATCTTAATGCATCTATATACTTGGTAAAGGGTGGAAGGCTCGGCCTCTCGCCTAGTGTTTTGTTCCACTCTTGCCGCCCTAGTTTCCGTCATATCGGTGTTATGTTCCCGGATTTTACGTTCCTTACGCGGTTGGGTTATAATGGGAACCCCTTGATATTTCGCCTTGATTAAAGCTTTTCCAGCAATGCCCAACCTTGGTTTTACCTTTTGCCACCTAGCCTTTTCTTTCCCTTGGGTTCTGCAGACTCAAGGGTCATCTTATTTTAACCCCCCCCCCGGGCCAGTGCTCCTCTGAGTGTTGGTCCACCTGTCAGCTACCGGTGGCCACCAGGGGCAACTCTGGGCTGGCCTACCCGTACCTAGGACAATCTGAGTGTGCCCTGAGAAAGAGATATGTGCAGCTCCTATCGGGATTTGTCGGCACATTCGGGCGGTGTTGCTGGTCTTGTTTTAACCTGTCGAAGTGTCTTGAGTTACCGAGATACCGAGTCTGATCGGAACGTCTTGGGAGGAGGTCTTTTCCTTCGTTGACCGTGAGAGCTTGTCATGGGCTAAGTTGGGACTCCCCTGCAGGGATTGAACTTTCGAAAGCCGTGCCCGCGGTTATGGGCAGATGGGAATTTGTTAATGTCCGGTTGTAGATAACTTAAACCTTAATTAATTAAAACGAATCAACTGCGTGTGTTGCCGTGATGGCCTCTTCTCGGCGGAGTCCGAGAAGTGGACACGGAGTTGGAGTAATGCTTGCACAGGTTGTTCCTTCTAGTTTCTCGCGCGCGCTTTGCCTCCTCTTCTCGCTCTCCTTTGCGAATAAGTTAGCCACCATATATGCTAGTCGCTTGCTGCAGCTCCACATATACTTGCCTTATCCTGTCCTTTAAGCTTAAATAGTCTTGATCGCGAGGGTGCGAGATTGCTGAGTCCCTGTGGCTCACAGATACTATAATTCCAGATGCAGGTCCAGGTGATTCCGCTCTAGGTGACGAGTACGAGCTCAAGTGGGAGTTCGACGAGGACTCTCAGCGTTATTATGTTTCCTTTCCCGATGATCAGTAGTGGTGCCTAGTTGGGGTTCGATTCAGGGCCTTGTCGCATGTTGGGTTATTTTCCATTTTGGCGCCGTAGTCGGGCCATGAGTGTTTGTTTGATGGATGTTATTTATGTACTCTGATGTGACGTGGCGAGTGTAAGCCAACTATGTTATCTCCCCCTTTTATTATGTATTACATGGGATGTTGTAATGATTGCCTGACTTGCGACATTGCTTTCAATGCGGTTATGTCTCTAAGTCGTGCCTCGACATGTGGGAGCTATAGCCGCATCGAGGGTGTTATATCATGGTAGACCTTTTCTTAGAACGGTTGGTGCGATTATTGATATGAAGGAAGGGAATATTAGATTTCAATTTCCATTAAAAAGGGCATGGAACACTTTCCAAGAAAGAAAATAAAATTACCATATGAAACTATCATGAGAGCCACTTATGGATTGCCTACCAAAGATGGCAATACCTAGATCTATCCTCGCTTTTATGCCTAGCTAGGGGCGTTAAACGACAGCGCTTGTTGGGAGGCAACCCAATTTTATTTTTATTCCTTGCCTTTTGCTCCTGTTTAGTAATAAATAAATCATTTAGCCTCTGTTTTTGTTGTTTTTTTGTGTTTAATTAGTGTTTGTGCCAAGTAGAACCGTTGGGAAGACTTGGGGAAAGTCTTGTTGAACTTGCTGTAAAAAACAGAAACTTTAACGCTCACGAGAACTGCTGTCATTTCTATTTGAAGAGTGATATTTACTTAATTCTTTTTGCAGATGATTAATAGATAAATTCCTCACGTCCATCAATTTATTTTAGAATTTTTGGGGTTCCAGATCTTGCGCTAGCTACAGATTACTACAGACTGTTCTGTTTTTGACAGATTCTGTTTTTCGTGTGTTGTTTGCTTATTTTGATGAATCTATGGCTCGTAAAATAGTTTATAATCCATAGAGAAGTTGGAATACAGTAGGTTTAACACCAATATAAATAAATAATGATTTCATTACAGTACCTTGAGGTGGTATTTTGTTTTCTTTCGCTAACGGAGCTCGCGAGTTTTCTATTTTGAGTTTTGTGTTGTGAAGTTTTCAAGTTTTGGGTGAATTCTTTTGATGGATCATGGAACAAGGAGTGGCAAGAGCCTAAGATTGGGGATGCCCATGGCACCCCCAAGATAATCGAAGAACACCAAGAAGTCAAAGCTTGGGGATGCCCCGGAAGGCATCCCCTCTTTCGTCCACTTCCATCGGTAATTTACTTGGAGCTATATTTTTATTCACCAACATGATATGTGTTTTGCTTGGAGCGTCTTGTATTATTTGTGTCTTTGTGTATTAGTATGACACAATCATCCTTGTTGAACACACTTTTTGAGAGAGCCATACATGAATTAAAATTTGATAGAATACTCTATGTGCTTCACTTATATCTTTTGAGCGTAGTAGTTTTGCTCTATGTGCTTCACTTATATCTTTTGAGCTAGATAATTTTGCTCTATGTGCTTCACTTATATATTTTGAGCGTTATAATTTTGCTCTATGTGCTTCACTTAGATCTTTTAGAGCACGGTGGTGGATTTGTTTAAAAGAAACTATTGATCTCTCATGCTTCACTTAGATCATTTTGAGAGTCTATTAATAGCATGGTAATTTGCTTAATAATAATATGCTTGGTATTCAAGATTTATGAAACTTTCTTTTGAGTGTGTTGAATACTAAGAAAAGATTGAAGCATGATAATTGTTTTGAGATATGGAGGTGATAATATTAAAGTCATGCTAGTTGAGTAGTTGTGAATTTAAAGAATACTTGTGTTAAGGTTTGTGATTCCCGTAGCATGCACGTATGGTGAACCGTTATGTAACGAAGTCGGAGCATGATTTATTTATTGATTGTCTTCCTTATGAGTGGCGGTCGGGGACGAGCGATGGTCTTTTCCTACCAATCTATCCCCCTTGGAGCATGCGCGTAATACTTTGCTTTGATAACTTCTAGATTTTTGCAATAAGTATATGAGTTCTTTATGACTAATGTTGAGTCCATGAATTATACGCACTCTCACCCTTCCACCTTTGCGAGCCTCTCTAATACCGCGCAACTTTTGCCAGTATCATACACCTACCATATACCTTCCTCAAAACAGCCACCATACCTACCTATTATGGCATTTCCATAGCCATTCCGAGATATATTGCCATGCAACTTTCCACCATCTAGTTCATCATGACACATTCATCATTGTCATATTGCTTAGCATGATCATGTAGTTGACATAAGTATTTGTGGCAAAGCCACCGTTCATAATTTCTTCATACTTTTCACTCTTGATTCATTGCATATCCCGGTACACCGCCGGAGGCATCCATATAGAGTCATACTTTGTTTTAGAATCGAGTTGTAATCATTGAGTTGTAAATAAATAAAAGTGTGATGATCATTATTCAATAGAGCATTGTCCCAATAAAAAAAGGAGAAAGGCCAAAGAAAAAAAAAGGCCCAAAAAAAGAGAAAATAAATAAAAAGGGGCAATGCTACTATCCTTTTACCACACTTGTGCTTCAAAGTAGCACCATGATATAGCGAGTCTCATATATTGTGCTTCAAAGTAGCACCATGTTCTTCATATAGAGAGTCTCATATGTTGTCACTTTCATATACTAGTGGGAATTTTACATTATAGAACTTGGCTTGTATATTCCAATAATGGGCTTCCTCAAGTTTCCCTAGGTCTTCGTGAGCAAGCAAGTTGGATGCACACCCACTAGTTTCTTTTGTTGAGCTTTCATACATTTATAGCTCTAGTGCATCCATTGCATGGCAATCCCTACTCACTCACATTGATATCTATTGATGGGCATCTCCATATCCCGTTGATACGCCTAGTTGATGTGAGACTATCTTTCCCTCCTTTTTGTCTTCTCCATAACCACCATTCTATTCCACCTATAGTGCTATATCCATGGCTCACGCTCATGTATTGCGTGAAGATTGAAAAAGTTTTGAAAAAGTTAGAGTATGAAACAATTGTTTGGCTTGTCATCGGGGTTGTGCATGATTTGAATACTTTGTGTGGTGAAGATGGAGCATAGCCAGACTATATGATTTTGTAGGGATAACTTTCTTTGGCCATGTTATTTTGAGAAGACATAATTGCTTTGTTAGTATGCTTGAAGTATTATTATTTTCATGTCAATATAAACCTTTGTCTTGAATCTTTCTAATCTGAATATTCATACCACAATTAAGAAGATTTGCATTGAAATTATTCCAAGTAGCACTCCGCATCAAAAATTCTCTTTTTATCATTTACCTACTCGAGGACGAGCAGGAATTAAGCTTGGGGATGCCTGATACGTCTCCAACGTATCTATAATTTTTGATTGCTCCATGCTATATTATCTACTGTTTTGGACTATATTGGGCTTTAATTTCCACTTTTATATTATTTTTGGGACTAACCTATTAACCGGAGGACCAGCCCAGAATTGCTAATTTTTTTGCCTATTTCAGTGTTTCAGATAAACGGAATATCAAACGGAGTCCAAACGGAATAAATCTTCGGGAACGTGATTTTCTCATCGAACGTGATCCAGGAGACTTGGACCCTACTCCAAGGAACAAAAGAGGCGGTCACGAGGGTGGGGGCGCCCCCCCCCCAGGGCGCGCCCCTGCCTCGTGGGCCCCTCGTTGCTCCTCTGGCGTACTTCTTCCTCCTATATATACACACGTACCCCCAAACGATCAGAAGGGGAGCCAAAAACCTAATTCCACCGCCGCAACTTTCTGTATCCACGAGATCCCATCTTGGGGCCTGTTCCGGAGCTCCGCTGGAAGAGGGCCGTCATCACGGAGGGCTTCTACATCATCCTAGCCCCTCCGATGAAGTGTGAGTAGTTTACCTCAGACCTTCGGGTCCATGGTTAGTAGCTAGATGGCTTCTTCTCTCTCTTTGAATCTCAATACAAAGTTCTCCCCCTCTCTTGTGGAGATCTATTCGATGTAATCTTCTTTTTGCGGTGTGTTTGTTGAGACCGATGAATTGTGGGTTTATGATCAAGTCTATCTATAAATAATATTTGAATATTCTCTGAATCCTTTTATGTATGATTGGTTATCTTTGCAAGTTTCTTCGAATTATCTGTTTGGTTTGGCCAACTGGATTGGTAGTTCTTGCCATGGGAGAAGTGCTTAGCTTTGGGTTCGATCTTGCGGTGTCCTTACCCAGTGACAGAAGGGGCAGCAAGGCACGTATTGTATCGTTGCCATCGAGGATAACAAGATGGGGTTTATTTCATATTGCATGAATTTATCACTCTACATCATGTCATCTTGCTTAAGGCATTACTCTGTTTTTAACTTAATACTCTAGATGCATGTTGTATAGCGGTCGATGAGTGGAGTAATAGTAGTAGATGCAGAATCGTTTCGATCTACTTTTCACGGACGTGATGCCTATATACATGATCATGCCTAGATATTCTCATAACTATGCTCAATTCTGTCAATTGCTCAACAGTAATTTGTTCACCCACCGTAGAATACTTATGCTCTTGAGAGAAGCCACTAGTGAAACCTATGGCCCCCGGGTCTATTCTCATCATATCAATCCCCATCACTTTAATCTTGCTTTGCTTTTTTACTTTGCTTTTACTTTTTACTTTGCATCTTTATACCAAAAATATTATATCTATCAGATCTCACTCTCGTAAGTGACCGTGAAGGGCTTGACAACCCCTAATCGCGTTGGTTGCGAGTAGCTATCGCTTTGTGCAGGTACGAGGGACTTGAGCATGGGCTCCTACTGGATTGATACATTGGTTCTCAAAAACTAAGGGAAATACTTACGCTACTCTGCTGCATCATCCCTTCCTCTTCGGGGAAAACCAACGCAAGCTCAAGACGTAGCAAGCAGCAGGTTTCCTCTTTGGTGCTAAGAAGGCAAGCCCGGGTGCGGGGTCCCGAGGAATCGGCCAAAGGTATCCATTCCCGTGCAACAAGACCAAGACCGCAAGGACGGCAGGACGGATGTCATCACCGAGCCCACCGCGGCGTCACGACGAGAAGCTTTGCAGGTGAAGACTATCTTTCGTCAGGATAAGATGTACTATTTGTCCCCCTTCAAAATTGGCCGCTGTGGGATCCCTTCCCGCCTTCGCTCGGAGGAAGAGGACCAAGGCCACTATAAATGTAGCTTAGCCACCACCATAGGAGGGACCCCGGTATCCGAACCCCGAACCCTCACTAGCTCACACCCACACAAGAATAGACCTCCTGAGGTTGTTCTTCCTCTGTACTGGTTCATCCTCAGCCTCTCGCGAGGCTAATCCACCCCAAAGCAGGAGTAGGGTATTACACTGCAAGGTGGCCCGAACCTGGGTAAACTGTTGTGTCTCTTTCCTTTCCTGTTCATCGAGCTAGGCCGTGGGGGCGACGAATTGGTTGGCTGGAGAGGTTGAGTTCTTCGCACACGCCTGAAAGTTCGAACCTTTCTTGGGTCCGCGGAGCCCTGAATCCGACAAAGTCCGAAGGAGATAACAGGATGCGGTGAATATTTATACTTCATCATTGTTATGAGTAAATACAAATTTACATGATTAAACATAAGGATTGAAAACATTTGAAATAGTTCAAAGAAATTCAGGATGAGGATATAATATCATTATGACAAAAGATAAAACAAGGATTCTTCTTTCATGAAGAACTATATCTAAGTCATAAGTTTAGCAAGCAATTGAATAATTGTGGAATTGTTATTACCGATCTGCTCTCATTAATTTTTTAGGGATTTATAGATGAAGCAACATAATACTCACTAAAAAGATGCACCGTCTAAAAGGGTTTGATAAAACTATAAAGAGATATAGAATATTTTAGACCGAGGCTTCATTGTAGGTTTTGTGTTCCCCTCACTAATTTCAAAGGACAAAATGTTTGTCAAAGAATAATTTTTTTTCAAGAAAAGGTTTTCTTGTTAAAAGGAGCAAGTGGGAGGATGTTACAACTTATTAAGATTATTAATATCTGGCTTAAGTTATAACAAGGCTAAACTAGAAATGTATCCCTCTCCTACCCTCTACCTCGTCCTAGACTATAAATGGACGCCCCCTCCTCTCTATTAGGGTTAGCAAAGCATATTATTCTATTTTGAGAGAGTTTTGCTCATCTATTACTCCTCTTGGAGATCAAGACCTCGTAGGAGAAGATCCCCAAGTGGATATCAAGGCCTCCTCCCATAGGGACTGCAGAGGACTACCTCTCAAGGCCTCGATTCCTCTAAGGATTGGGAAGAACTACCTTTTGCTATTTCCTTCAGTTGACTTTAGATCCATGAACTTGTATGAGGTTTGTGGATTTAGTGGACATGTGACTAGTTATTCTCTTTGAGTGTTCTTTCTCTTGTGTTTCATCTGGATTCCATCCTTCTCCCACCTCCAAATGTGACAAGACTTCAAATCTAGGGTTCCACCCTACATCGCTTTGGCTAGCAAGAGACGAGAATATGGATGGTAAAAGGATAGCCGAGCAGCTCGTTGTCACAAATTCAGTCAGAAGACTCATGGGGAATAGAGATAAGTTCAAGCCACTTGCACCAAGGTTCCCATCCCTTTCCTGGTCGAGCGTTGGCTCCCACCAGAAGAGGCGTGGACGAAGGCCAACGCTAATGGCGCACGTCCAAGATGGGGGACTAGATTGGCAAGGCATGGTATTGCGAGACCAGAACGACGCATTCCGAGGGGCGTGCCACTAATTCCATTTACCTCCAACCTAGAGCTCGTGGAAATTCAGACGTGTCGGAGGGCTATGAAGCTTGCCATGGAGATGGGCGTGCCAAGGCTGGTGGTAGAATCATTTTTTGTGAAGGGCTGGTGGTAGAACATTTTTGCCAAGGGGGTGGTGGTGGTAGAACTTTATAGCAAAGGTATTGTCAGTACGTGTGTGACGCCGAGAAAATCTCTTGGCCCATTATTGAAGTAATCAATAGCATGTTAAAATCATTACAAGATCGAATGGGTGCAAAGATCGGCTAATGAGGATGCCCACATAGGGATGGCAATGGGTACCCATTACCCACGTACCCTGCGGGTAAAAACCTTATTAGGGTACGAGTATGAGACAAAAACTGACCCATGGGTATATAAAAAGGGAAATCTAAAACCCATCGGGTAGAGCGGGTACGGGTATGGGATCATATAACCCATACCCGCATACCTTGTACCCATATAAAATCTATGTGAACTCAAAATTATCTCTGTAGCCTACACTTTGTCATGAATTTGTGAACTCAAAATGTATGACTATGTATTGTTGTTTATGACTATGTGATGTTGTTTTGATGTGTTATTATTTACGAGAAAGTGATGTTGTTTATTAAATGTGTTGTTGTTTATGATGTGTTGTTGTTATATTCTATTTTTGTAAATTATGATTATATGTCCGTGTTATGACTGTTAGTTGTTCAAATTGATTCTTTGCAAACCCGAGTAATTTTACCTGCGGATATTCTACCCAGTCAAGTAACGGGTATGGGAAAAAATTATACCCGTTAGTATGTATGGGAAGAATTGTACCCGTTATAGGGTATGGGTAATGGCGATGGGTAAGCTCACGCGGGGTGGGCAAGGGTATGAGGTGGCTCCACCCATATTCATACCATGCGGGTGCCATCCCACATTCTTGCGGAGGAGGTGTTAGCAATGAGTTTTATAAGGGATGATTCCATGTTCCGCTGGATTGTATTTTGCACGTTGTTCCGCTGGAAATTCCCAATTATTTCGAATAAATAGATTATAAAAAAGGAAATTCTCATTTATTTTGAATAAATAGAACTATATTTTAAACTAGGCTGTCATCACTTTTGTACTATTATCTGGCACGTTCTTATCGCATGGAGCCACCGGACCGGAATGACTTTTCGAGCTTATCACCTTGTACAGCCTCCTGGATCCACCATCTCTTACCATTAACAGCCACTACAGCCACAAGACAAGGGCGACCCCGTCGGCATTCACCCACGACAGCGACGCCCGCCGCACCAATCGGCCAACCCGGAAAGAGAAGATTAAAGAGCGAGCCCACAGCGACCGGCCTGCCCGCCCGGCCAGGAGATCCGACGGCGGAGCCGGTGCCGCGACTCCGGGTCACCCCAAAGAAACCACGCGTCCGGATGCGCGCCGTGGCATCGTGTCGCGCCCGGCCCTACGGACTACGATCTCTTCGACGGCATTCGCTCCAGCAACGAGGGTGACACTGATGGACTGATGGTAACAATTGATAATTTGATTTGAGTTGATGCTAAGCATGCAAGAACCCGGCGGGAAATTTCCACACCAAAGAATTATATAAGCGGCTTGGCCGGCCAAGCCACTCTGGAGCAGTGCCATTTCCGCGTGTATAAAAAGTCAAGAAGCTTCCCCTCTCGACGCTTGTTAGCTCAAATCCAACTCCAACCACCGCCGACCTCACCGCCCGGAATTCTATGGCCTACACCTCCTCCCTCCACCTCTCCAAGCACCTCCTCCTCCCCAAGCCCCACCGCGCCAGGCCTTCCTCCTCCAGGTCGCCGTCCTTCGTCCGGGCGGCCAGGGTCGTCAACGGCGCCCCGCACGTCAACGGGCACTCCAAGAAGGCGCCCAACGGCAAGGTACAGATCAACGGCGACGGCAAGAAGGGGGCCGGCGTCGTCAACGGGAAGACGCACGTGAACGGCCATGACCGGATCCACCTGTCGGTGACCACGGGCGGCGGGGGCCAGGACGGGACGGGCCTCCGCGTGGCGTACCAGGGCGCGCCGGGCGCGTACAGCGAGTTCGCGGCCAAGACGGCGCTGCCCGGGTGCGAGACCGTGCCGTGCCGCGCCTTCGCGGACGCGCTGGCGGCCGTGGACCGCGGCCTGGTCGACCGGGCCATCCTCCCCGTGGAGTCCACCATGGAGGGCACCGCGCTGCGGAACTACGACCTCCTGCTGCGGCACGACCTGGTGGTGGCGCAGGAGATCAACCTCTTCGTGCACTACTGCCTCCTGGCCATGCCCGGGGTGCGCGCCACCGAGGTGCGCCGGGTCATCAGCCACCCCATGGCGCTCGCGCACTGCGGCCGCGCCCTCGCGCGCCTCGGCGTCGACCGCGAGCCGGTCGAGGACACGGCCGGCGCCGTCGAGATGCTGCGCTCCAACATGATGCTCGACACGGCCGCCATCGCCAGCCCGCGCGCCGCCGACCTCTACGGCCTCGACGTCCTGGCGCACGGCCTGCAGGACGAGTCCTGGAACGTCACCCGCTTCCTGCTGCTCTCCAAGCCGCCGTCGCCGGTGGCGGTCCCCGTGGACGCGGACGCCAAGACCAGCATGGTGGTCGCGCACCGGGGCGGGTCCATGGCGGTGGTGCTCAAGGTGCTCTCCGCCTTCTCCTCCCGCAACATCAACATGTCCAAGCTGGAGGTCATCAACAACGAAGGGGGCGTCGGCGAGCCGCGGCCCCCGGTGATGATCCTGGACACGGGCGCCCGCGGCGCGCCGACGCTGCGCGCGTTCCCGCACGTCCTCTACGTGGACTGCGAGGGCGCCGACGACGACCCGCTCGTCCGCGAGGCCATCAAGGAGATCGAGAAATTCGCCGTGTTCGTCCGAGTTCTTGGCTGCTACGCCGCGGACACCAACGTCTACGATCTGCAATGAGGAGAACAGAAGAATGATCCTCCCACCATACACGTGAAGTGGTCGAATTAGCTAGTTCGGCACAATCGAATTGGAATTGGAATTGGACCTGGAAATTTCCATTCTGTAACTCGAGCAGCTGCAACTACGTACTACGTAGTATTTGTGTACAGATGCAATAAGGCTCTTTCTACTACTCTGCTGGCTTAGCCGTGTGCATAGGTGTAAGATTGCTGATGATGCCTAGTAATTAAAGGATGTGTAAGATAGCATTATCATTACATGATTGCTGTAATTTTGTTGTGCTAGATCCAAGGGTAGAGTATGTCTTGTTACTACCCCCTTTCTTGTGCATCTCGGTGTTCAACTTGTAGAATACAGACCGACTGTGGCTGTTCTTTCCAATAGCAGAAGTAGGATTATTATGAAGACTGTGTGTAACGATACTGGAATTTGTGCAATACTAGCAGTGAATGTTGTGCTCTGTATACGAGCTGAACCGTATACAAATATGTCTTGTTCTTCGTTATACTCTTGCTAATCTTCAATACTCGACGACATAGGTAGGAAGTGCCTTTTAATTTGAATCATTTTGTTCTGTTTGTTTCTCTTGGAACATTGGCCTCGTCCAAGGCTCAAGAGAACCATGATTGTGATTCGACAGAACAAAGATTCAAGATCCGACAAGGGAATCCGAACCCATGTGGAGCACTGCGCAGGCCCAGAGAATCTGCAAAATCATGATTCTAGGGTTGAATTGCCATTTTTGCAGTTTCAAGTTGCAAAAATGGTAGCAAATGGATATGTGGAGGCCCTGCTCCCTCCAGCCAGTGGCGCATGTTACGCAGCAGCAGAAAGATCTGGGCAGATTTAACTTGTCTGATAAGCGAGGGCCCTGATATAGCTAGCCCTACTATCACATGAACCGGGAGAGATACTACTCCAAGGATCAGATTCACCTGTGGCTGAAACGGACCTATTTGTACGACTGGTTGTACGCCCCACAAGTAGTGACCAAAAAACGGACCGCTGAATCAAACGAGCGCGACGTCAGGTTCAGGCCGAGATCCCCGTATCAAATGTACGAATATTTTTCCCGCGACCCACAAAAATCCGACAAAAATCAACCAAATTTCCGCGCGTGATTCACAGTTTCAGTGTTCGTCTATGAGGACGACCCTGCGTCCCTACCGTTGTGCTGAAAGCTTATCATCTGCCCTTGCAGAACGCTCCTCTACCAATGGACAGTTTTGTCCACCAACTAACTGGCTCAGATCGACCAACCCCGTGTGTTGTCGGACGTGTGCGACGCATCTCCACATGGCCTGGAGCTTCAGAGTCATGAGAGGAGCGATACCTTACCAAACTAGTCCGTATTTTTTTACTGGATCGTTGTAATCTCCGTTGTTTCATGTCGCCATCCCCACAACTTATTCGGAGCTCGCTGATCAGTTGCTCACTTGTTAATTCGGCGGCATGCGCAAGGTGCACTCGGATTAGTATCTAGGGTGATCATGCACGGGGACACGTGACCCCACGCTGGAATTATTTGCTTGCGCTTCCTGTGAAGCGGGAGGTGTGGTTGGGTTGGGGACCTCTGAAGATCTGGATCGTTGCTTATGCTTCGTGCAAAGTTCACTGAACATGCATCACGTGTTCATGTGTGGTGGCCGAGTGGGGCTGCTTCTGAATCCCTCCACCGGATTATCATACTTCAGATTTTTTGCGAATTCCTTTTGCATCAGATTTGAGCCATGTCACGTACTCCCTCCGTGCTGAATTACTTGTCGCAGGTATGGATACATCTAGATGTATTTTAGTTCTAGATACATCCATTTCTGCGACGAATAATTTGGAACGGAGGGAGTGGCTTTCAGGAAAATATGACGCAGCGTCAGTCATTAAACATGCTGTCTACAGCTGTCCTGCAGGGATGAAGATGCTCAAGTAGTAATTCAGGTCCCAGGAAGAGAAAGGCAAGTTTCACCGAGTCTTGATCACAGGCTGTTCTGCCGTGATTCAGAAATTCTCAACCATATATCCCACTTTGGTTCATATATAAGCAGGCTTTACTTCAAAATGAAGAAAAAGAAGAAAGTGTGGCAACCAAAAATAATATGGGTGCATGGCTGCATGAAACACATGGAGCTGGAGGGACAGAATAGTCATGTAAAAAGTGGGTTGGATCGACTTAATGATGCCACCCTTACGTTTTTATGCCCACTCTAGTATCGACTTAATTCAGGTTTCAGGAAGAGAAAGGCACTCTAGGACTTAAAATGACTCGATCTGATTGTACCGTAGCGTATCGATGTGACTGTTTGTTTGCGGATTCGTATGTCCGTTCATGAAAACGTGCCAAAATAGTCGTGAGGGTTTGATAAGTAGCGTTCCATTTCGATATTGACATGAGAAATAACCGGTCGGCAACAGCGACAAATGGGCCTTCCCTTCCCTGCCCTCAGCATACGGTTTCACTGTCTCATTGAGCTCGTCATCTCCTGTGACTCAGCGGGTTCTAGAAGGAATCCCTGCTGCACCAACAAATAATTGATGCAAAAATAGCTAGGAAAGGCGATGTTATAAAGATTATGTCCCAACAGAGCTCATGATGGAAGCCTGGTCACATGCAATGCATCCAATGAAGTGCGTTGGTGTCTTGTGCCGTGGGGCGTTGGGACGTCACGGTCGTTAGGCGTTATAAGAGGGCCTTGTGTGGAATACATGGTAAGCGGAAACAGGAGCGTATGGCAAGCATAAAACGCGAGCAGAGTCATTTGGCTTTGTGGGGCCAAAATGGGACTTGATTTGAGCTAGAAGAAAGGTCGGGGCACATGCGTTTGTTGGTACTCTTGAAAATGCCAATTCGTAGCTACAATTATAATCGTTCACACACTCTGCATCTGAACAATGCATGCAGCCATATTATTAAAAAGATCTCAAAATAATACAAAGTCTTCAAAGTATTACAGCTCGTAAAAGAAGCAAAACAAAATAAAGATAAATGACCACAATGCCACAACGGGTATGACACATTAAGAGCCAAAAACTCGTCACGACATGATATGCAGAACACGATGATGAGGTCTCTTGGAGACCAAAAATCCCACATATTCAAGAGAGACCCGTTAGGGGGTGCGGCGGCTATTGGCTACCCTAGGTCACCCTGGTCGCCCTAGAGTCATGCTGTTCATTGGCGTCAAAGACGAAGAACAACGAAGAACGAGAAGGAAGAAAATTAGGGCGTGAGAAAATGGTAGATGAAAAAGTAGTTTTTTATTTGTTTGATGTGTTGTGTGTTCTCAGTCGGTCGTCGACTCTCATCTATATACGAGGCACCCGAACTTTTCATATAAGAAAAGAACTCAAAATCACATCCCGTCCCTTAAATCTAACTTAATTTAGAGAAATGTGTGCAGAGCCTCCTAGGCCACCTTCAATCCTCTTCCAAGTGGGTCCCAGACGAATATCGTGTGCTTCTCGATTGGCGTGGAGGGTGTCCAATCCTCTAAGTGACATCCGAATTGATTGTTGCACGCTTCTGAATTGGCTGAGAGAGCGTGCGGAACCTCGAGGTGTTAGCCCTAATTAGAGCCTACCTATCATCGGAACTATGACACAATACCATGAACCAGTCCAAGCAAGTTACCCATCCTATTATTTTCCAATTTCTAAACAAATAGAATATAACGCCATATAATTCAAAACCATGCCCTAGGTACAACCAATGGCATATTCAGGCAGTAACTACCCAAACCATGGCATGATCAGGAAGCAATTAGAAAATCACACTAGAGTCAATCATGCTAATTCATTAATAAAAAGTAGAGAAAATCATAGCTCATATAAATCCCTCATCGGTGATATGGCGGGCACACTGCCAATGTCAAGGAAAAAGCAATCACAATCGTGGTCGAGGCGCGGTGAGATCAGCCGCATGGTATGGTCCATGCAATTGCTGACTTATGAATAACAAGACATTGAGGAAAAAAATGGCCGGCCCTTGCGTAGTCTCGTCGGGCAACTCGGCAGCGACTAGGGTTCCCCTTCCGCTGCCACCTTCCCCATCCTTGTCGCCACCCAAGATGGCCACCGAGCAAGTGCATGGGCACCGATGACAGTGGTGGAGAGGATCTTGTCGCTCCGCTCTCTCATGAAGGACTGCAGACTCTAGGTGGTGGCTCTGGTAGGTGCAGCGGCAATGTCTTGCAGAAGGCACTGTTAATAGGAGGTGAAGTTGGTCAGGGTGCTCGGCCGCATGGGAGATTAGTAATCCGCGTTAATGGTCGCGATGCAGAGCTCATCATCTGTGTGAGATCTAGAGGTACAAGTCTCTCTCCTTTACATTCTCTCTCCCATCGGCCTCGGTTGCTTTCATCCTCGTCCGTTTGCCTTGGAGCAGGAATGCTTTCGTGGAATAGGTTGGGGACCAGGGGAAACCCTCCGCCTCGGCGACAACAACACCCAAGGGCGTCACTTTCCTCCTTGGAAGCACCGACGAGCCCCCCTCCACCTTGACCCCAATCTTGGGTGAAAGCCTAAAATCTAACTCGGATAGGGAGACAGCAGCACCATGTCCGTCACACCCTTCTAGGAGACACAACTTGGGGAGGTATAGGTTCTCGGGTGTGAGGTGTTGTATATGGTGGTGTTGGGGAACGTAGTAATTTTAAAAAAATTCCTACGCACATGCAAGATCATGGTGATGCATAGCAACGAGAGGGGAGAGTCGTCCACGTACCCTCGTAGACCGTTAAGCGGAAGCGTTATGACAACACGGTTGATGTAGTCGTACGTCTTCACGATCGATCGATCCTCAATACCGAACGTATGTCACTTCCGCATTCAGCACACATTCAACTCGGTGACGTCCCGCGAACTCACGATCCAGTAGAGCTCGAGGGAGAGTTTTGTCAGCACGACGACATGGTGACGATGTTGATGAAGCTACTGTCGCAAGGCTTCGCCTAAGCACTGCTACGATATGACCGAGGTGGATTATGGTGGAGGGGGGCACCGCACACAGCTGGGAGAGATCAATGATCAACTTGTGTGTCTAGAGGTGCCCCCTGCCCCCGTATATACACGAGCAAGGGGGAGAGGCGGCCGGCCAAGGAGGGCGCGCCAAGGGAGGAGTTCTACTCCCACCGGGAGTAGGACTCCTCCTTTCCTAGTAGGAGTAGGAGAGGAGGAAGGAAAGGGACAGGACTGGGGGGGGGGCGCCCCACACTTCCCTTGCTGCCATCTATTTCCACTAAGGCCCATGTAGGCCCATTAAGGCCCCGGGGGGGGGGGGGTTCCGGTAACCCTCGGTATTCCAGTATTTATCCGGTAACCCCCGAAACCCTTCCGGTGTCCGAATATAACCTTCCAATATATCAATCTTTATGTCTCGACCATTTCGAGACTCCTCGTCATGTCCGTGATCACATCCGGGACTCCGAACTGCCTTCGGTACATCAAAACATATAAACTCATATTACCGATCGTCACAGAACTTTAAGCGTGCGGACCCTACGGGTTCGAGAACTATGTAGACATGACTGAGACACGTCTCCGGTCAATAACCAATAGTGGAACCTTGATGTTCATATTGGCTCCTACATATTCTACAAAGATCTTTATCGGTCAAACCGCATAACAACATACGTTGTTCCTTTTGTCATCGGTATGTTACTTGCCCGAGATTCGATCGTCGGTATCTCAATACCTAGTTCAATCTCATTACCGGCAAGTCTCTTTACTTGTTCCGTAATGCACTATCCCACAACTAACTCATTAGTTGCATTGCTTGCAAGGCTTATAGTGATGTGCATTATCGAGAGGGCCCAGAGATACCTCTCCGACAATCGGAGTGACAAATTCTAATCTCAATCTATGCCAACTCAACAAGTACCATCAAAGACACCTGTAGAGCACCTTTATAATCACCCAGTTACGTTATGACGTTTGGTAGCACACAAAGTGTTCCTCTGGTAATCGGGAGTTGCATAATCTCATAGTCATAGGAACATGTATAAGTCATGAAGAAAGCAATAGTAGTAAACTTAAATGATCAAGTGCTAAGCTAACGAAATGGGTCAAGTCAATCACATCATTCTCCTAATGATGTGATCCCATTAATCAAATGACAACTCATGTCTATGGCTAGGAAACTCAACCATCTTTGATCAACGAACTAGTCAAGTAGAGTCATACTAGTGACACAATGTTTGTCTATGTATTCACACATGTATTATGTTTCCGGTTAATACAATTCTAGCATGAATAATAAACATTTATCATGATATGAGGAAATAAATAATAACTCTATTGTTGCCTCTAGGGCATATTTCCTTCATGTGGTTCTTGGTGGCTTGGGGTTCGAGTTGCTGTTGTGGTGCAGAGGGTTGCACGTGTTAGCGCTCTTTGGTTGGTTTTCACCGGTGGCGGGTTGCGTTGCTCAGTTACAACAGTTCAACGACTTCGACCTTGGTGGCAAGGGTTAGTGTTCCCCTCGCCGGTGGCAGTGGCACGGAGGAATCCGGGGGCACCCGGTCATTCCTAGGCGGTCGATTGTCCCACTCTCTTGCAACTCATTGTTCTCGTCTCGGTGAACCATTGTCTCATTCTAATCCGATTGCTCTCGGAAGCTTCCCCACTCCATTTGGTTGTCCGTGTTCTACGACGGTGCAACCGGAAAGGTGTGTCTCGATTCTACGTGCTCACTTAGTGGCTGCGACGTGCATTGAGGTCGTCATCCTTCTAGCTTTCGGGTGAACATTTATGTAGTCTGATGGTTTGGTGCCTTTCGAGCCAAGGCAAGGGTGTAGGGGGCCCTTCAGTGCTAGAGAACGAAGGTGGTGTGTTCCTATAGTTCCCATGCCATTTCCTACCAAGATCGCACAAAGTGATGGTTGGCTAATCCTCACCTTGTTGCATTTGTTTGGCTATCTTCGGTGCCAATGAGGAGGACAGCGGCCTTCGCAAGCTTTGTTATCTATTTTCCTATTCTTAGGTTCTTGTAATGGTTGTTGTGTAGTTTGCTTTCTTGTAAGCTCCCTTGTATCGGTTACGGTTGTTGCTTGTGGATGCATTGTTATTCCTTCCGATTGATGGCTTTGTTAATTCAAAGTCAGGCTCCTCTAGATCATTCTATCTTAAAGACAGGTCGGCGGCACAAGCAGGAGTAGCTGAAGCAGAGGAATAACTCGGAACCAAGGTTACAATCACGCCCCCACCATCCTATTAGTGCCAGAGTAGATGCAACTAAGGCGGAGTAGCAATAGTGGACCCGCAATCACCAATTCCACACAAACGTGTGGGGAACCCGACCGATGAACCAGGGACGCGTAACCACATCACCATCGCACTGAAGAGTCTAGGCGGCTAGGGTTAGATAGGTTCGCTTAAGAAGGAGAGAAATACCAAATTTACGCTATGGAGAAGGAGGAGAGTCTAGGAGGCTCAGGGTGGTGCTTCGTGGCAGGAAAAATGGTCGGAGTTGGCCAAAATAGGCCAGCGACAATAGCTGGGCGTAGCGTCGCAGGCGACTGCGATGCATGGCTAGGGAGCAACATCGATGGAAACTGGGGGCATGAATACGAGATTGGAGATAGCAAAGACACACATATAGAGCAGTTGTGGCGACCGGAGAGATATGCAGGGCAACCGCAGGTTAACTCTATTGCTCATCCGCTTGGGTGAAGAAGAGGATTCAAGGGCATGGGCAGGCGGGTGTGATTTTTGGTGTTGTGACCAGTAAACATGAGTCTAATTTTGACCATCAGATGTGCAAATCAAATGGCTTAGATTGTTTGAACCAGCCCCACTCGTGCTTTTATATTAGTTGTAGAGTAGTAGATAGATACATTAATCAGTTTGTCTAAAAAATAATACATTAATCAGTCTCATAAACAACATGAACAAATTTAAAACTTATGTACTTTTTAATTCGTTGAAGCATTTTTAGTATATGATTTTCTAAAATAATTTCTTATTCTTTTTGCAAACTCTTAAATGATTGATTACAACATGTGTACTTATAAAACATATAAAAACTTATTTTTTGTAAAGAAAAAAGAATCATACTATGTGTTAGCCGGCCCATTTACATTGTGGTTCACACGGTGACACCTCTGCTCCCACTTTCTTTTTGAGAAGATCCTTTGCTCCCACTTAAGGCGGGGAGCAGCGTATCTGCCGCAATGGGCCACAAACTGGATTTTCGCTGCACAAATCATATGTATCACTATAATTTACAGTGATACGTATCCTTTTGATCGCTTGCTAGCTTATCAGTGTGAGCCGGCGCATTTAGGCACGGAAGCATTCACAGCCTGCCTAGCGGAACGACTGGAGATGACTTTTAAGTCCGTTTGTAGATTATAACGTGGTCGAAACATTACAGGCGACTGAGCGAGCAGGCTGACCCATTTGTAGATTCCACTAAAAAACCATTTGTAGATAATAATGCGGTCAAGGAGCCGACTTAGGAACCTTATGCAAGGTTCCTGGACCATATTTTAATATCATTTCCAGCATTTATTTGATTTTGATTTTGATTTTTTTGTTTCCATTTTTTATTCTTTTCTTCTCATTTTCTTGGTATGTTCATTTCCTTTTTTAACAAATGTTCACGTTTTGAAAAAATGTTCACATTAGCAAAATTTTGTTAGTGTTTAAAGAAGATGTTCAAATTTTAATATTTTATTGGAAGAAAGAAATGTTCATAATTTTTCGAAAATGTCCATGTCTTAAGAAAAGTGTTTAAAATTACTAATATTTCCATATTTTAGAAATAATTACTTAATTTTTAAAAATGTTTGGAATTTCAAAATTTCTCCACATTTTGAAGAAAATGTTAAGTATTTCAAAAAAAATGTTCACACTTTTGGGATAAATGTTTGTTATTTAAAAACATACAATAATATTTGGAATTTCAAAAAATAGTTCAAAATTTTAGAAAACTGTTCACACTTTTTAAAAAGTGTTCACAAACCTTTAGAAAATATCTTTGTTTTTGAAAAAGAATACTGTTATAATAACTACGGTCCCAACACAGGTCCTCACGCTACAGTTGTTAATGGGCCAGCCCTGTAATACAGTGCAAAAATAGTCGTGTAATTCAAAAAATGTATTATACGTTTTAAAAAAATGTTCGGGTAGTTTTAAAAAGGTGTCATATCATTCAAAAATGTTTTACGTATACTTGAAAAATATTTCACACATATTAATAATGTGAAATATTTATTAGCAAGAATGTTAATCATGTATTTGAATTTTTTAACAAACATGTAAAGTAATTTAGATATATAAGAAAAATTTAAAATGTGTGTAAAAATAAAGACATAAAAAATTATTTGAAAAATATTAATCATGTATTTAAAATTTTAATCATTAATAAAAAAATGTTTCTGCTGTATTAGGAAAGAAATTTGCAATATGTATGAGAAAACTAGAAATGTTTTGAAAAAAAGAAATAAAAAGAAACAAAGAAAGAACAATTAAAATCAAAGAAAAATGAAAATCGAAAAGGGAAAAGCAGAAAAAATGAAGAAAACCAATGCTAAAATTGTTAAAAACATGACAAAAAAAAATGAACGGAAATAATACTGACACAACTACAATGTTGGGCTGGTCCAATTGGAACCGCATCGTAGGCGACAATCAGTACGAGCCGAAATATGTTTTTCTTAAAAAAAGGACCAAAATATGCTTTCGCGGCATATTACTACCCTTTCCGTTGCGGTTGCACTATCATTTTTTTAGGGGAAAGCCAGTTCTTTATTGATCGAATTCCACAGAAAGTGGGATAATGCTTACATCATGTGGTTGGCGAAACCACACATGACGCCCAGGTGCTAGATTAAGAGCGTATCTAGCTAAGCGGTGAGCTTCTACGTTACTGTCTCGACTTTCAAAGATAAAACTACAGGAAAAAGCAGTAGAACGGGCTTTGATCTCGCTGATAATTGCGCCATGTTTGCCATGGGAACCTCCAGCAATGTCTCTCACCACCTGTTTTGCGTCTGACGCGACCACAAAACTCTGCAACAGAAGATCCTCAGCTGCACAAAGTGCCTCCCTGTAGGCTATCGACTCCAAAATCATTGGGTCATCCACTCCTTGCACCACCAGGGTTGTGCTACCCAGGTAGTTCCCCTCGGCATCCCTGCACACAACTGTTGCCGAACCACCTCGCCCTGGTCTCACGGCCGCATCCACATGAAGATTTGCATGGTTCGCCGGAGGAGCTATCGGACGAGTTCTACGTTGCATATCCCCTCCTGTCCTTGATATCCCAACCGATTTGCGCTCTTTAATACTCTCCAGCTCTCCAATGAATCTGGTGGTGAATGAGAAAAGTAACTGGGGACTCTGAAAAATCCCCTCGTGGATGGACTTTCTCCTTGCCGACCAAATAGCCCACAAAGTGACGGCTAGCTTGACGAAATGAGCATGTGATAATGCCTCCATTTGTGTGAACAGCCACTGTTTGGCTTTCGGCTCTCTGTTGTGCACCAGCGAATGCCCAATCTCCTCCTCTACCATCGTCCATGTGCATCTGGAAGTAGTACACTCCAGGAAAGAATGGCGCCATGAGTCCGGTGCCCCACACAGCCCGCATGCCATAGAGTTTGACATATGTCGATGAGAACGAACATCTTTGGTTAGCAAAGAATGTTTTGAAAGTCTCCATAAGAACATTATAATTTTTTCAGGCACTTGCGTTTTCCACAGAGTTTTCCACTCGTTTTGCTCGGCTATATTGCTTGACGAGCTAGCATTACCGCTCAGCCAAGCCTCACGGCAATGCCTTGTTGATACAAGCATGTTGTACGCTGATCTGACGGAAAATTGTCCATTTTCTCAAAATGCCAACACCAGAAATCAGTTATATTACGAGTGCACAGTGGAATACTAGTGATGACTTTCTCGTCCATGGGAAGGAAAACCTCTCGGACCCTCTGTATGTTCCATGTTGCTGTAGTTGGATCTATGATTTCTGAAACAAACTGAGGCGGGTTCGCTGTCCTACAACCATATGGTCAGAGCATCTCGTCCCTAGGTAACCAGTTTTCAGTCCAAATACTTGTATTTTATCCGTTCCCAATTCTCTTTATTAGCCCTTGCTGAAGAATATCTCTCCCTTCTACTATGGCTCGCCAAATCTGACTCGGGTGGGACCCAAGGCTGGCTTCAAGAATTGTTGAACGTGGATAGTAAACGCTCCTGAGGATGCGAGCACTCAGTGAGTCTGGGTTTTGAAGCAAACGCCATGCTTGTCTAGCCAGCATAGCCAGATTAAAGAGCTCAAAATCTTTGAAACCCAAACCCCCATGCTTTTTGGTTGAGTCATGTCCTTCCAAGAAACCCAATGCGGCTTCCGTTGACCTTCTTTGCTCCCCCACCAAAATTTCCTTATGAGCATATTCAAATGTTCACACAACCCTCTTGGTAATTTGAAGCGAGACATAGAGTATACTGGCACCGCCTGAGCAACCGCCTTAACAAGAACCTCTTTTCCAGTCATGGACAGAGACTTCTCTATCCATCCTTGAATCCTACTCCACAATCTGTTCTTCAAATATTTGAAAGCACCATTCTTTGAGGAACCGATGTCAGAAGGTATACCTAAATATTTTTCATTCAAAGTCTCATTTCGTACATGCAAGATGCCCTTTATGTCATTGCAGATATTTTCTGGAACCCCTTTGCTGAAGAAGATGGATGATTTTGCATAATTAACTCGCTGGCCAGAAGTTTGACAATATGTATCCAAAACTTAGTTCACCTCTGTAACGCCCGGATAATCGTGCTACAGTAATCCAACGCTAATCATGCCACGTCACCACGGTTACTGTTGATAGTCTGCCGTTAGTTCAAAACTGAGTCAAATTCAAATTTAAAAATAAAGTTAATGTTAAAAGTTTACAAACGTTAAAACAAAAATGTTCGGTTTGTGCATAATATTACAAAGTTAATTATGGTGAAGAAAACACATGTTTAGAAAATGCATAAATATTTTAAATTAAATTAAAACAGAAAAGAAAAAAGAGAAATAAAGAAAAAAATAAAAAACAGAAAACTAACAAAAAAAGAAAAAAAGGAAACGCCCCCCACTCGACTCCAGCCCAGCAGGCCATTGGGCCACCCACCTGGCCGGCCCACCCCCACTCCCCCAGTCAACCACCGACACCCCCACTTCCTCCTCGAAATATCTCCTCCCCCTCTCCCAGATCGGATCGGGATCGAGGAGGAGGTCGTCACCTCGCCGTAGAACGCCGCCTCACTGGAGCCCCTCCCTCGCCGGATTGTCTCCTCAACCCCGCCGGCCTGCCTCTCCTCTCTCCCTCGCCCCGCGCTCACCATGACCCCGTCGCGCCCACCCGCGCCCGCCGTGGCCTCGCCCCGCGCCGTCGCCTCTCACTCCTCGCACCCACTCGCTCCGGCCTGCTCCTGCTTTCCCCCTGCCGCTGCCCGCCTGCCGCTGCGGCCTCGCCGTGCCCGCCATCCCCATTCGCGCGCGAGCGACGCCGCCGCCCAGCTCAACACCGTCGCCGCCCGGTCCTTGTCCCGACTGCCCGCGCCTAGCCATGACGCAGCCCCGCCTGCTGCCTCCCTAGAGCCGTGGCCTCCGTCCCGTTCCACTGCCCGGCCACCCCGGTGTGTGCCCCCGTTCCCCACTGCTCCGCCGCACCGGTCGCGGCCGCACTCACCCGCAGCCACGGCGCCCGACCGCGCCCGCTCCCCCCATCTCCACCGCCTGGCCCTGCTGCTCGGCGGCTTCGCGCCGACCACCCTTGCTCTGCACTCGCCGTGCCTCACCGACTCCTCCTTGCTCGCCGCCGTTCGCCTTGCCCGCTCCTGCACCCCCTGCGTCGGCGACGCCGCCATGTCCGCGGCCAACTCCGGGCTCCGACCGCCCTGCTCTCCTCCTCTCGCGCGAGGCCTTGCCGCGCTGAACGCCCGTCGCCACCCTCCGCTCCCTTGGCCGGCGTCATGGGCGCCGGCGGCCACGCCGACGGCCTCGCAACGCCGGCAGCTGGCGCCCCCCTGCTTGTCGATCTGGGCGCTCGCCCAGTCGGGCGCCGACGCCCGCGCCGCTAACCGCTCCGCCCCATTAGGCCCCTGGGGCCTATGACAGATGGGACCCAATGCCCAGAACGTTTTTTTAAAAAGGATTAAAAAAATAAATGATAAATAAAATTATTAATTAACCAATGCTCCCGCCACCTTCTCTCGTCTAATGAACTATATATTCATGGATTACCTCGACAAGTTCGTCGTGGTTTATCTGGATGATATCCTTGTATTTTCCAAGAACAAAGAAGAACATGCTGAACATCTTCGTCTTGTGCTGGAAAAGCTTCAAGAGCATCAACTGTATGCTAAGTATTCCAAGTGTGAATTCTGGCTCCCCGAAGTAACCTATCTTGGGCATGTCATCTCCAAGGATGGTATTGCCGTCAACCCTGAACGAGTTCAGGCTATTCTCGATTGGACTCCTCCGAAGAATGTTAAGCAAGTCCGAAGTTTTCTCGGTCTCGCCAGCTATTGCCGTCGATTCGTCGAGAACTTCTCCAAGATTGCCAGGCCTCTGACTAATCTGTTGCATAAGGGTGTCAAGTTCGAATGGACAGACAAGTGTTAGGAAAGTTTCCAGGCGCTCAAAGACAAGTTGACTTCTGCCCCAGTGCTTGCTCCACCTGATACTAAGAGGGACTTCGTCATTTACTGCGACGCTTCCCGTCAAGGATTAGGCTGTGTACTAATGCAAGAGCGCAGAGTGATTGCTTAGGCCTCTCGTCAACTGCGCCCTCATGAAGAAAACTACCCAGTTCACGACCTCGAGCTTGCTGCTGTCATTCATGCACTGAAGCAGTGGCGACATTACCTTCTCGATAATCGTTGCGAAATCTTCACCGACCACCAAAGTCTGAAGTATCTGTTTACCCAGCCAAATCTGAACCTCCGTCAGCAGAGATGGATGGAGACTATTGCAAACTTTGACTTGGGTATATCCTATACCCCCGGCAAGGCTAATGTAATGGCTGATGCCTTGAGCCGCAAGTTTTACTGCAATCACCTCCAGGTTCACAAAGTTCAGCCCTCGCTTGTCGAAGAATTTAGAAAGCTGAACCTTCATATTGTTCCCCCTGGTGCACTTGCTCCCCCTCCCCTGGAGTTCCGCAAGATGAATCTTCATGTTGTTACGAAGGGTTCTCTAAATACCATGGCTATCGTACCAGATCTCGTAGCTGGTATAAAGACTATTCAAGGTTATGACTCTGAAGTCCATAAGATTAAACGCCATCTAGCAGAAGGAAAGCCCTCATTCTTCACTATCACCGATGATGGCGCCTTGTACTTCAAAGGCCGCATAGTGGTACCATGTTCGAAGAAAAACCTGGATAAGACTAAAAGGGTTATCAAAGAAGCTCATGATACGCCTCTGTCCATCCATCCTAGTAGTACAAAGATGTACCAGGATATTCGTCAAAGATTCTGGTGGTCTAATATGAAGCAGGACATTGCTCGTTATGTTGCGGAGTGTGACGTTTGCCGCTGTATCAAAGCAGAGCATCAAAGGCCTGCTGGAACTCTACAACCTATCTCTATTCCTGAATGGAAATGGGACCATGTTGAAATGGATTTCGTCACTTGATTTCCCAAATCACAGAAAGGTAATGATGCTATTCTTGTCGTCATTGACCGACTTTCTAAAGTTGCACATTTTCTGGCGGTCAAAGAGACAATCACTGCTAGTCAGCTTGCTACTCTCTACATGTCCAGAATTGTTTCACTTCACGGTATTCCACTGGTTATCAGTTCAGACCGTGGCAGCTTATTCACTTCAAGATTTTGGGCGAGTTTCCAAGAAGCTATGGGAACTCACCTGTCGTTCAGTACGATGTTTCATCCTCAGTCGCAGGACAAGTTGAACGTGTCAACCAAGTTCTCGAAGACATGCTTCAAGCTTGTGTAATTTCCTTCGGCAAGAAACGGGAGTAATCTCTTCCATATGCCGAGTTCTCTTATAATGATAGCTATCAAGCTAGTCTGGAGATGTCCTCCTTCGAAGTGCTATATGGACGAAAGTGTTGAACCCCTCTGAACTGGTCAGAAACTGGGGAACGTCCACTCTTCGGTCCAGATATTATCCAACAGGCCGAAGAACAAGTTCCCATTATTCGCGAGAATCTCAAGACTGCTCAGTCACGTCAGAAAAGTCAGTATAACCGTCATCACCAAGACATGGTCTATCAACCTGGCGAAAAGGCTTATCTTCGAGTTACACCAATGAAGGGTGCTCACCGCTTCGGGATCAAGGGCAAGCTAGCTCCTCGCTATATCGGTCCCTTCACTATTCTCGAAAGGCATGGAAAAGTGGCATATCAACTGGAGCTTCCACCGAACCTTTCCCAGGTTCATGATGTGTTCCACGTGTCACAACTCCGTCGTTGCTTCAGGGATCCAATCCGAGCAGTGGATCATGAAGTGCTCGAATTGCAATAGGACCTCTCCTATAAAGAGCATCCGGTCCGCATTCTCGACCAAGTTGAACGCCGCACACGTCAGAAGGCGATCAAGTTCGTCAAAGTCCAGTGGTCGCACCATTCTAAAGATGAAGCCACTTGGGAACGCGAGGACCGCCTGCGTAATGAATACCCCGCACTGTTTCCTTCTACCTCCTAAATCTCGGGACGAGATTTCTTATAGTGGAGGAGATTTGTAACACCCACATAATCGTGCTACAGTAATCCAACGCTAATCATGCCACGTCACCAAGGTTATTGTTGATAGTCTGCCGTTAGTTCAAAACCGAGACAAATTCAAATTTCAAAATAAAGTTAATGATAAAAGTTTACAAACGTTAAAACAAAAATGTTCGGTTTGTGCATAACATTACATAGTTAATTATGGTGAAGAAAGCACATATTTAGAAAATGCATAAATATTTTAAATTGAATTAAAACAGAAAAGGAAAAAGAGAAATAAAGAAAAAAAATATAAAAACAGAAAACTAACAAAAAAGAAAAAAAAGGAACCCCCCCACTGGGCTCCGGCCCAGCAGGCCATTGGGCCACCCACCTGGCCGGCCCACCCCCACTCCTCATAACCCCCCACTCCCCCAGTCAACCACCGACACCCCCACTCCTTCCCCGAAATATCTCCTCCCCCTCTCCCCGATCGGAATGGGATCGAGGAGGAGGTCGTCGCCTCGCCGGAGCCCCTCCCTCGCCGGACTGCCTCCTCAACCCCGCCGGCCTGCTTCTCCTCCTCCGACGCCGTCGTCCCCGTCATCCACCTCGCGCCCCACTGCCCCGGACCCTGCACCCGACGTGAGCCCCGACCTCTCCTCTCTCCCTCGCCCTACGCTCACCACGACCCCGTCGCGCCCACCCGCGCCCGCCGTGGCCTCGCCCCGCGCCGTCGCCTCTCATTCCTCGCACCCGCTCGCTCCGGCCTGCTCCTGCTTTCCCCCTGCCGCTGCCCGCCTGCCACTGCGGCATCGTGGTGCCCGCCATCCCCGTCCGCGCGCGAGCGATGCTGCCGCCCAGCTCAACACCGTCGCCGCCCGGTCCTTGTCCCGGCTGCCTGCACCTAGCCACGACGCAGCCCCACCTGCTGCCGCCCTGGAGCCGTGGCCTCCGCCACGTTCCGCTGCCCGGCCACCCCGGCGTGTGGCCCCGTTCCCCACTGCTTCGCCGCACCGGTCGCGGCCGCCCTCACCCGCAGCCACGGCGCCCGACCGCGCCCGCTCCTCCCATCTCCGCCGCCTGGCATCGCTGCTCGGCGGCTCCGCGCCGGCCACCCTTGCCCTGCACCCGCCGTGCCTCGCCGACTCCTCCTTGCTCGCCGTTGTTCGCCTTGCCCGCTCCTGCATCCCCTGCGCCGGCGACGCCACCATGTCCGCGGCCAACTCCGGGCTCCGACCGCCCTTCTCTCCTCCTTTCGTGCGAGGCCTTGCCGCGCTGAACGTCCGTCGCCACCCTCCCGTGGCACCGCCCTCCGCTCCCTTGGCCGGCGTCGTGGGCGCCGGCGGCCTCGCCACGCCCGCAGCTGGCGCCCCCCTACCTGTCGATCTGGGCGCTCGCCCAGTCGGGCGTCGATGCCTGCGCCGCTAACCGCTCCGCCCCATTAGGCCCCTGGGGCCTATGACAGATGGGCCCCAATGCCCGAAACATTTTTTTAAAAAGGATTAAAAAAATAAACAAAAAATAAAATTATTAATTAAATTAATTAATTAATTAAAGGATTAATTAAAGAATTAATAAACATAACTAATTTTGATTAATTAAACTAAAAACAACTAATTAATCATAATTATGATTAACCAAATAACTAACTAAACTAACTAAACTGTTAGAGTAGACTAAAACAGTCAATGACAGGGGGGTCCCACCCCTGCTGACCAGTCAAACGTTGACTGGTCAACTGGGTCCCTCTGGCCCACCTGTCAGCCACTGGGTACACTTTTGTGTACACTGTGCTGGGTGCGTCTAGTAATTTAGCATTTATTTTCGAATTAAAAATAATTTCAGAATAATATTAAAACTTTGAAAAATCATAGAATATTAACCGTAGCTCGGATCAAAAAACTGTGTACATGAAAGTTGCTCAGAACGATGACACGAATCCAGATACGCAACCCGTTCGTCCGCCACGCATCCCTAGCATGGCAAACACACAACTTTCCCCCTCCGGTTCATTTGTCCGAAAACGCGAAACACCGGGAATACTTTCCCGGATGTTTTCCCCCTTCACCGGTACCACCTCGTACCGCGTTAGGGCACCCCTAACACCGATACTTGTCATGTCATGCATCGCTATGCATCTGTTTGCTTAATATTTATTGTTCCTTCCCCCTCTTCTCTCGCTAGACACCGAGACTGACGCCGCTGCTACCCAGTACGACTACGGTGTTGACGACCCCTCTCTCTTGCCAGAGCAACCAGGCAAGCCCCCCCCCCCTTGATCACCAGATATCGCCTACTCTCCTCTATACTGCTTGCATTAGAGTAGTGTAGCATGTTACTGCTTTCCGTTAATCCTATCCTGATGCATAGCCTGTCCTTGCTACTACTGGTGTTACCTTTACCTGCGATCCTAATGCTTAGTATAGGATGCTAGTTTATCATCAGTGGCCCTACATTCTTGTCCGTCTGCCATGCTATACTATCGGGCTGTGATCACTCGGGAGGTGATCACGGGTATATACCATATACTTTATACATGATACATGTGGTGACTAAAGTCGGGTCGGCTCGTGGAGCACCCACAAGTGATTCACGGATTGGGGGCTGAAAGGACCTTTGTCCCAATGGCCCTCTGTGTGGCTCTTTGTGGCAAAGCAATAGGGCAGGTTGAGACCACCTAGGAGAGAGGTGGGCCTGGCCCTGGTCGGCGTTCGCGGTTATTTCAAGATAACACGTTTAACGAGATCTTGGTATTTGATCTGAGTCTGGCCACTGGCCTATACGCACTAACCATCTACGCGGGGACAGTTATGGGCACTCGACATTGTGGTATCAGCCGAAGCCTTCGTGACGTCAGCGACTAAGCGGCGCGCGCCGGGTTGGACCGCGTAACTCAACTTCCTTTGTAATGGAGGTTGCTAGGTCTGCTCACCAGCCGCCCACGCAACGTGCAGGTGTGCAATGGGCGATGGGCCCAGACCCATGCGCCATAGGATTTAGACCGACGTGCTGACCTCTCTGTTGTGCCTAGGTAGGGCTGCGACGTGTTGATCTTCCGAGGCCGGGCATGACCCAGGAAAGTGTGTCTGACCAAATGGGATTGAGCGTGTTAGGTTATGTGGTGCACCCCTGCAGGGAAGTTAATCTATTCGAATAGCCGTGATCTTCGGTAACAGGACAACTTGGAGTTGTACCTTAACCTTATGACAACTAGAATTGGATACTCAATAAAACACACCCTTCCAAGTGCCAGATACAACCGGTGATCGCTCTCTCACAGGGCGACGAGGGGAGGATCATCGGTTAGGATTATGCTACACGATGCTACTTGGTGAACTTACCATCTACTC
This sequence comes from Triticum urartu, assembly GCF_056163025.1. Taxonomy (NCBI): domain Eukaryota; kingdom Viridiplantae; phylum Streptophyta; class Magnoliopsida; order Poales; family Poaceae; genus Triticum; species Triticum urartu. The sequence continues at coordinate 341,467,691 of NC_141873.1, read as the reverse complement.
TCTTCTTCTGCTGCAAGATGGAGGTTACCAGAAGCGTAGTCTTCGAAAGGACTAGCTATCCCCCTCTTATTCCGGCTTTCTGCAGTCCAGTCCACATATGATATCCTTATTCCATCTGATACCAATGCATACATATGTAGTGTAGCTCCTTGCTTGCGAGTACTTTGGATGAGTACTCACGGTTGCTTTGCTCCCTCTTTTCCCCCTTTCTTTACTCAATTGTTGCGACTAGACGTTGGATCCCAAGAGCCAGATGCCACCGTCGATGACGAGTACTACTACTCGGGAGGTGCCTACTACTACGTGCAGGCCGCTGACGATGACCAGGAGTAGTTTCGGAGGATCCCAGGCAGGAGGCCTGCGCCTCTTTCGATATGTATCCCACTTTGTGCTAGCCTTCTTAAGGCAAACTTGTTTAACTTATGTCTGTACTCAGAAATTGTTGCTTCCGCTGACTCGTCTATGATCGAGCTCTTGTATCCGAGCCCTTGAGGCCCCTGGCTTGTAATATGATGCTTGTATGACTTATTTTATTTGTAGAGTTGTGTTGTGATATCTTCCCGTGAGTCCCTGATGTTGATCGTACACGTTTGCGTGTATGATTAGTGTACAATTGAATTGGGGGCGTCACAAGTTGGTATCAGAGCCGACTGCCTGTAGGAATCCCCTTTCCACCCTCCTTGGCCGAAGTTGAGTCTAGACATTACAAAAACTTTTACTAACATGGTTGTGTGCCTTACGAGCCCACGTCGCCATCTGGGTGGTATTAGGATCTTTTACTCCTCAATCCTTACTCTGGGACTTTGAACTCTCTCCTACTCGGGTTAAACGATTTTACTAACTTTAACATTAGGATCCCGTGACCACGTTCACCCCAAAGTTGGATAAGCCCTAGCTATTCTTTAGAGTAGTATATTGAACATTATCCACACTGTCACTTGACTCCTTTGAAACATCTTTGTTTTCAGATGGAACCCACGAGACAGGTCGTGCGCCACATGACGGCCATTGGTGCCCCAGGGTCACCTGCTGTGTTGGTTGAGATGATGACCTATCTGGGTTATCGCTGGCACCCTGAGTACACCGTCTATGAGGAGTATCAGGACTTCAACCAGGAGCAGTACTGTGCCATCGTCCACCTCTACTCTCCGGAGTATGACTCCACTACCGTGCTGCACACTGCTCATGGTGTTGGAGTGACTATCGATATGGCGGTCCATGATGCTGCTTATGCTGCTCTGACACGTCTTCGTGGAGAGTATCAGGAGTTGGACACCTCCCCCTTCAGGCACATTACTATCACATCCGATGTTGGTGCGGAGGGATACTACACTGCTGCCTACTCCACCGTCACCCAAGAGCCCTTCTACCATCAGAACCTGGTTCTGCATGCTGATGGGCTGGATAGAGCTAACCGAGCTCTTCGCCACGAGTTGTACACCACTCGTCAGCACCTGTACCGTGCTTTGACGCTGTTGCACCCCTCTGTCCGATCTGGTGATCTGTCGCGTTCTGTGATCTACCCTTCCAGGACCGTGATGCCCCAGGGCGTCGGCTGGCCAGATGTGGGAGGCTACTCTCCCGCACTTGGTCATCTCCTGCCGCCTGCACATCGGGTTCCGCACCAGAGTATCCACGGACCCCAGGCTACTCACGTGGAGGTCTTCCCTTCGCGTCACTACCAGCTGTCAGGCTACACCTACCTCCATAGTTCCTCCTGGGACTGATGTAGGCTTGCTTGTTAGTGTTAGATGCATTCGTCGCGAGCCTGCGTGCTGCCTATGATGTTCTTAGCCTATGTACTGAACTCTGTGTACCGAACTCTATGCATGATCACTTTTGTAAGATGTGCCAACTACTATGTAGTATCTATTGTGTTCCTTTCATTATGCATGTTTCATCATGAATGATTCTTGTCCTCGCAATTTCTCAATGCTGAACTACTCCTGTTATATATTAGCAAGATGGTTAGACCAGGTGGTCGTGGTCGTGGTGGCAACGCCCCACCACCGCCTGAGTACATGGCTGGTATGATCCAACAGCTTGAGATGAATCGCCAGTTCATGGAGAATATGATGGCTCAGTTTCCTCGCCCCAATATGAACCAGCAGCCAACCCCAATAACTCTGCAAGATTTCATGCGCCTGAACCCAACTGTGTACCACAGCTCAAGTCAGCCCCTGGATGCTGATGACTGGCTTCGTGATATCACCTATGAGATGGAGTCTGCTGATGTAGCCCCTGCCAGCTATGTCACCTTTGCTTCCTTCTTCCTGAAGGGACCCGCAGTTCAATGGTGGGACAGCCACAGGCGTACTCTGCCAGTTGGAACAATCATCACCTGGCCAGACTTCCAAGCTGCCTTCTGTGCTCACTTCATTCCTTAGGGAGTCATGGACCGGAAGAAGCGCGAGTTCCGCAACCTCACTCAGGGCAACAAAACTGTGGAAGCTTATCAGCGGGAGTTTCTGGATCTGTCCTGCTATGCTGAAGAAGACATTGCAACTGATGCACGCAGACATGAGAAGTTCCGTGATGGCCTTCAAGCTGATATCAAGCTCGCACTTCTAGTGCATGACTTTGCTGATTTCGCCACCTTGGTGAACAAGGCCATCAATGCCGAAACTGGTCTGCAGGAACACCAGAGCTCTCACAGGCGCAACCGTGACACAGGCTCATCTTCAGGCCCGTCCTCACAGAAGCGTAGGATATGGATTCCCAACAGGATGTACCAACCAACTGCACCTACTCCAAGGTAGTCCTATGCTGCACCGCGTTTGCCTCCCCCACCAACTAGGCAGCCAAGGCTTCCAGCTCCACCACCCCAAGCTCCTGTTCCCACTCCCAATAATGGTATGTGCTACAAGTGTGGCCAACCAGGTCACCTCGCTAGGAACCGCCTTCAGAACCAGAATCAACTGGCCCTTCCTGCAGCCGGTCGTGGAAGCAACCAGCCTCGCAACAACAATGCCAGGTCTTATGGTCGTGTTCATGCCAACCACGTTGATCTCAATGAAGTTCTAGACCAGCCTGCTACCGTGATGGGTACACTTCTCGTAAATTCAGTACCAGCATCTGTTTTATTTGATACAGGTGCATCGCATTCATTCATGTTAAAAGATTTTGCATGCTTGCATGACATTAAATGTGAGGACATGAACACTTTGCTATTAGTGCACACTCCCGCGGGCCAATGTCGGACCTCCATGATTTGCAACGACGTCCCCGTTGAAATCGAAGGACTGGAATTCCTTGCCTCTCCCATCGTACTGAAGTCCTATAGCATCGACCTCATTCTGGGAATGGATTGGTTGAAAGCGCATACTGCTTCTATAGTTTGCGCCACTAAGGTCGTCCATCAGCTACACCCTTCTGATGAAATAATTGCTTACCAAGCTCATCTAGTTCAGAACGCCGAGGCACGATTTTATGCCTTGAATGCGTTGAACGCTGCACCACTCGAGGGCATTGAAAACATTCCCGTCGTTCATGAATTCCAAGACGTCTTCCCAGAAGAACTTCCAGGGATTCCCCCTGCTAGAGCTGTCGAATTCGTCATCGACTTGAAACCCGGCACCACCCCTATAGCCAAACGACCCTACAAGATGCCGCCACATGAACTCATTGAGCTTAAGGAGGAAATCGACAAATATCTTGTCAAAGGTTTCATTCGCCCCAGTTGCTCTCCTTGGGGAGCACCTTCCCTCTTTGTTAAGAAGAAGGATGGGACAAACCGATTAGTCCAAGACTACCGTCCTATAAACCAAGCTACCATTCAGAATAAATATCCTCTTCCTCGGATCAATGATCTTTATGATCAACTGGCTGGCTCATCAGTGTTCTCCAAACTCGACTTGAGGTTGGGTTACCACCAGATCCGTGTTCGTGAAGAGGTTATCCCAAAGACCGCCTTCGTGACTCGGTATGGATCATACGAGTACACCGTCATGTCATTCGGCTTAACGAATGCTCCCACCACCTTCTCCCATCTGATGAACTATATATTCATGGATTACCTCGACAAGTTCGTCGTGGTTTATCTGAATGATATCCTTGTATTTTCCAAGAACAAAGAAGAACATGCTGAACATCTTCGTCTTGTGCTGGAAAAGCTTCGAGAGCATCAACTGTATGCTAAGTATTCCAAGTGTGAATTCTGGCTCCCCGAAGTAACCTATCTTGGGCATGTCATCTCCAAGGATGGTATTGCCGTCAACCCTGAACGAGTTTAGGCTATTCTCGATTGGACACCTCCGAAGAATGTCAAGCAAGTCCGAAGTTTTCTCGGTCTCGCCAGCTATTGCCGTCGATTCGTCGAGAACTTCTCCAAGATTGCCAGGCCTCTGACTAATCTGTTGCATAAGGGTGTCAAGTTCGAATGGACAGACAAGTGTTAGGAAAGTTTCCAGGCGCTCAAAGACAAGTTGACTTCTGCCCCACTGCTTGCTCCACCTAATACTAAGGACTTCGTCATTTACTGCGACGCTTCCCGTCAAGGATTAGGCTGTGTACTAATGCAAGAGCGCAGAGTGATTGCATATGCCTCTCGTCAACTGCGCCCTCACGAAGAAAACTACCCAGTTTAGGAACTCTAGCTTGCTGCTGTCATTCATGCACTGAAGCAGTGGCGACATTACCTTCTCGGTAATCGTTGTGAAATCTTCACCGACCACCAAAGTCTGAAGTATCTGTTTACACAGCCAGATCTGAACCTCCGTCAGCGGAGATGGATGGATACTGTTGCATACTTTGATGTGGGTATATCCTATACCCCCGGCAAGGCTAATGTAATGGCTGATGCCTTGAGCCGCAAGTCTTACTGCAATCACCTCCGGGTTCACAAAGTTCAGCCCTCGCTTGTCGAAGAATTTAGAAAGTTGAACCTTCATATTGTCCCCCCTGGTGCACTCGCTCCCCCTCCCCCGGAGTTCCGCAAGATGAATCTTCATGTTGATACGAAGGGTTCTCTAAATACCCTGGCTGTCGTACCAGATCTCGTAGCTGGTATAAAGACTATTCAAGGTTATGACTCTGAAGTCCATAAGATTAAACGCCATCTAGCAGAAGGAAAGCCCTCATTCTTCACTATCACCGATGATGGCGCCTTGTACTTCAAAGGCCGCATAGTGGTACCATGTTCGAAGAAAAACCTGAATAAGACTAAAAGGGTTATCAAAGAAGCTCATGATACGCCTCTGTCCATCCATCCTAGTAGTACAAAGATGTACCAGGATATTCGTCAAAGATTCTGGTGGTCTAATATGAAGCAGGACATTGCTCGTTATGTTGCGGAGTGTGACGTTTGCCGCTGTATCAAAGCAGAGCATCAAAGGCCTGCTGGAACTCTACAACCTATCTCTATTCCTGAATGGAAATGGGACCATCTTGAAATGGATTTCGTCACTTGATTTCCCAAATCACAGAAAGGTAATGATGCTATTCTTGTCGTCATTGACCGACTTTCTAAAGTTGCACATTTTCTGGCGGTCAAAGAGACAATCACTGCTAGTCAGCTTGCTACTCTCTACATGTCCAGAATTGTTTCACTTCACGGTATTCCACTGGTTATCAGTTCAGACCGTGGCAGCTTATTCACTTCAAGATTTTGGGCGAGTTTCCAAGAAGCTATGGGAACTCACCTGTCGTTCAGTACGATGTTTCATCCTCAGTCGCAGGACAAGTTGAACGTGTCAACCAAGTTCTCGAAGACATGCTTCAAGCTTGTGTAATTTCCTTCGGCAAGAAATGGGAGTAATCTCTTCCATATGCCGAGTTCTCTTATAATGATAGCTATCAAGCTAGTCTGGAGATGTCCTCCTTCGAAGTGCTATATGGACGAAAGTGTTGAACCCCTCTGAACTGGTCAGAAACTGGGGAACGTCCACTCTTCGGTCCAGATATTATCCAACAGGCCGAAGAACAAGTTCCCATTATTCGCGAGAATCTCAAGACTGCTCAGTCACGTCAGAAAAGTCAGTATAACCGTCATCACCAAGACATGGTCTATCAACCTGGCGAAAAGGCTTATCTTCGAGTTACACCAATGAAGGGTGCTCACCGCTTCGGGATCAAGGGCAAGCTAGCTCCTCGCTATATCGGTCCCTTTATTATTCTCGAAAGGCGTGGAAAAGTGGCATATCAACTGGAGCTTCTGCCGAACCTTTCCCAGGTTCACGATGTGTTCCACGTGTCACAACTCCGCCATTGCTTCAAGGATCCAATCCATGCAGTGGATCATGAAGTGCTCGAATTGCAACAGGACCTCTCCTATAAACAACATCCGGTCCGCATTCTCGACCAAGCTGAACGCCGCACACGTCAGAAGGCGATCAAGTTCCTCAAAGTCGAGTGGTCGCACCATTCTGAAGATGAAGCCACTTGGGAACGCGAGGACCGCCTACGTAATGAATACCCCGCACTGTTTCCTTCTACCTCCTAAATCTCGGGACGAGATTTCTTGTAGTGGAGGAGATTTGTAACGCCCGGATAATCGTGCTATAGTAATCCAACACTAATCATGCCACGTCACCACGGTTACTATTGATAGTCTGCCGTTAGTTCAAAACCGAGTCAAATTCAAATTTAAAAATAAAGTTAACAATAAAAGTTTACAAACGTTAAAACAAAAATGTTCAGTTTGTGCATAATATTACATAGTTAATTATGGTGAAGAAAGCACATGTTTAAAAAATGCATAAATATTTTAAATTGAATTAAAACATAAAAGGAAAAAGAGAAATAAAGAAAAAAAAATATAAAAATAGAAAACTAACAAAAAAGAAAAAAAAGGAACCCCCCCCCCACTGGGCTCCGGCCCAGCAGGCCATTGGGCCACCCACCTGGCTGGCCCACCCCCACTCCTCATAACCCCCCCCCCCACACCCCTAATCAACCACTGACACCCCCACTCCCTCCCCGAAATATCTCCTCCCCCTCTCCCCGATCGGATCGGGATCGTGGAGGAGGTCGTCGCCTCGCCGCCTCGCCGTAGAACGCCGCCTCGCCGGACTGCCTCCTCAACCCCACCGGCCTGCTTCTCCTCCTCCGACGTCGTCCCCGTCATCCACCTCGCGCCCTACTGCCCCGGACCCTGCACCCGACGTGAGCCCCAACCTCTCCTCTCTCCCTCGCCCCGCGCTCACCAAGACCCCCTCGCGCCCACCCGCGCCCGCCGTGGCCTCGCCCCGCGCCGTCGCCTCTCACTCCTCGCACCCGCTCGCTCCGGCCTGCTCCTGCTTTCTCCCTACCGCTGTCCGCCTGCCGCTGTGGCCTCGCCGTGCCCGCCATCCCCGTCCACGCGCGAGCGACGCCGCCGCCCATCTCAACACCGTCGACGCCCGGTCCTTGTCCCGGCTGCCTGCGCCTAGCCACGACGCAGCCCCGCCTGCTGCCACCCTGGAGCCGTGGCCTCCGCCCCGTTCCGCTGCCCGGCCACCCCGGCGTGTGCCCCCGTTCCCCACTGCTTCGTCGCACCGGTCACGGCTGCCCTCACACGCAGCCACGGCGCCTGACCGCGCCTGCTCCCCCCCATCTCCGCCGCCTGGCCCCGCTGCTCGGCGGCTCCGCGCCGGCCACCCTTGCCCTGCACCCGCCGTGCCTCGCTGACTCCTTCTTGCTCGCCGCCGTTTGCCTTGCCCGCTCCTGCACCCCCTGCGCCGGCGACGCCACCATGTCCGCGGCCAACTCCGGGCTCCGACCGCCCTGCTCTCCTCCTCTCGCGCGAGGCCTTGCCGCGCTGAACGCCCATCGCCACCCTCCCGTGGCGCCGCCCTCCGCTCCCTTGGCCGGCGTCGTGGGCGCCGGCGGCCTCGCCACGCCCGCTGCTGGCGCCCCCCTGCCTGTCGATCTGGGCGCTCACCCAGTCAGGCGCCGACGCCCGCGCCGCTAACCGCTCTGCCCCATTAGGCCCCTGGGGCCTATGACAGATGGGCCTCAATGCCCAGAACGTTTTTTTAAAGGATTAAAAAATAAATAAAAAATAAAATTGATTAATTAAAGGATTAATCAACATAATTAATTTGATTAATTAAACTAAAAACAACTAATTAATCATAATTAAGATTAACCAAATAACTAACTAAACTGTTAGAGTAGACTAAAACAGTCAATGATAGGGGGTCCCACCCCTGTTGACCAGTCAAACGTTGACTGGTCAACTGGGTCCCTCTGGCCCACCTGTCAGCCACTGGGTACACTTTTGTGTACACTGTGCTGGGTGCGTCTAGCAATTTAGCATTTATTTTCGAATTAAAAATAATTTCAGAATAATATTAAAACTTTGAAAAATCATAGAATATTAACCGTAGCTCGGATCAAAAAACTGTGTACATGAAAGTTGCTCAGAACGACGATACAAATTTGGATGCGCAGCCCGTTCGTCCGCCACGCATCCCTAGCATAGCAAACACGCAACTTTCCCCCTCTGGTTCATCTGTCCGAAAACATGAAACACCGGGAATACTTTCCCGGATGTTTTCCCCCTTCACCGGTACCACCTCGTACCGCGTTAGGGCACCCCTAACACCGATACTTGTCATGTCATGCATCGCTATGCATCTGTTTGCTTAATATTTATTGTTCCTTCCCCCTCTTCTCTCGCTAGACACCGAGACTGACGCCGCTGCTACCCAGTACGACTACGGTGTTGATGACCCCTCTCTCTTGCTAGAGCAACCAGGCAAGCCCCCCCCCTTGATCACCAGATATCGCCTACTCTCCTCTATACTGCTTGCATTAGAGTAGTGTAGCATGTTACTGCTTTCCGTTAATCCTATCCTGATGCATAGCCTGTCCTTGCTACTACTGTTGTTACCTTTACCTGCAATCCTAATGCTTAGTATAGGATGCTAGTTTATCATCAGTGGCCCTACATTCTTGTCCGTCTGCCATGCTATACTATCGGGCCGTGATCACTCGGGAGGTGATCACGGGTATATACCATATACTTTATACATGATACATGTGGTGACTAAAGTCGGGTCGGCTCGTGGAGCACCCGCGAGTGATTCACGGATTGGGGGCTAAAAGGACCTTTGTCCCAACGGCCCTCTGTGTGGATCTTTGTGGCGAAGCGACAGGGCAGGTTGAGACCACCTAGGAGAGAGGTGGGCCTGGCCCTGGTCGGCGTTCGCGGTTATTTCAAGATAACACGTTTAACGAGATCTTGGTATTTGATCTGAGTCTGGCCACTGGCCTATACGCACTAACCATCTACGCGGGGACAGTTATGGGCACTCGACATTGTGGTATCAGCCGAAGCCTTCGTGACGTCAGCGACTAAGCGGCGCGCGCCGGGTTGGACCGCGTAACGCAACTTCCTTTGTAATGGAGGTTGCTAGGTCTGCTCATCGGCCGCCCACGCAACGTGCAGGTGTGCAATGGGCGATGGGCCCAGACCCCTGCGCCATAGAATTTAGACCAGCGTGCTGACCTCTCTGTTGTGCCTAGGTAGGGCTGCGGCGTGTTGATCTTCCGAGGCCGGGTATGTCCCAGGAAAGTGTGTCTGACCAAATGGGATTGAGTGTGTTGGGTTATGTGGTGCACCCCTGCAGGGAAGTTAATCTATTCGAATAGCCGTGATCTTCGGTAACAAGACGACTTGGAGTTGTACCTTGACCTTATGACAACTAGAACCGGATACTCAATAAAACACACCCTTCCAAGTGCCAGATACAACCGGTGATCGCTCTCTCACAGGGCGACGAGGGGAGGATCATCGGTTAGGATTATGCTACACGATGCTACTTGGTGAACTTACCATCTACTCTCTTCTTCTGCTGCAAGATGGAGGTTACCAGAAGTGTAGTCTTCGAAAGGACTAGCTATCCCCCTCTTATTCCGGCTTTCTGCAGTCCAGTCCACATATGATATCCTTATTCCATCTGATACCAATGCATACATATGTAGTGTAGCTCCTTGCTTGCGAGTACTTTGGATGAGTACTCACGGTTGCTTTGCTCCCTCTTTTCCCCCTTTCTTTACTCAATTGTTGCGACTAGACGTTGGATCCCAAGAGCCAGACGCCACCGTCGACGACGACTACTACTACTCGGGAGGTGCCTACTACTACGTGCAGGGTGCTGACTACGACCAGGAGTAGTTTAGGAGGATCCCAGGCAGGAGGCCTGCGCCTCTTTCGATATGTATCCCAGTTTGTGCTATCCTTCTTAAGGCAAACTTGTTTAACTTATGTCTGTACTCAGATATTGTTGCTTCCGCTGACTCGTCTATGATCGAGCTCTTGTATTCAAGCCCTCGAGGCCCCTGGCTTGTAATATGATGCTTGTATGACTTATTTTATTTGTAGAGTTGTGTTGTGATATCTTCCCGTGAGTCCCTGATCTTGATCGTACACGTTTGCGTGTAAGATTAGTATACGATTGAATCGGGGGCGTCACAACCTCCATCGCTCCCATACCATTCACCTTGAAAAACAGCAGGCTGTCATCTGCAAATAATAAGTGGTTTACCGGTGGCGCCGAGGTAGCCACTTGAAGCCCACTCAAGTTTGATGACTCACTTCTTGATTTTAGGAGGCACGAAAGGCCCACTGCTGCTAACAAGAACAAGTATGGAGACAACGGCCCCCCTTGTCGGATTCCACGAGATGGTTTAAACTCTTCTAGTTTCTTCCCGTTGAACAAAACAGAAAAATTAACTGAGCTCACCAGATTCATGACAATATCCACCCATCTGGTAGTGAAACCCAGCTTAAGCATAATTGCCCATAAGTAGGGCCATTCAACTCTGTCGTACGCTTTCATCATATCAAGTTTCAAGGCACATGATTGATGCTTCTTTGCCTTGTTGCGCTTCATGAAATGCAGGCATTCATAACCTGTAATGATGTTATCAGTAATGAGCCTCCCAGGCACAAAAGTGGAATGCTCCTCCGAGACTATATCCGTCAATACTACCTTAAGGCGGTTAGGCATCACCTTCGAAGCTATTTTGTATAACACATTGCATAAACTGATTGGCGAAATTGCGACAGTAGTGTGGGATTTTTTACTTTAGGTATAAGAACCATGATGGTGTTATTTATGCATTTCGCCGACTCAGAGCCCTCCACAATCCTCAGAACCACCCTAGTTACCTTATCTTCACACATGTCCCAGTGTCGCTGGAAAAAATGTGCTGGAAATCCATCGGGACCCGGCGCCTTAATTGGGAACATCTGGAACAAAGCTAGCTTGACTTCCTCCTGAGTATACGGGGCATTCAGGGATTCATTCATAGCTGCAATAACCTTTACTGGAATAGTATTGAGCACATGCTTCATGCCGTGCACTCCTTCAGAGGTATATAGCTCTTTGTAGAAAGAGGTTGTCAAAGCTTCCATCTCATCTTTATCATCAGTCATTTCTCCGTCAGGACGCTGCAGTTTTTTGATTTGGTTCTTCCTTCGTTGTCTACTAGCTCGGAGGTGAAAAAAGTAGGTGTTTTTATCTCATGAACTAGGCAGTCAAGTCTTGCACGTTGACACCAAAGTATCTCCTCTCGATGATATAATTCTACTAGTCGGTCCGAGATCTTTGTTTCCGCGTGCGACGGCCCCATGCGTCCTAGCATCAAACGTAGCAGCGCAAGTTCATTTTTTAATCTCTGTATTTCCTCTCGGATACTGCCAAAGTGTTCCCTGTCGCAGTCAATCAAATCAGCTCCCAGGCGCTGTAACTTTGCATGCAGTCCTTCAACCGATGCACCTGCTGTGGCTGTCCAACTAGTGCCCACCAACTCACTGAGCCCGGGATCCCTTTCCCACATCAGTTCGTATTTAAAGCTGCGGGGTCCCCGCTTGCATGGGGCATGCACGTCCATTATGTTCAGCTGGATTGGGGCATGATCGGAAGAAGCAGCCGATCTGTGCAGTAGTTTCGCGTCTGGAAAAGCGAGAGACCACGCTTGGTTGGCCACACAGCGGTCTAGACGGACTCTTGTGTATGTTCCTCCCGTGACCTTCTTCTCAAAAGTCCTGCTTGTGCCCGAGTATCCAATATCAGACAAACCACAGATGTCTAGAGCATCCCTGAAAGCATCCATCTGTACTTGACTTCGACTTCCAACTCCGTCGTGTTCATGAGCATAAAGTACTTCATTGAAGTCCCCCATAACCGTCCATGGCATGTTACTCGTACCAGCTATTCCTCTTAACATATCCCAAGTCTTGTATCTTTCCAGCACCTGAACTTTCCCGTATACAAAAGTTACTCGTACCTGTGATTCAACCATATCATCAACCAATACATCAATATGATACTTGGAATACCCAATAACTTCAACTTTTATTTCATCATTCCAAAAAATCCCAAGACCACCACTTCTCCCTGAACTGCTAACAGCGAAACTATTATTGTAACCAAGTGTATCTACCAAATTTTCTACTCTCGAACCCTCTATCTGTGTTTCTAGAATGCAAAGGATAGAGGGGGGAAATTGCCTCGCTAGATCGCGAAGCTCTCGAACTGTCGCGGCTTTGCCGATTCCACGACAATTCCAACACAACATACTCATTGCGCTAGGCGCAGCCCCCTTGGGAGCCCGCCAAACGTGCATCATTGGTTTTGTTCTTGTCCTTTCCCTTCTAAGTCGTCCCTGCGATCAACTTGTTCCTCTTTGGCTCTTGTTTTGACGATGGACTCAGGGGCACATTTGATGGGATTGAAGCTTGCTGTTTATTACCCTCTATCATCAGTGCAGAAGCTCCAGGAAGGTTCGCCCCTGACCCAGCGACTTGTGCCGCTGCCCTTTTCCTGTTTGCCTCAGCTTCACCCATGGTTTCGTCAGGGTAGTTCGCCCTACTAAATGTACCATGCTCGTTCCACTCCTCCTGATCACGTGGCTCTCCACAACCAAAGCCCCGCCGAGCGCGTCCTCCTCCTCTGTTGCCTCCGTTACCCCGTCCTCTCCCTGCTCCGGGGCCAGTGCCGGCGCCCCTAGACCAATCTGCACGCAGGTTTTTGAAAACTAGAGCTGAGGGCGCATGAACTCTGTCGCCGCAGTCTTTATGCAGGTGTCCTAGCATGCCACAAACAACACACCAGTCGGGTAGCCTTTCATATTTGACAACAAATATTTCCCTCCTTTTCTTGATCACCAAAGAGACTACATTCTTCAAGGGTTTGGTGACATCTATCTTCACCCTTACCAGGAATTTTTTTTTCCCTCAAAATCATGTGATTTCTGCTCTGCATAGATGAACTCACCCACCGTCGTTGCCAATGATTTGATCAAGTAGAAGAACAGGTCTGGGAGGTCATGAATTTGGATCCATATCTCAATCTTGTCAAGCTTTATCGATGATGGTCTGGTGTATCCATCATACGGCTCGATCAACACCGTTTTGCCCTTGAACGCCCATGGTCCTTCCTCCATTACTCTCTCCCAATCCCCAAGGCATGAAAATTGAAGGGTATAGAGGTTATCCTCCAATGGCCGAAATTTTACCTCCTGCGCCAGATCCCAAGCGACCCTCATGTTTCTGTAAAACCAATACTGGGAATAAGATTTGGTCGTGTGGACTCGTGCGATCGCCATCCACCTTGCAGCCTCATCTGGGATATCTCCATCTTCAACAACCACGTCCCGCAGATTGTTTTCATTGAGACCTAGCTCCTTCATCATCTTCTCTGTCTCGCTCAAGGCTTCTCCCGAAGCCGAAGCCGAGCTTCCCATCAGATCTCTCGCCCGAGAAAAAACTGGTTCCACGGGCGGGATATCCCTAACCTTACTCACCCGAGTCCACCCTTGTCGAGAGCCTTGCGACCCCGGCGTCGATGGCGGCCGGAGAGGGCAGGGGATCGATGTCTCCACGAGTCACCAAAAGCGCCCTCGGGAGGAGAGCGGAACCCTAACGAGAGGGGATAGAGGGAGCGTTGCGGTTGCATTATCAGGTTGGGACTTCATGAGGCAGTGTCAAAAGGCCGATGGATTCCATGGTTTTGTCACGGCCCGGCTAGTTGCGTTCGAAAGGCCGAGACTTCCTAGTCAGTTTTTAAGGAGCTCACGTGCGCCTTATGTGGGCCGTGGCCCGTTAGCTCGGTCGCCTGAGTTGGTCACTTGCTCGCTCAGGCATTTCCTATTTGGCGCCACAAGCGCCAGTTAACATGCATTTTTGTTAACTGGCGCCTGTGGCGTCCATAAATGGGCCGGCCATCTAGGCGCCGATTGACATGATAATTCTATGGATTTTTTTGAATATCGATGAACTTTTTTTAGATTTAAACAGTTTTTCTTCAGCTCTATGAACCTTTTTGAAAATGGATGAACTTTTTTAAGATTTATGAACTTTTTTTCAGTCTGATGAACTTTTCCTAAAAATACATGGCCTCTTTTGGAATTTCTATGAACTTTTTAATTTAATGAACTTTTTAAAAAATTAATGAACTTTTGCTAAATTGGTTGAACTATTCTTTCAATTTGAATGAACTTTTTTTAAAGTTCATGAATTTTTTTCAAAGTTGATGAACCTTTTTTAAAAACATTAATTTTTTTCAAATGTTTAAACCTGTTTTTTCTTTAAATCTGTAAACCCTTTTTGATTTCATATTTTTAATTTCCAAACAAAATATAAAAATTTAAAACTGGGGCAACACGCTAGTGGACCGGCCCAGTCTAGCAACGCTGCAGGCGCTGGATCGTTAACGGGCGCCTGCAGCGCTGTACAGGAGTTCCCGCATTTCCTATCCGGCGCCTTAAGCGCCCGTTTCTTTGATCCGGGCAAACCAGCGCACACCCTACCCCGCATGGGCTTAGCCCATTTTTCAAAAGACGTGCGTACATGGGATTCGAACGTCGCACTCACATTCCACTCATAACTCGTGGCTACCTTCTCTTTTTTACCTTTTTTTTGTGCATCAACTTGCAATCTCGAAAAGATCACTCATTTTTCCTTTTCTTTCAGTTTCCTTTGGCCAGTTTTTACTCGTTTTTTCCATTCAGTCTTTTGGCTGGTTTTTATTCGTGAACTTATTCTAGGAAATCCGTGACCTTTTTACAAATTAGTGAACTTTTTTTTCGAAATTGATGCACTTTTTTCAATATCCAGGAACTTCCGGTGCATTTTTTAGAAAATCCGTGAACTTTTTAAAAATTTGTGAACTTTTTTCGTAATTGATGAACTTTTTTCCCAAATCGCTGAGCTTTTTTTCAAAATCGATGATTTTTCCACAAAATCGATGAACTCTTTTTTAAAACCGATGAACTTTTTTCAAAATAGATGAACTCTTTCCCAAAACCAAATGAAAATTTCAAAATCAATGAACTCTTTTTCAAATTCGATGAACATTTTTTTAAATCAATGAACTTTTTTCAAAATCGATGATTTTTTTTTCAAAATTGATGAACTCTTTTCAGAATGGACAGACTCTTTTTTGAGAATCGATAAACCTTTTTCAGATTTTGTGAACCTTTTTGGAAATCGATGAACTTTTTTTAGAACCGATGAACTTCTTTGTAATTCGTGATTCTTTTTAAAATCTGTGGACTTTTGAATTTTGTTCACGTTTTTGTCAAAAGAAATCATGTTTACTATTTTTCCCCAAATAATTCAAAAAAATACCTAGCATTGTAATAGCGTGGCTACAATTCTTTGTACTTATACTAGGCGCCTTGCATGTAGTCTCCTACTGGATTGATACTTTGGTTCTCAAAAACTGAGGGAAATATTTACGCTACTTTGCTGCATCACCCTTTCGTCTTCAAGGGAAAACCAACGCATGCTCAAGAGGTAGCATACGCCGATTAAGCATGCTCCGTTTACCCGTTACGCGTGCTGCTCCTACCTTTCCTTAACAAATTCTAGTGAATTGTGCTATCTAATTTTACCATGCAATCTGTTGTGCTAGTGTATATGTTCTATATGTCGTGCAGTGTGGTGCTCACTTATTAACTGATTGGTTAATTAGTTGTCGTCCTCAGTTAACTATTTGGTTCAATTATGAAAATGTGATATTCGATTCTTCAGGTTGCAATTTTGTATTGTCTTCCATGTGAGAAATAAAATCAAATTTATCTTTACAAAATACATGAGAAACTAATACAATTGCTATATTTCCAAGTTGTCAAGCATGCTTGGTTTGGTTATACATTATGCAATGTGGTGCTCAGTTAACGTTTGGTTCATTTGTGTTGTGGTGTTTAGTTAACTGTTTGGTTCAATTATGCAATGCGATGTTCAATAGTTGTGAGTGCATTCTGTTATTGTATACCATGTGAGAATTAAATCGAATTTGGCTGTACAAAGTACATGAAAAACAAATACAATTGCTACATTTCCAAGTTGTTAAGCATGCTTGGTTTGGTTAACTGTCTGATCTTCCATTAGAAGTATGTTATATTGTGCAATATGATGCTCAGTTAACGTTTGGTTCATTTGTCGTGGTGTTTAGTTAACTGTTTGGTTCAATTCTACAATGCGATGTTCAATTATTGTGAGTGCATTGTGTTATTGTATACCTTGTGAGGAATAAATTGAATTTGGCTGTAGTAAATACATGAGAAACAAATACAATTGCTATATTTCAAAGTTGTTAGGCATGCTTGGTTTGGTTAACTGTCTGATCTTCTATTATGAGTATGTTATATTATGCAAGGTGGTGCTTAATTAATGTTTGGTTCATTTGTTGTGGTGTTTAGTTAACTGCTTGGTTCAATTTTGCAATGCGATGTCCAATTGTCGTGGGTAGAATTTTGTATTGTTGTGCATGTGAGGAATAAATCGAATTTGGCTGCACTTAATACATGAGAAACATATACAAGTGCTATATTTCCTAATTCTTAATCATGCTTGGTTTGGATAAATGGGTTTTTCATGTGGCTTGAATTAATCTGATGAATCTGCAATATGCTTATTTTTCATCAACAAATTTTACTGATAACATGCGAACCCTTACTTAACCTGATGACTAACTACCTTATATGTGTTGCAGGGAAACAATGGGAAGCACTGAGGTTTATAATTAAGGTTAGCACGTGTATGGTCCGTTGTCTAGTAGCACATTATCGTGCAATTGCGGGAACCATTCTAATATTTAGGTTTTTAACAATTTGATCTTGCACATGTAGGTCCTGCGGTCAGAGGTTTTGACTCATTGTTCAACCCTTTTGCATATGGGGAAATGAGTTGTCCATGAATAACAATCAAGTCAAGAAACTCAGAAAGATTGTTAGGATAAAGAAATTAGCGATAAAAAACAACAAGATCTTTGTCTGCATAATGAAGAAGATATCAGTTCACTACAAGATGGTACTAACTATTATGCTTGCATTTTTTATTCCTTTGCCCCATTTACAATATAGAGAAGATATTTATGCACACCCTTGTTTTCAGGCCTTCCCAAAGCAGTTCACTGATGATTACCTCTCAAACCACCTCTATGGTCAGGAGGCGAGTAAAGTTTTCATACAACACTCATAGTTCAATATTGAAGTGTTCCTGAAGAGGACGAAGGACGGACGATCAATCATCCACATGCACTGACATAAAGTTGCAAATACCTTTAACATGAATGAAGGCTCAATATTCGCCTTCCGCTTCAACAATTTTCCAGATGAGATGCATCTGTCTATGTACCGTCTATGATACTAATTTCGAAAGGTTCTACATGTTGCATGTGAAACTTGGTGCTGGTGCAGTTGTGTAATGGGGTAGCTGAGTGCTGAAGCTATATCATGTTGTACTCTGATGTATTTCAATTATGAAATCCTACTTCCTTAATATGGAAATGAAATATATTATGTGCTTAATATGAATGTCAATTAGATTAATAAATGAATTATTAATAATAGGGCAATTAGCCTGCTAATGGCGAATTAGCCTGCTAACTGGGTTTTGCTATTGCAAACGGTTATTGAGAAAATACCGTGGACGATGACCTCAGGCAACGCACACAGTTTCTAGGAATAAACCGTGTTGGATCAATGAACAATCACACACGACTTTCTCTTGAAAACTTTTTGCGTTAAGCCACCTTACGCAAATGTTTACCACACAAAAAGTGTGTGTTATGCACAACCTCTGCCACACAATTTCTTCTAAGCACCGTGTGTGATGCATTCAATAACGCAAATGATAAAATTGTTAATATCGTGTGTGATGTACCTGCGAACGGAAACGTTTTCCTTGAAGCAACTGTGTGTGATGTATATACGAACGGAAACGTTTAGCGGGGACTTACTGTGTGGGATGTACTTACGACCGGAAACGATTTTGCCTGTATAATTGTATTTTTAGCACTACTGTACATATAACCATATTTGATCGCTCGCCGGTCGCACACGACCTCATTTTGCTGAGCGTGTGTGCCAGGAGGGCATATCCCCGACTGTTTCTAAGTCGTGTGGAAAGGACCCCCTATCGCCCACACTCACTTGGCGACTGTTCCAAACGCCGTCACGGAAAGGGGTTAAAAACTGTTTGTATAGCACCTCGCTGTACTAGTATGGGGTTGTGCCCGACTCCTCATTTGGTGGCTGTGCGGCGACCTTGGGGACATGGTTGCTTCAACCACTCTATCCTACGATGGTGTAACCAGGTGCATTATTAATTGCAATGCATAAATCCTGTTTCATTAGCATAACCACACATGAATGTCCCTTCTTTTGGAGGGTTTATTCTCTTTGATTATTTTAGTGCTCAAGTGCCCATAATTTTGCTCTAATTAAAGCCAAAACAACATATTCTCCTTTATTGGCACGTGACCACAATTTCTTTCATTTATAGTCAACCAACATAGAACAAACACGCACCGCTAAGCAATGGTCACCGCGAATATTTAAGAAAATAGTATAGCGTCAGATTAGAAACATATTTTTTTTGAACATTCAAAGAAATATGAATTGGTGAATGTTCTTGGAAACCTGAACAATTTTTCAAATCCCAAACAATTTTCAAAAAATGTGAACAATTATTTTTTAAAAATTCCATATTTGGCAAAACACGAACAAGATTAGAAACATTAATAGTTTTTGAAATTCACAAACAATATTCTGAAAACATTAAAATGTTATAAAAACACAAATATTTTTCAATTTTTTATTTTTAAATAGGGGAACATTCAAAATAATTTTAGAAAATATTTTCTTTGAGGAAAATATTATTTTTGATTTGTGAACATTTCACTAAAACTAGAATATTTTAAAATATGGATCATTTATAAAATGTAATTTTTATAAAGAAATCTCGAAGAATTTTTGGAAACACAAAAAATGAGAAACTTTCGAAACGGGAATTTTTAAAAAAATTCGGACATTTTTCAAATCAGGAACAATTTTTTTGAATTCAGACCATTTTTTGAATATTTGAACAAAAATTGAAATTCTAAATATTCTTGTAAATTTGAACTTGATAGAAAAAATAAAGAAGGACAAAAGGAAAAGGAAAAGGAAATATAAATGAGATAGTGAAAAAACAGAAAACGAAAAATAGAAATAGAACATCAAAAAGGGGGAAACGGGCCGTCCTACTCTTAGGCGCCCTATGGGCAGCTTCAACTATTTATCGCTCCATGCGACAAATAAGGTCTTCCCAACTCCGTGGGCAATAATAAGTGGGCTGGCTTCGTCGGGTCGAAGCGCGCGTGGCCCAATTATAGAATTCTAGACAACTTTTTTTTCTTTTCTAGTGGATAAACACTCAAAAGTTTAGTGTCACCTCGGATAGAAAAAAATTCTTTTTGACGGTGAACAGATGATAAAATTGGAGAAACGAACCTTGCTTTATTAGTAGATACAGATACTGTTGCGCTGTAATATTTCACAAGTGCCCGGTTGGTGTAGTTGCCAACGAACCACGTACGGGAGTTTAGGGCACGAGTTCGATTCCGCAGCAAATGCATATTTCCTCGTATTCGTGGGCAGGCCAGTCGCATCGCCTTTGGGCCCCAGGACGATGAATCAGCGCTGAGAGCGCCGGTTTACGCGCGTGCACTGCTGTGTATTCGTGGGCCTTCCCGGTCGCATCGCCTTCGGGCGGCCAGGAGGAGGAACCGACACTGAGAAAGGGAGCTCCTATAGGACGCATTCTGCGTCAAACAAAAGGTCGACGCACACTGGCGACACACGAGTGGGCCGGCCCATCGACGCGAAAGTCACTTATGTGGATTCAATCCCACGATCTCGCTCCCAACACAGACTAAACCAGCACCAGCTAGCCACTCGACCACAATGATTCTACTGAATATTTATGCGCCAAACTCTATAGCAACAGTTAGTAGGGTCGAGATTTTACAAAAAAACATTTTAGAAATATTCCTTGAAAAATTCAAACAATTCGAAATGCCGCAAATATTTTCTGATATTCACAACTCTTTTCCTAAAGAAATGTTAACAATTTTTGTAATCCCAATTTAGAAAAACATGGACGTTTTTTTGCAAAACCTAACAGTTTTCTAAAAGGTGAAGAATTTTGGAAAAATTGAAAATTTTCTGACATTGTGATTTTCTTTTGAAAATAAGAAACATTTTCGGAAATTCTTGAACATATTTTGAAGCACAAACATTTTTCTGAAAACTGTAAGCAAATTTTGGAAATGAGAACATATTTTGAAATTCCTGTACATTTTCTGAAACATAAACATTCTATGAATGACATACAGAACATATTTTGATAAAGGCATTTTTTAAAACACGAACATAATAAAGATTTGAAAATGAGAACATTTTTTTTTGAAATTAATGGACATTTTTTTAAACACGAACATAAATAAATATTTGAAAATGAGAACAATTTTCTTGAAATAAATGGACATTTTTTAAAACATGAACATTTTTTGAAATTGTGACAAAATTTAAACAAGAACATTTTTTGAAATTCCTAAAAGACTTTCTGAAACACGAACATTTTTTTAAATGGTGAATAAAATTTTAAAACAGGAATATTTTGTGAAATTCCTGAACATTTTCTCAAAACATGAATGTACCAAAATATTTGAAAACAAGAACAATTTTTTAAATTTACTGAGCTTTTTTCAAAACATGAACATTTTTTGAAATTGAGAACAAAATTTAAAAGAAGAACATTTTTTGAAATTCCTGAATGACTTTTGGAAACACAAACATTTTTTGAAATTGTGAACAAAATTTGAAAACGAGAACATTTTATGGAATTCTTGACCATTTTCTCAAAACATGGACGTAAAAAATATTTTAGAACGAGAACATTTTTTGAAATTGTGAACAAAATTTAAAACAAGAATATTTTATGAAATTCCTGAAAGACTTTCTGAAACAAGATTTTTTTTGAAATTGTGAACAAAAGTTGAAAACGGGCACATTTTCTGCAATCATGAACATTTTTTCAAAACATGAACATAACAATATTTGAAAAAAAGAACATTTTTTTGGGAATTGTAAACAAAATTTAAAACATGAACTTTTTTGAAATTCCTGAAAGTCTTTTTGGAACACGGACATTTTTTGAAATTGTGAACAAAATTTGAAAACGGGAACATTTTATGAAATTCTTGAACATGTTTTGAAATTAAGAGTAAATTTTGAAAACAAGAACATGTCATAAAATGTTGAATAAATATTTGAAATTCTCAAAGAAGAGAAACATGAAAAAGGAAAAAAAAGGAAAGAGCAAAGCAAAGAAAAAAACAGAAAAAGGAAAGATAAAATTTAAACGAAAAAGAAAAAGAAATAGAAAAAGAAAGAAATAAAAAGGGAAAAGGGGTGAAATATAAAAACTGGTTCAGGAACATCCTAGAAGGTTCCCAAAACCAGAAAAAAACCGGTTGGGAACCACCTTTCCAAAACCGGATTCGCGCAAAGTTTGAACGGGCGGGCCCATCGAAACGCTCGACGATCTGCCCCTGTGCGGCGGGTCGACTACTTGCCGCAATGAGCGGCAAGTAGAAATTTCCGCTGAGAGAGCTGGTTGGAAGCTCCCATCGTTCTCGCACCTGTAGGACGGATTTTCCTATTTGCCGCACTCTGCGTCAGAATACCGGGGTGCCGCCAATGGAAGGGAGCGACCAAGACAGGCCGGCCCGTTTAGAAGTTAGAAGTGCGTTCCAACCATTCTAGTTTTGGGAACCTTCTAGAAGGTTCCAGCTGGTTTTTTGGTTTTAGAGACCTTCTAGAAGGTTGTGAACCTTTTTTCTGTTTAATTTTTCTTTTTCTTTTTCTCTACTCTCCTTTATCTTTTCTATTTTTTCTTCTTTTCTATTCTCTCCTTTATCTTTTCTCGTTTTCCATTTTTTTTCTTCTTTGTTTTTCGTTTTTACATTTTCTGTTTCTCCTTTTATTTTATTTCTTAAGTTTATTTTTCTTCTTTAGAAATTTAAAAACTGTTCACATTTCAAATTTTTGTTCACAAATTCCAACAATTTTAAAGAATTTCTAAAAACGTTCTATTATCATAATTTAGTTAACAAATTTAAAAATGTTCTTGTTTTGAAAATTTTGTTCTCATATTTAAAAAATCTCAAGGACTTCAGAAAATGTTCCAATTTCTAATCTTGTTCACGAATTTGAAGACTTTTCATGTTTTATAATTTTGTTCTGAAATTTAAAAAGTTATGGGAACTTAAAAATGTTTGCAGTTTTATTTTTGTTCACCAATTTAAAAAATGTTTGAGGATTTGAAATGATTTTTTAGCTTTCCAAATTTGTTTAGAAATTTAAAAAATGTTCATGTTTTCAAATTTTGCTCGCACATCAGAAAATGTTCGGGGAATTTCGAAAAATGTTCGATCTTTGAAATAATTGTTCGTAATTTTGATAGATATTCTCGTTTTCAATTTTGGTTCCTCTTTTTAGAAAAAATATTTGCGGTTTCTACGAAATTGTTTGTAATTTCAAAAAATGCTCTCCTTTGGAATTTCTTTTTTTGTAAGAAAATGTTGCATAATCCCAATTTGCACTAACATTTTGGTACTTAAATTTAAGGTCAAAATTTGGCACAGAATCTGAAAGGGACTAATAAAACATGACGGAGGTAGTGGCACACGGCCGCTCTCTACACAGCGTCGTTGACGATTGTTCGACCACCGTGTGATGTGGAATGTGACGTAGTTTCACATCATACCGCCGGCTCGCAACTGCCGGCTGGCTTGTAGACGACCATTTCTGCGTGTTCAACCGTTCTATGCGTGTGGTTGCTCGTAGTTGAGGCGGCCACGCACGCTCTACTCTCGCATCCCTTCGCGGGCGCTGCCAGTGTTTGAGACCGGCACACGATCCCGTCCGTTTTTACTGCCATCATGCATGCGGTTGCGCCAGGGGCGACACCACGATGCAGTTACCCGCTGCAAATTCTGCCATACGGACGTGTCGAGAATCAAGGCCGCTCGACTCCCATACATTCCCGAGGCCATTTAACTTAATCTCTCGCGCCCCACGACACAATAAGCACACCCACAACTACACATACAGAGAGGATATCCGGCGGCTCCAATGATGCTCCCAGTGGCTGACGACCACAATGGGCGGCAGTTCACCATGCCTCACGTAGTGGACACCCACGTGAGGGGGATGGACTTCTCGGTGGTGTATACGAACGAGCCAGTCTCGATGGACAACTCCATCGAAACTATGAAGCAGTTGCTTGCTGAGGACAAGTACCAAGTGGTCGGCGTAAACCTCGAGTTCACCGGCGGTCGTGCCGGGCATGATCAGAAGGTTGCGTCGCCTAGGTATGCTTGAATGACGTCCTCGTCTACCACTACCACAAAGCCACAAGGCCTTGCAAGTGTTTCACCAGGTTTATCAACAGCCTCGACTACAGTTTCGTTACGGTGGACACCATCACAATCTAGAAGTGCTCGAGGTTTCCGGATTGGCCTGCCGGAATCTTGTCAACATCCGTGACCACTATAAGGTCTGAGGCAACACAAAGAACAACTAGGACTCCTTGGTTGACCTCGCCTCGGCCATCATCGTCCCCTACTACATGAAGATGAAGGATGAGAGTAAGAAGGACAAGAACGCCTAGCACAGTGCCTGGGAGTAGAGACTGGATAAAGAACATGTCAAGTACTCGGCCAAGGACGCATACACAAGCTGCTTGATGTACATGCGGATCGTTGACATGAGGAAGTGCCTTCGTCCTACCCCAGACGAGGGATCGAGCCACGAGCAGTGACAACAGTGTCACAAGAAGTAGATGATTAGATGATCGTTTCTCCTAGTTTAGAATGCATGTAATTATTTATTAAGGTGTGTGAGAAAGATTTATATAGTCACTTGTGTAATTGGATGTTTATTTTTTATATATGTTGTTCTTCTGTAGACAGAGCAAATCACATCGCACACGGAGTAAACTAGGGAACCCATCAGTGATGATTTAATCAATCGTTGACAATTTTATACCAGCAAGCGTTTGCCACAACACACATGGCTTATTAGCAGCAATCGTCTGTATTATTATCGGTCTTCGCACACATTTCTGATTAAGAACCTATTTGCCGCGTATCACCGAAAGAAATACGCCCTAGTGGCAATAATAAAGTTTTTATTTTATATTTTCTTATTCATAATAAAGGTTTATTATTCATGTTAGAATTGTATTGATCGGAAATCTAAATACATGTGTGAATACATAAACAAATACCGTGTCCCTATTAAGCCTTTACTAGACTAGCTCATTGATAAAAGATGGTTAAGGTTTCCTAACCATAGACATGTGTTGTCATTTGATAACGGGATCACATCATTAGGAGAATGATGTGATGGACAAGACCCGTCCATTAGCTTACTGTAATGCCCGGATAATTATGCCACAGTGAACCTCTGCTAATGATGCCACGTCACCTCCGCTACTGTCGCTAATCTCGCGTTAGTTCAAAATGATTCAAATTCAAATTTGAATTATTAACAAAAATCAAAAGTTTTCAAACATTAAAACTAAAATATTCCGTACGTGCATAATTACATATACTAAATTAGGTACAACTTTGGTATTTTACTAAGACTAAAATATATTGAAGATAATAGAAAATAGAAAAGAAAAATAAATAAAAAGGTAAAAAGAAAACAAAAAGAAAGCTTTTAAAAACAAAAGTGCCACCCCCCCAGTTGGGCCGTGGCCAAGCGGCCACTGCCAGCCAGGCCGTCCCAAAACCTCCCTGGGCTATAACCCCCTCCCCAATCCCCCGAACCCTAGCCCACGTCCCCACTCTCTCCCCACTCCTCGCTCTCCCTCCCTGATCCAGATCAAGATCAGGGGCGCTCGACCTCATGCCTCGCCGGCTCGCCGGAGCGGCCCCGTCGGCACCTCCCGCAGTCACCGCCGCCACCACCGAAGCCACCTCGCCGGACCGCCTCCCCCTCTCCATCGTCGACCTCGTCCCCGTCCTCCTCCCCGCGCCCCGCTGCCATTGCCCCTGCACCGCACGTGAGCGCCCCAACCGCCTTCCCCTCCTCTCCCTCCTCCCACAGTAGCCTCCTCTGCTCGACGCGCCATCGCGCGCGCACGCGCTCGCCCAGCCGCGGCCCGCTCTAACCGCTCGCCGGCCCCGCAGTCGCTGTGCTCGTCGTTTGCCCTGTCGCGTCCGCGGTTCCCCTACTGTCGTCGTCGCGCCGCGCCACCGCCCCGCACTCCGACTCACCCAGACCACCGCTATTGTGGACCTCCCCGTCGTCGTTGCCTAGCTCCGCCGCACCTCGCGCTGGTGCCCGCACCCGCTGCTCGCCCCGCCGGCCCCTTGCTACTACTGCTATTGTCGCGCCACCGCCGCCCGGTCCGGTGCCCCGCCTCGGCTGAGCCACGCCTCGCCGACTGCCGCGGCCGCCGCCCCCAATCGCTCCGCCCTGCCGACCACAGCCGCCGCAGCCCCCCGCTGCCAAGGCGCCCCCCGCTCACCGGTCCGGTCCTCGCCTCTGGCCGCGCGCTTGGCCACTGGCGCCCTGCCAGCCCCGCCCCGTGGCTGGCCTGGGCGAGCGCCCTAACGGACTGGCGTGCCTGCTAACCGCCTGCCCGCTCCACCCCGCTAGGGCTCCCCTGGAGCCACTGACCTTGGGGCCCCATGCCCTGGTAAAAAAAGAAACAAAAAATTAATAATTAAATTAATTAATCAACTTAATTAGCTAACCTAATTAATCTGTTAATTAAACTAATTAACTCGGTTAATTAGTTAACAGACAATGACGAGTGGGACCCACACGTTAGTTTGACCGGTCAATGGTTAGAGTTGACCCTGACGTCATGCTGACATCACGCTGGCGCAATAAATGATTTTTTCAAATTAAATGAATTTAATAATTCCAGAAATTGTTTAAATCTTTGAAAATTATTATAAAATAATCCATAGCTCGGATGAAAATACTTTGTACATGAAAGTTGTTCAGAACGACGAGAATCCGAATATGCAGTCCGTTTGTCAGCCACACGCCCCTAGCATAGCGAACATGCAACTTTCGCCCTCCGGTCCGTCTGTCCGAAAACGCGAAACACTGGGAATACTTTCTCGGATGTTTCCCCCCTTCGCCGGTAGCACCTAATACCGCGTTAGGGCACACCTAGCACCGCTCATTGTCATGTCATGCATCGTCATGCTTATGTTTGCATTATATTTATTGTGTCTCCCCCTCTTCTCTTGTTAGACACCGCTGCTACCCAGTACGACTACAGTGTTGACGAACCCCCCTTCTCGACTGAGATTCCAGGCAAGCCCCCCCTTGATCAACCTGATATCGCCTATTATTCCTTCTCTCTACTACTTGCATTAGAGTAGTGTAGTATGTTACTGCTTTCGGTTAATCCTATTCTGTTGCATAGCCTATCTTTGCTATTACTATTACCTTTACCTGCAATCCTAAATGCTTAGTATAGGATGCTAGTTTATCATCAGTGGCCCTACATTCTTGTCCGTCTGCCATGCTATACTATCGGTCCGTGATCACTCGGGAGGTGATCACGAGTATATACTTATATACATAATATATGATACATGTGGTGACTAAAGTCGGGTTGGCTCGTGGAGTACCCGCGAGTGATTCATGGATTGGGGGCTGAGAGGACATTTGTCCCAACGGCCCTTTGAGTGGATCTTTATGGTGGAGCGACAGGGCAGGTTGAGACCAACTAGGTGAGAGGTGGGTCTGGCCCTGGTCGGCGTTCGCGGTACTTTAAAATAACACGCTTAACGAGATATTGGTATTTGATCTGAGTCTGGCCACTGGCCTATACACACTAACCAACTACGCGGGAACAGTTATGGGCACTTGACGTCGTGGTATCAGCCGAAGCCTTCTTGACGTCAGCGACTGAGCGACGCGCGCCGGGTTGGACCGCGTAACGCAACTTCCTTTATTATGGAGGTTGCTAGGTCTGCTCACCGGCGGCCCTCACAACGTACAGGTGTGCAATGGGCGATGGGCCCAGACCCCTGCGCACTTAGGATTTAGACCGGCGTGCTGACCTCTCTGTTGTGCCTAGGTGGGGTTGCGACGTGTTGATCTTCCGAGGCCGGGCATGAGCCATGGAAGTGTGTCCGGCCAGAGGGATCGAGCATGTTGGGTAATGTGGTGCACCCATGTAGGGAAGTTGATCTATTCGGATATCCATGTCCCTTGGTAAAAGGATGACCCGGAGTTGTACTTCGACCTTATGACAACT